>NC_142409.1:10978932-11300807 GCF_059441095.1 Idiotropiscis lumnitzeri | reverse complement strand
CCGGTGGTGGCGATGATGTCGAAGCCGATGAAAGCGTAGAAACAAGTCGCCGCCCCCTGCATGACCTGAGCGCCATCCCGACAAGCGGCCTGAATCCGTCACTCATTACAGACTTCGTGACCCTAATGTCGCCATTTAGGTTTAGTTCCCGGAAGACTTGTCAGGTGCCAACAACTCACCCCCGACCAGCCGTAGGGCAGAAACATTCCACCCTCCCAGTTCTTGGCGGACAGGAAGAAAAGTCCCGCCATGATGATGAAGACCCAGGCCACCATGTTGACCAAGTTCAGGATGTTGTTGAGGCCCACAGAGTTGCGCACGCCGAGGGCTACGATCAGCGTCACCAGCAGGACGATGAACATGGCCAGCAGGTCGGGGGGCGTGTCCTCACCTTTGCCTGCAACAAATACGTGGGTGGTCACTGACACGCAGGAAGTTTTCCAGCGACAACACATCCTTTACCTGTCCAATACACTGGAGATTTTTTGTACATTAATTGCACAAACGAAAAAGCAACGTGCACTAACCGAGTCCTCTGAGCGTGCCCAGATGTGCGGTCATGGAGTGGCTGATGCTGTGATTGGCCAGCGAGTCAAACATGCTGCTGAGAGCCGACGCCCCCGCAGCGGTGCCAATCAGGTACTCCAGGATCAAGTTCCAACCGATCAGGAAGGCCACAAACTCTCCAACCGCCACGTAGCTGTACGTGTACGCCGAGCCTGTTGTCTTGGGCACGCGGACGCCGAACTCTGCGTAGCACACGCCTACGAGCGCATCGGCCAATCAGAGCCCGGGCATCATCATATGCGTTAAACTGCTGTATTGTTTGGCGGCATTGCCGCCATGTTGGATGTGGCAATGTGAAGCATTTACTATGAACTCATTCACTGCCATTGACGAGAATAGAAGCCCCCCCCAAAAAAAATACATTCATTTTACCGGTGCTGGCAACGAAGGAGTTAATTGTTTTTAGACTTAAAACCCGTGGTTCGACCCACCTGACAAAATGGACGCCACAGCAGCGATGACAAAGGACAGGATGACGCCCGGCCCGGCTACTGTCTTGGCAACCAGCCCGGCGACCACGTACATGCCGGTGCCCACGCAGCTGCCCACGCCGAGCGACACCAGGTCCAGGGTGGTCAGCACCTTGACCAGGCCCACCGTGGAGCCCCCCGCCAGCTCCCTCAGGTCTTCGTCCACATCCCCGCCCCCGTGCGCCATAGCCCCCACCGGTTTGGTGCGCAGAAGCCGCGAACACGTGTGGTACCAGGCGTCCGCCCAGGACACTCGACGCAGCCACGACATGGCGGCGACCGGCTGTGCTCGGCAGGGATGTCACTACCTCGACAACGCCATCCTCAAGGAAAAAAACACAGTTAGTGGATATAAAAAGTCTACACATACCTGTTGAAATGGCAGTTTCAAAACCTTTTCTGTCATGAATGAAATTTGTCATCTATCTATGTAGACGGCAGAACAAATAAACACACTGTCCAAAAATTAACAGTAAAACTTAAGTTATTTGCGACTAAATGATGTAAAACACATTTTTTTTACCTGATCGTGTGCAGTAGAAAGACGTCAGGATGACCAAATGACGGGATGAGTGCAAGGAGGCAAACTGAAGCGTCGCATGTTCTCCTCAGCCAGCCAACCGAGGCTCCTCTTTGAAACATTCATGAAGAGAGCACCGATCAACTTTCATATCACAAAAGGCCGCCAGGGTAAAAAAAAAAAAAAAGTCACACCAGCTCAAATGCGATAAAACTATTTAAGATTAAATGTCTTCTTTTTTTTTTTTGTTGCAGGAACTACTTAATAAAAAAATTTAAAATTCTCTCTCATTTGCTCAGGTCATGTGACCTCAACACGTGAGAGCCAGAGAGGCCCCGTCTTTGTCATTATTCCTTCACAAAAGGGATTGATTTTTATTGATTTATTTGCGTACTGGTAACACTGGAAGGAGTGGTTGTGGTGGCTCCTGTGCTGGTAATTAGACACAAAGACTCAAATGACCATGAGGGACACATGACACCCACAATGCTACAGCACAAAGTGGCTTCCAGTATTTCTTTCATTGAACAGCAGTTGTGAATCCTAAAAAGTGGCTCACATCATTAGTGACAACCTCGACTCAGGTAAAGAAAGCTTCTCAGGCAACATTTCCCGAATCCAAGTGATGGTAAATGTCACGTGACATTCAGATCATTCCACAAAAAAAAGACATCAGTTAGTCAAGAGCTTCTCTTGGATTTCTTTCACAACATAAACCAAATTTCTTTTCAATTTGCAGGAATAAGAATTCCTTTCAAGTGTCTTCCCTTAGCCACAAATTGCAGCACGTAAACGCACGACGACATCACAATGCAGACTCCACAGGTTCAAACCCACAATCCCAGAATTCGGAGGTTAACGGGCCAACAAATAGTCCACGGTGCTGCTCTGTTGTATATTATTTTTTCATTTTCTACAAACAAAAACATGTCATCCATCTTAGCGAGAACACAAACTAAATCTCGTTGGAGATTTGAACATGCTATCCCAAGACAAGTTGAATAGCTGGATCTTTGTCGCCATCTAGTGGTAATTCAGTGCACCGCTGGATAGAGAACATAAGAAATTCAGGATTGATGAGGTATAATCACAGAATTAGAATGCCCTTTATTGGCATTGTACTCAGTTTGCAACGGGATTAGAGAAAAAAAAAATAAAGAGTATTGGAAGGGAGAGCCGTTAGCCGCTGCGTCTATGCGCGCCGCCATCTTGGCAAATAAATAAAAATAATACATCTGATTGTACAATATATGCATACTAACAGTATATATCAGTCTAATAAACTGTTCAGTCATGAACTCAGAGTTGATATTAATATTTAAAAATATATTTGAATAAGACAAGGTTTAGGCTAACATGTAATATGGAGAGATTTAGCCAACAAACAGTGCAGAGTTCTTATATATGTGAGAAGTAAATTCTATTAAGGATACTGAATAAAAAAAAATTAATTAAATCATGTATAAAATGAATAAAAAAGAAAAGCAATTTTTGTTTTGTTTTTTCAAATTTATTGTTATGCTAAAATGCAACAAGAATAGTTTAGTCTTCGGCTTCAGACTCTTCATCATCCTGGCTTATCTGGAAGTAGCGCAACTCGTACGTTTCCTTGTCGGAGGCCACCACTCTCAGCCAATCACGCAGGTTGTTCTTCTTCAAGTACTTCTTCGTCAAGTACTTTAAGTACCTGCAAGAAGCGGGCGGGCGCCGTTTTCAGTACCAACAGACACACAGAAAAAAAAAAAGCATGACAGTTCACTTTTTCAGTGTGTTCCCACCTTTTGGAGAACTGTTTCTCAGACGTGACGTTAATTTTGTTCTTCATGCGGCCGACGGACACGATGTTCCCGAGATTGCCGGTCTTTCCATCGACCTTGATCCTTTCTTTCAGGAAGGTTTCCTATTGGGCAGAGCAAAGTGACACGCTAGGGAAGGGAACCCTAGCACAAAGGGAACTAGGGAAGGGCGCCCTAGTTCACAAGCCCCATTAGCTGCCCGCTCTCCATGGCGCATCTTTCTGGCAATAAAATGTGTTGTTTTTTTTTTTTTGATAAATTAAAATTCAAAATGCTTACAAAGTTGGCCGAGTCCAGAATGCCATCCTCGACAGGGTGCGTCAGGTCCAGGCTGAACTTCCAGCTTGGTCCCTTTTTGCTTTTCTTGCCGACAAATTTCTTCTTCAAAGCGATCTGTGACATCACACCGCGAACATCAAAACAAGATGAATTTAATCACCCTCCGCCACATCTAACTATACAGTAACTTTGTAGTATCACTATATAATACAATGCATATTGAGAATTAGTTAATAGTCAATATATGCCATGAACCAAATAGGTTTCCATTTCCAAGGTGTTATTTGATCTTCAGCACAAAACAATCAATTATACTGTGGGCGAACCTATTTCATTGTGAAGAAAGTCAAAGTCAACCAGTCTTACAGTGAACTTGTACAACATTCAAGGAGACAAATGTATTTTTAACATTTGAGTTCACGCGTGGTCTATACACGAAACACGTGCCGACTAGCGCTGCTAAACGAGCTTCCTTCGATGGTGGAAATGAGAGCTTAAGTTCGCGCAAATATAAACAAAAAGCTTTCAATGTCATAAGAAGCACACTAATTCGTGGCTGTGTCTGTAAAACAAAGTGGAAACACGTAAATTAATATAAATAGAGCGGCGAAGTCGTAACTCACAGGCGCCATGTTGGACAGTAGGAAACCGGAAAGGAAGAACAGGAAATGACGTATGACAACGTTGCCAAGGCCTTGCCATATATGGTCATAGAAACAGAAAAACCTATTCTAATATCACGGTTTTTTCTTTGTTTTTCCGACCATGTCGGTCATGCTTTTTGTTTCTATTTTTGTCCAAACGTTTGAGTGACACATAGAGGACGTTTGAATGTGACAAATCTCCGAAAGTCGACAACCTGTCAATCAACTCCAACGCCTCCGCCCAACGGCGCACGTAAGAATTCATGTAACTTGTGACTCAAAAAGTCCACTTCGTGGACATCAACACGTGTTCTGACTCAACTTTGAGACGTGACATGATCCATGATTTGAAGCATATTTTTCCCCCTCAGGACAGGGTTTATGTTCAGGCTGTTTTTACTTTTAACGTTTTTTTTACCACTTATCCATGAGGAATTAACATTAAATGTGACATTTTACATGATTTACGTGTTTTGATTTTTTTTACTTCAACAGTAATTTTACCATTCATTCAATAGCCTAGAAAAGGAGTCGACAAAATCTTCATGTTCTTTGTTAAAGGTTGTTGAGGAGCTTTATCTAGACAAAAATAAGTCAATAGGAAAGCCCTTTACAGAAGGTGCTCCAAGTGCACTTACAAGTCATTCCAGCAACAAGACGAAAAAATGCAGACATGTTGGGCGTCGATCCATTTGTTTCAATGTTTTATTTCAGCCAACTCCAGTCAGGTGACAAAGGCCTCGAGTGAACAAAAAGTTTGCGGCCACCACCCTCCCCAACCCCATTTTGAGTTCCTCAAACAGAAAGCTCACTGCAAAGCGCCTCCCCACATGTCTGAAGCTCACACTGCATTCAAATTGCGCCTCTTGGATAAGACAAATAAAACAGCACTCGTTAATAGTATCGGGAAGATGGCTGGGAGTGGGAAGGGGGTCGAATGCACGTGAGCCTCACAGCATTCTGAGGAAAGAAAATCACTCACGTGCCTACGTAGAATGGCGGGAGGGGGGTGGAGACTTCCTGGTTTTGGAATTTGAGGTGCTGGGGCGGCACTTAAGCGGCCAGAAGTGCTCGCCGGCGCCAACATCCCGTCAATGGAGAAGCTTGACGCTAGAGGGGCGCCCCCAAGCGAATCTAGTATCTACAGAGCACCCTCGCCTCGCTCTAAAAGATTTTAATCTAAAGAATAATTCTAAAAAAAAAAAAAAAAAAAAAAGATGCAAAAGCTGAATCCCATTGTTGTTATTTCAACATTCAGGAATGTGAGCAACACCGTGAAGGCAAAAATACGCAGATGCAATGAGCAGCCGACGATTTTTTTCTTTTGAAGTCGTTTTTATAGAAAGTCGACGCGTTACCAACAAAATGTGAGCGATCAAGCAGCGAGCTGCACCCAAATATTCCCGACGGCTATGAGAAAGCGAAGTGGGAGGAAATCAAGAAATGACAAAAGAATGATTGAGGTCGTCAGTGAAGGCCGACACTTTGGTGACAGAACCAATGAGAATGCAAGAGACTGGTTGGGGGCGGTGCTTGTTGCCGGGGGCTACAAAGTCCGTCTCCTTATTTGTTGGCCAGGACCTTGGTAGCCACGGCGCACTCCTCCCCCATGGCGGACATCACGGTGACCTGCGAAGCCAGCGGAGTAGTGTGAGTGGTCATGTGACGGGCGTGGCTCGCCGCTTGACAGGACGCACGCAGGGCTCACCAGAAACTCGTCGCCTGCCTCAAACTTGGTCTCGATTTCCTTGCCGACTTCGTTGTCAGGAACGCGCAGGTCCTCCCTGATGTCGCCGTTGTCAGCCATCAAGCACATGAAGTTTTCGGTGATGTTGAGCAACTGAGAGGAGAGAGAGAGAACGCCGTTTCACCGTTATTTCCACAAACGGCAGGTGACAACATTTTCGGACTCTAGACACGCCCACACTTCAACATGCTGGGGTCTACGTCGACATATTTTAAGTCTGCTGTCTTACTGAATATCATTAGCCGTGTGCGGTTGAAGTGCGCACGCGGGCTGTCTGAAATGGAGCGGTCTGTTTGCGCAGCCTACGCTGCTGTGCGGGAGCCAATTTCAACGATAATGGTGTAGCGATAAGCACCTTGAGTCGAGTTTAATGAGCATAGGAACGAGTGCTCTGCAGTGCGACCGACTCACCATCGCCAAGAGGCACCTACGACGAGCCACGGAGGACAGCATGGCGGGCTATAGGCCGACATCCCCCACACATGTAAATAATGGCTTTCCAAAGGCAAACGGCACGGACTTAGACACTACCGCCCGATGAACCTCACCGTTGACTTGGTGTGATAAGAATGACAGAGGTTCTAGGATGCCACTGGGTAACCATGGCGACCAAAGAATTGCTTGACCAGCATCTTGGGGTTATGGAACTGTGCTCCCTTGAAGAGTTTTTTTTTTTTTTTAAAGGAATAATTGCACTATCCTGGCCTCGTATAAGGCAAATACAAAATCAGTTTTTTTGGGCGGGGACGTCAATCCCTTGATTTTTTTTAAGCAACTAACAGGAAAGGCTCAGTCCTTATTCCCCACCAATAACGGCGATTCAGAGAAAAATTGCAATTTTGGCTAGCCAGTTAGCATAAAACATAAAAACACCACAACTTTAAATAGTGTGGCTTCGGGTTACAAATTCAGGCGAGTGCATGGTGTGCCTTGTGTGGACACACCTGATAGTCTAGCCTCTTGATGGAGGGGACATCCATGTTGTGAGTGGAGGGGCACATGTCTTCATACTTCTTCTGGGTGAAGATGTCGATGCCAGTCAAGTTAACCTGCGCAACAACAGAAGTGATAGTCAATAAATTAGAACAGCATTTTTTTTTTTAATTCATCAAAGCAGAAATTTAAAAAAGGACACACAGTCAACACCATCAGGAAACTGGGAAACAAATGTTGCGGGTGTCACCTTAGCGTGGCCGTGCTTGCCGGTCTTGGAGGTGGACATCTCCACAATCTTGCAGGGACGCCCCTTGAGCACCACAAAGCCGTTCTTGCGCAGGGCCGAGCACTGCATGGGGTATGTGGCCGAGGCGCCGGACTCGACGGTCCCGAAGTCGAGCTCGGGATCTGACATGATGCAATGCTTCTGGGCTACTGCAACGCAAATTGGCACATCAGTCGCATCACGAAAATTCAACAGCAGATCCAAAGTTTATAAATACTTTTTTTTAAAAAAAATATTAAGTAGAGAAGATGCTTTCACCCCAGGGAAATCAAATCGTCACATCAATATTTACTCGGGCCGAGGGAGATTATGAAAATCAGCCTTAAAAAGTTTATATCAGACAGGGCTCTAACACTTATTTGTACTAATCATAAAACTTAGGAAAAATAAATAAAAAAGAAGAAAAAGGCAGCAGTTATTTTGCTGTGACCAAAAACTCTCCTGCTCAAGTCACTTTTCTGTGAACAGCTCTGATTGTTGAATCACTCGAGCGAGGAATTCCGGACCGGCGGTGCATCGACAAATAGCCGTGATTACATTAGACTGGCTCCTGATTCCAGCGGAGGCCGTTAGCACAATGTCTGTCCAGTAATTTTGTCACTTAACTTTTTTTTTCTTCTTCTTGCGGATTAATGTTACTTTTTATTATTAACCTCCTACTTAACCGTAGCCAAACCATAAGATTAACACAGCAATATGCAATTTAAAATGTACCATAAAAATATAATGAAATTGACATTCATTTTACTTCATGGCTAAAAATTAATGACTTGCCTTCAAAAACTTGAAGGAGCGTCAAAACATTTTACAAGCCAAATATTTATTTCACCAGACCACAAAGTAATATTAAACACAAGCATTTAAGAAATACGAGCACTTTACTGTTATCAAATTATTAAAAATAATTTACCTGTGTGATTATTGTCACCGTGTAATGTTTGCATTCTTCAACTTTTAACACGTGTAATACATAGAAGCGAAACCATTTGCCGGAGTTGTGGAAAAGAGCCACAAGTGACTAAAACGACAACGACATGACGCCGACATTCACGGAAAGCTTTGACTAAAGCGCCAAACGGAAGAAAAAAAGTACACCTCCAAAAAAATACTTTTGGTGACAGTGAAACGTGGACGCGCTGACGACGCGCTCGCGTCACCACGAGGCTTGCTTACTCATTCAACTTAATTTTAAACTCTTGACTTTAATAACCAGCCTGGACAAAGTACAAGAAGAGATTCCCAGCTCACTACAAAATAAATGCGCCGCGTTTGACAAAAAAAATGTGAGCTTCAGCTGAAAGCCAACATATTAGTTGAGCAAATGCTAACTTGTGTTAGCTGGCCTGTTTTTCTAATGATCCATAAATCGTTCTATTGTCGACACATTTCACGATTCACATTTCATCCTGACATGTCTTTTAAAAGTCAACAGTCGGTTCCGGAGGTGTTTTCAAGTGTCGGAAGAACAATGTGGAAAGGAGCTGCGTGTCGGAATTTAATCTCAAAATAGGCAAAACACACGCGGGGCGCTCGAGTACCGTTATCTGAGTTAGCGACGCCATGCTAACACTGGCTAGCCGCCTTAGCGGTCCATTCAATTAAGTCGCCATTAAAAGCAACAACGGCGACGGCTCCGAAGTGCTCCGCGCCGAACCCGTTCTAAGGCCGACCCCAGGGGGCAACTTCCCGTCGGAAACCGCCGATGCGAGCGAGGAAACGGGGCCAAAGTGTGTCCGTTAGCCGAGAGGATGACAAGCGACTTGTAGCGGCCGCGCCGCGGAGGACCAACCAAGGCCTCGTTGCTGCTATGCTTTCATTAGAGCTCGGCCGCCCGTGCGACACGACAGCCGCGCAAGCTCGCTCGAAACGCCGACGGAAGCGACAGTTGAGGCCGCCCGGTCGGCGCCCTGCTCGGTTTGCTCACTCCCCGTCCGCCATCACCTGCGCCGCGGACCGTTATTTCCCTTCTTTTTCCCCCCCGAGGCACAAACACGCGCCATGCCACACTTACCTTCCAAGGAAAAGAGGAGCGAAAGTGCGCATGCGCGTCCAACTTACTGCAGCGCCGTAAGAGAGGGAAGAGGTGGGGGGGCGTTTATGTGCCCATGTCGGGTTGCCAGGTCGGAGCTCCACATGGCAACCTGGCACAACCACATTCAAATACAACCTTCCCTTACTTTTCGCGGGTGAGACGTTTCATGAGCCCTTGCGATAGGTGAATTTCCGCCAAGTAGAGGTTACCTTTCATGAGTGTGTGTGAGTGTGTGTGTGTACGCCATAACGACCCGCGCATGAATTCTCACTAGGGATGGGCAATACCAAATTTACAGATTTGATAAAATACCAATGCGTTTCTTTCAATATAATCAATGCAGATACCGATACATTCTTCTTTTTTTTTCAATAAAATTATTTTTACACGAGGAATTCACAAGACAAATACAGGCCATTTTTAATATTTTTTGTGCACTACATAATAAAACTAAAATACATAAACTAAGTAAATAAATAATGTGAATAAAATAAAGATATGGACATTCCCCATTCAAAATTTCTTAGACAAAAATAAAAAAGGTAACGATCACTATTATACTTAATATTCCCTCCATTCTAAAATAAATTGTCTGTGACGAACAAAAACAAGAGATGTTGTTGCTGTACAAGAAGAGGACGTTTATTGTAGAATTCTAACATCACAGATGCGTGTCCTTAGATTGAGGTCGTTGTTTGATTCCAGTGATCCAGATGAGGTGAAAACACACTCACATGCATGTCGCTCATCTGTGCTCACGCACGCACACGCACGCACGCACGCACACACACACACACAGTGACAGCTGTTCACAGTCTTGATACAAAAATTGAAATACAAATATCACGATAAAAACAGTGTTGACTTTTTTTTCCCCGTTGTTTAGAAAGTGTTATCGCTATGGTTTCTAATCTGTAGAAAGACACATAAACCTTGATCAACATTATTTTTTTGTCTTTCTCTAGAACTCAGGAGTAAGATATACAGTGTAAATATATATATATATATATATATATATATATAGAGAGAGAGAGAGAGAGAGAGACAGAGAGAGAGAGAGAGAGAGCGAGCACGGAGTGTCCACGAAGGTGAACACAACTGATACGTAATGGAAAAAGCTTCAGCGGGCCCATGTTGGCTTGCTTCCACCTGTTCCAGACGTTCATTAGGAAAAAGATGATTAAGATAAACATGAGCCTCTTGTAGGCCAAACGACAGCAAATGCTGGAAAGAAAAACCCGTCCAATTTGTGCTTTGTGGGGGGGACGTGGGTAGTTTTTGGGGTGAAGATGGATTACGTGCTCCACCTCTTTTTAGAGTGGGAATAAAAAAAAAAATAATTATGTAAACCGTTTGAAAATTTATACCATAGCCACGATACCCAATGTCACAAGAAAGACAATTTAGCGCACTAGTAGAATTTTTTTCCCCCCATCTTTTTTGTTGAACATTTCTGCACTGGTAGTTTTTGTCACTAGTAAACCGTGAGGCCGCACAGGGCGACAAATAAGCTACGTTTTTTTTTTTTATTGGCATCAATCATTTGCAATCTTCAAGGGTTCTTTCAGTAAATGTTTTGAGGGGGGCGGAGCTAATGGTTGCGAGTTATTGTCGCTAGTCGTACTAGTAGCATGCAACAAGAGGAGTTTTGCCTCGCTAGCTATGTAGTTGCGTTTGCAAGTCCTGCTACTCAGGACAACTTTGCCACTGAATTGTCTGACTCGTTACGACGAAGAACATACTAGTGCATGTTCCTTAAAATGAACATCAAGGATATGGAATAAATGCTCAGCTGGGCTTTCAATCCATTTTGCTCTGTAGCCAAGAATACATGTGGAGTTTCCTGAGTGAGTGACGTCGGAGCAGTGGCGCGTGCGAGGACGCCGACATCGGCAGCACTACTACACTCACAGGCCGCGTTTCCATGCACCGTGTGTTTATTTTGCAGCAGAGGTCCAGTGACATCATCCAAATGCGCTCAAATCTCAGATTCTTCAGTTCAGCAGAGCTCCATCATTTATTTTAGCACGTTGCCGATCAGTGGCGCGCAAAAACGGGTGGCTGACAATTTTGATGAATAAGGCGGAGTTAGCGGCCGGAGGGCGGGGCACTGACCGGCAAAAAAAAAACAAAACAAAAAAAAAAAAAGGGGTCACGTGCCCAGCTCTGGCAATTTTTATATGACGTACAGCTCGCGACCTTAGGTGAGTGTGGCAACGTCGATGGACTGCTAAATTCCCAAAAAATAACCGTAAAACAAAAAATAACATAAAACAAAGATAATTCCATATTGTGTGTTAAAAACGACCACATAGCTTAGCCTTTCAGCCCACTAGCTTAACGCTAACGCTAAATAGCATCTATGTGGCGCAAGAGTGGCTCGGGAGGAGATTCCCGCCACAGCCGGTGAGATGAACAATGTGCAAAACTCCAACATGTGCAGATGTGCTGGATAGCGTGCCGCGTCCTAAACAGTGGCGGTATTTACAAAGTAGCATAGAGGGAGGGGAGGGGGTCAACTAATTTAGTAGTGACCCCCCCCTTTTTTTTTTGACAAACAATAGAAAGGTTTAGATATCGGCAGCTTGCACCGAGTGAACCTCAAAAGTTGCTCACTGTCGTTTCGATGGCGTCTGCTTGCAGCGATGAGCAAGACGAGATCTTTGAGCAGCACTTTGAGTAAAAGATGACAGCAGTAGTTTGGGAGAAAACGAGAACATGCAAGTGTTGCACAAAGAAGTCTTAAAAAAAAAAAAAAAACGCATGTTGACTCATGATGAGGGTTGCAAAATTGCAGGAATTTTGAAGTTAATAAAATCATGTTTTGCCAGTGACTTCACTCATTATGTAATCTAAAAGTAAATTCCTCACTTCATGCTTTCTGCAAATTTTTGTAAAGTAAAAAAAAAACTAAAAGTCATTGCAAAACAATCAAATGTTCTGCCTGTATTACATACAGTAGCTTTTTTGTTGTAAACGTTGAGACCTAAAAAAAAGTTATTTTATTCACTATATATTTTTTTCCAAATAAACTTAAAATTAATCGGTTATCAGGAAAAAAAAATCCAAACCGGTCGGGCCCTCATCTTGATGAAAACAATCAGATTTCATGCAGGTGGAGTGGGATCTTGACTTTTATCCCTTGGTTGATTTTTTATTTTTTTTTTGCTTTGTTTTAAGAGCCAAAATTGAGTTACAAGTGAGCTTTTGACACAAAACCACTTCAGTGAATTAAAAAAAAAAAAGAGGAATTAAATTGAGGGTAAGGAGAGCCCTCGGTTTAGATTATGACAAAACGAAATTTTTTTCCATGAAATTAACCCTATTCAAAGTAATTCCTAAGCAGTTTCCAATCGAGAATATTGCCCATTTTTTCTTTTCACCTCAGCAACATTTTTTTTTTTACTAAACAGGTTCCACAGCGCTCACATTGATGAGATAATTTTGGGATAAATCCTTTTTTTTTTTTTTTTTTTTTTTAAACCAACCGGTGGGCGAGGCGTCCATTTGGGAGTAAAAATGTTTCATTTGGTTCCTGGTGCAATACGAGTGGTGGCGTTAAAAGACGTCGCTGGACTGGAGCCGATCCAGGAAGTGGTCCCGCAAAGAAGAAGTGATGTGCTACAAACCGTCCGCAGTCGCCTGCTCGGCCACACGGGGAGGCCCGAGGCTACTCGGCGCCACGTCGGCCACCTCTCAAGGAGCGAGCGCCACAAAGGCATCGCGGAGCTCTGCCGGACCCCGAAGGGTCCGTTCCTCAACCCCCCCCCCCCGGGGGACGGCGGCCAGGTTGCGAGTGGAGTCGGGGTTACCAGTTCATCATGGAGCTTCTGTTGAGGGTCATGAAAAACACTTGGCTGCTGCCTCCTGAACGGACGGACGCGAAGAACACCTGCACGGGACAAAAAGGACCACAATAATCCTTCATTTAAACTTACTGATTTTTTATTTTATTTTATTTTTTTTTTTACAGGCATTTATTCTTTATCCTCTAAGAACAAAAGGCCGACTCATACTGAGGAGTTGTGACCTGCTCCATGCGTATCACTTTAATTTTATTTTCTAACATATTTTCTGAACACCATGATGGCGGCAAAGCACTATTTTTGTTCAAATGAAACTCCCCAACTCACTTCTTTAACACCAACCTGACTACAAAGCATAACTGTTGTTTAGACAAAATCTTCAACCCACTTCTTTAACACCTACACGGTGGCAAAGCACTATTTTTATCTAAATGAAACTCATCAACTCACTACAATGTCGTTCCAGATTTTAAAAAAAAAATATGATCCTGATTCCAGCAACGTCAAGTCTCACCTTCTACATGTGACCAAGTCAAATAATCCCACAGCATTTTAGAACAGGTTCAGCATTCACACGACTCCTTCCTTCCTTCTCTCGTTAACCTTTCAACTTCCAGGTGAGGCGCTCACCTTGTCATTCCTCTCGGACAAGAACTTCAAGCGCTGCGCTCGCTTGTGCATGAAGACCCCGTCCAGGTGTCCCGTTTCCACAGAGCGAATCTCGATGGCCTTCTCACCCCAACCCATGATCTGGTTGGAGTGGATGTAGGCTGACACACACACACACGCACACACACACACACACACACTTTTTACAGTGGTGCCTTGACTTCCTAGTGGCTCAACTAATAAGGAGCCTTTAAGTTCGTACGTACCAACCGAGGTGGGCATCTCTCCCCACTGCAGCACCACATCTTTGGTGATGCGACCGTAGGTGTTGACGTAGACGCCCTCGTCCTCGTAGCACAGCAGCATCTCCATGCCGTCCGTCTTGGGCAGAACCACAATGGCGTGTGGTGTCACCTGACCTTGAATCTGAAAATAATCAAATTTAAAAAAATAAAAAAAAATGTCACGCAAGCGTGAACTTTGACTTTGGGGATTGATTGTTTACAATTTCTTATATCAGAAAGGTTTCTGATTTCATATACTATATATTTTAATTTAAGCGGTGATCGTGACCTTTTTTGTCCTGGTGATTGTGATTTTTTCTTCTTCTACTTACATGTGAGGGTATGTAGATATCGTAGGGATTTCCAGAGTCCACATCCACGACGTGGAAGCCTGCGTTGGAGCCGTAGATGACCTTTAACCTTTGCCCCTCCTCCACAGTCAGGTCCACCAGCAGGGGGCGGTGCTGCAGCTCGGTGAAAGACTGATCGCAAAAAAATAAATAAATAAATAAATAATAGTTCTTTGAAATTCTCTACTAATTCTTTTTATTCTTCACACAAAAATGGACGTACCTTGAAGGCCATGAATTTGTGGTATGGTTTGGGAGCCCAGGCGTAGATCTCCACAGCGTTCTTCAAGGCGATCACCAAAAACTTGATCCTCTCGTACTTCACTGCGGTAAGAGTTGAGAGGTCACTGCTTAGAAAGGATTCCGATAGCGCGCGAGTCCCGTGTGGCGACGGCGTGCACGAAACCTTCGTACCGACTTTGTAGTGCACGCAGCCCTCCAGATCCCCCACCGTTATCCAGCCCTGCTTCTTCTCCACCTCGGGGTCGTTGTGGAGTATCCGGTTCCTCAACCAGGACAGGTAGTAAACGCGCAGCTTATTCTTCTTGCCTGCAGATAATTATTTTTCAGGTGAGCTGAGGAAAAAGGAACCCTGAGGACATTTTGGTCGAGCGTGTTCAAGTGTGAGAGTCTACCTGAGATGGTGACCAGGACGTTGAGACCTTCTAGGACATCCATCTGTTGGAAGCGTCTGCGGTTGATGAGGTTGTACACTTTGCCCTGCCCGCTACGGTCCAGCAGCATCAGGCCGTTCTCGGTTCCCACCAGCAGGTTCACCCCTATAAGAAAAGATGGCAATGAATCATAAAAGGAAGACTATCTTGCACAAATTCCGCAACTTTCTATAACAACGCTAACCGTTAGCACGTCCGTGGCATTTTACGTTATGTGTCAACCTTGCAGGCTATTCTCAAGGCAATGTTGTTCTCACCCCAGAGCGCGGCGCACAGGATCTCGGAGTTGAAACGCTTCTTGTACTTGCGGATCTCGGGGGTGTCGCTGTGCGGTCGGATGTTGGTGGGGTTGACGTTGACCACCGAGATCTTGCGGGCCTCGTAGAGCCGCGCCTGCTCCTGCTTCAGCAGCTCGTCGGCAAACAGCGCTGTGCCACAACGCAGACAAACGTGTTATCACAGCAGCGTTCACATTACATTTAAAAAAAAATTTTTTTTTAAGAGCCTCATCTGCCACACCTGAAGCGGAGATGTTGTCCTCGTCGTCCGTCGGGGACGTCCCGTACACTCTGGGATCCACAAACGGTGTGAAGGATGCCTTGGAGCCACCGCCGCCTCCTCCTCCTCCTCCCATCCCATACTGCGAGGATGCAAAAAAAAAAACAGTTTCATCACTGAGTTCCCAGGCAAAAGTCGTCAAAGGAAAGCGCTGATGGGTTGCTATGGCAACAGAAGAGCTACAGCACATCTGGGAGGATCTTTGTGGGTCAGAGGCCAGGAGAAGGATCATGGACTGTATCAGGAACCGCTACCTAATCACAATTTTTAGATAGTATAATTAGAATAAGATTATATTGTTTTGGCACAATGCACCATGGGAAATATTTGGTGCTCACTACTTTTGCATGGAAGGCATCATATTGGGCATGGGTGGGCAGAGGGTGCTAGCTAGCGGATTGGGAGTGATTTCCAACACAGCCATAATCTCAGAGGCTGGAAGCAAGACTTCCAATTACCAAATTAATAAATCTGGAACAGTGGGGGGTGGTTACTGGGCGGGATGACAAAGGTTGGATTCATTCAACCTACTTGTGCCCCAGGAGCGTCGCCAAGGGCAACGAGGGGGGAGGCGCTTTGCTGCACCAAATCGGGGAGATTTGAGGCGTCGGCAAACAAATTAGCGATGCCGAAGACGCCGTTGCTGGCGGTGGAGCTCCGCCGCCGCTCGCCACGCTTCTAGAAAAAGACAGACAGGGGGGCGGGCAGCGTGGCTATGATTGGCAGGTGAAGGGCCGGAAAGAGTAGGTTGGGGGGTGTTTTGGTTTTGGCGCTTTCTGGAAGGGCATTTGGCCAGGACGCTGCTAAACGCGATCAGTCGTTCGATGACTTGGTGAAGCAGCATGAGGTTCACCGCACCGGCAGCCGTAGCGGACGCTCACCTCGCGCATCATCAGGGTGCCGTCCCGAGAGTTGTTTCCGTACGCGTCGCCGTGCGAGTCGTTGTGTCCTCCCATCATGCCCTGCGAGTCGTTGGCCCCTTGGCTGGCGGCAGGCCTAAAAAACATTTTCAGAGTCGAAATTGTGAATTTTCTATGCTAATTTCCGTTAGCCTCTTTATGGCATTTTACATCATATGTTAGGATTAAGCTTGCAGCTTTTCATTAGAAATTTCTCACACAGCTAATGTAAAATATTTACATGATGCGTGGGATGTCGCTAACGGCGACCGTCCCGTCGTTTGCTCCTCCCTCTCCATCGCCGTCCTCATCCTCACTGCTGTGCGACTCCTCGCTGGATGAAGAGTAGTCGGTGACCTTGACGGGCGGCCGGCTGGTTTCTTCACCCTGGCGCAGCTCTCGCAACTCTTTGGCCAATGCCGTCAGGTCCTGGCACGGACATAAAGCAGAAGATTAATTCTAGGAAAAAAGGCAGTTTGGAACCTCACGTTGTTGTCCTTCATTTCGGTGACAAGTAGAGTGGTGGTGCGGAGGACAGGTTTTTCACATCAGGGCTTAGTTGAGTGTAAAAGCAAAGGCTTTACACGGAAATATTTAAAGAACAAGATGTGGTAGTCTCACTTTGGGGGCGTGCTGCATGCTTGGGAGGAAAGGTCAAAGTTCAAGGTAACATTTGCAACCCCAAAATGTCAACTGCTATACGTGTAGGGGTGGTGACCATAGACATATATACATATACCATTGCTGTGATGCGTCAGCGTGTCCGCCATATTGGATGTGGCGGAGCAGCTTGTAAAACTAAAGTCAATGGACTGCAATTCAGAAAGCAACAACCAGACGGCGTCTATGTTTAAATGTCTATGGCAGCGACAGGAAGGTGCTGCAGGTTCACATCAATTCATCCTCTCCATTGGGCCCCAAAAATACGCTTGTCACATTTCCCCGGGGCAACAGGCTACATTCTTAACCTCTGCAAACATGCTCATGAAGGGGAAGGGTCACTCGTACCACTGACCTCGTCTAGAGCTTTCTTATAGCTCTGATGGATGGAAAGATGGATGGAGAGGAGAAAGAAGAAGAGTGACAACGAGCATGAGAAGTGTGCCAAGTGTGCGTTCGGTATGCGTGCGTACTCACCGCTGGGCGACTGGGTCTGGACACGTCTCTGCTGTCGTCTTTCGCTTCGTCAGACGCCACCGCGGAACCTTCAGGCTTCATGGCTGCGTTTGCTGAACACACCAATCAATAAGATTTCAAACTTAGTCTGTGTGTGCGCGTGCAGGGGTGTGCGATTGTGTGTGTGTGTGTGTGTGTGAGCACCTCGCTCGTTGGATCCCCCCTGCGAGCTGGGGGTGCTGGAGCTAGAGGAGCTACCACTGCTTGTCCTCTTTAGGGGCGTATCCAGGGAAATGTCAGTCCTCCGCAGGTCAGGGTTGCTATGGCAACAAAAGCACTCATTCACCAAGTAAAAAGTCTGTTTCTAGTGTGCCGAGTGTGTGCGATTGTGTACCTGGCCCGTATGAGGTGAGCTCCAGCCCGCGGGCCGAGTCCCGGCCCGTTTCCTGGGGAGTTCTTCCTGACCAGGGCTGGAGAGATGGACGTTGTCCGTTGAGGAACCTAAAGAAAACACGTTGGGAAGGTCACACGTGCGCCTCAAATTCACAACGGCAGTGAACGCCTGACTAAGATGACTTTCAAATGATATTCAAGAGTTTTGAAGTTCCGATTTCGGCGGCATTTAGGGTTAGGTCGACTGCATGACTTTGGTTACTTTTGGTTTTTACACATTTTAACTTGAATTTTAAAATCTAATCATGGTGCTTGAGCAAAAACTGCCCACCCCTGTTTTAAAGTATTAATATATGTATTTTTTCAAAAACGGGGGTGGGATATCAGATAATCGCAGCTTTTCACTAATCGTGGTGGATCTTGGTCCTTCACCGCTGGCAGGGGTTCACTGCACTGTACAAAAAAAAAAAAAAAAAAACACAGGAAAAAAAAAAAAAATAACAGACAACAAATGGGGCCTGGTGTTTGTGTTGACACACGCACACACACATGCACACACTCAAATACAGTGAACCCCCACTATAGGACATGTGCCTGCTGTATCACCATTTTTAGCAATCATTTTTCTTTTTTTTAGTTTTTACACTATACAGACAAGTCCCAATTTTAGTGCAGTACCACGTTGTGCCACAAGAAAAAACAAAAAACAATACTGAGATCTACTGGAAGAGATGCGGCGCATTAAAGAGCAAGAAAGAGGCCGAGAAGGTGAGCGAATATATGACTGCGGGTATTGTCTTTTACTCCGTTTGTATGTGTTGCTCTGAAGGACTAGAATAATCACAACGTCGATGTTAATTGACGTTAGCCTCTCTATGGCGTTTCCCAATCTATGTCAGCGTTAAGCTAAAAAGAGGGTTGACTGTACACGACAGAGCACGCACACACGCACACGGAGTCGCAGAGGAGGCGGCATGCAGACACCTTGGGGGGCATGTCGTCATCCTGCCGCAGCCAGGAGCTGCGATCCAGCTTGTCAAGCGGGGGCGCCAGACGTGCGAGAGGCAGGGGAGGAGGGGTGTCGGAGGTGGGGTCCGAGTTCTGCCGGGGCATGGGAGGGCGCGAGGGGGAGGGCGACAGTGCGGAGGACGAAGACAAGACCCCGTGGGGGTCGTACAAGGACTGAGAGCCAGACAGGCCCGGACTCTTCACCTGCACCAGGTGGGCCATCTGCACCGGCACCGGCAGGAGGAGGAGAAGGACCAGGAGGTGGAGGAGGAGGAAATGCAGGTGATGCACGAGAGAGAGGAGAAAAAGGAGGAGCAGGACGAGGAATCCGGCGTGTAGTCAAGGTGAAGGAGAAAAAGGAGAGAAGATCATGCATCATACAATCATTCAACTTCATTCATTCACACTCAGGCGGACAAATAAATCGCAGTTTATTTGTCGGGACATGTAAAATGTTCTCATCAATTATTGAAGTGCAACTTCCAAACTTTTTCGCCCTTTCAGCGACTATCATCCAAACAACAATTGAAAAAAAGAGTTTGACCGAGAGCATTTAAGGAGGCGGTTTTTTTTTTTGTTGTTGTTTTTTTTTAAGTGTGTTTTGTGCACAGGAAGTCGTGGGCACACGCACTCACCTGTGGTTCTACGGAGCGGTGCATGGGCGGGGTCCTGGCCTGCTGGATGCCGCCGCTGCTGAAGGACTCGGAACGCGGGGGCAGCGACGGGTCCGAGATCCGGTTGGAGACTTTATGCTGCAAGGCAGGAGAAGTCTGTCGGTTGACTGCAAAACGATCGTCCACCTGACACACACACACACACACACACACACACACACACACACACCTCAGTCACTCCCAGCATGCAGCAGGTCACTTGTAACCTAAGAAACCTCTTTTACCAGCGAAACTTCTCTTCAAAGCTGCCAAGCCAGCACCGCATTTTAATTTTAGTTTGTGCAAAAAAAGGGAACTCGTGATCATGCTCTTAAAGTCACCTTTCGACCAAACTCATGTGATGCAAGAGTAGAGCAGTCCATGTGTGTATCATAGAGAAAGTACAGTGTACATCTGTATATGTGTGTGTGTGTGTGTGTGAGAGATCCGCAGGGAGTGAGTCTGATTATAGCCGCAGTTGCCCTACATGTGTCTAGCAGTAGCCGTTCAGCGAACGGGAAGCTGCGGCCTTGAAATGAGTGCAGCAGTGTCAGGGGAAGTGAAAAGTGGAGAAAAAAAGCCTGCAGGAGAATTGTTGGTTGGTTGGTTAGTTCACCTCGTGAGAGTTTTAGTGTACAACAAGAAGCAAAGGCGAAAAGTTTGCCACAGTGCTGCCCAACCTTGAATGCGCCAACGCATGTGTGTGGCATCGCATGGCAAAGCACTAAATACAAAGACGATACAAAAGGTATCGTCGTGCGCTACAAATTTAATTTCAGAAAAAAATCCACTCGATCATACTGCCCTTTATATATAACATACTGTCATGATAATTACATGTAATTTTTTTTTGCCATTTTTTGGGCGTCATTTCATTGTTCTGCTCCTTTTGTGTGCAAGCCACGACCACCAGGGGGCAGTTTAATACAAAAATGTAGCTTGTAGCATCTCAATAAGCTGCAACCTATAATAATAGGCGTCATTCTTTGCAGAGGATAAAGAATATATGCCTGTACAATTTTTTTTTTTTTGGGAGGGGGCGGGATATTATTGCATCCCGCTTGGTGGTTGTGCCCACATAAATATATCCATTCTTAAAGGCACAGCGGTTGGGAAGCACTGGTGTCGAAGAAGGAGCTGAAGAAAAAAAAGAATGTGAATAAAAGATGACAGCAATGATGACACATTATTAGCTTGCTGAGAGCAGAAAAGGGCGTGAAGATGGGTGTGAAAGGATCATCCGCGACAGGAAGTGAAGCCACCTGTTTAGTCAAAGAAGCGTTAGCGAGCTTTTCAAAAGTAAAACGGTTAGTAACGCCCTCTCGTCCTCCAACTGACCCGGCGACCGGGACTCCGGCCTCGTGAGTCGGGCTCGGGGACGCAGGTGATCCGGATGCGCGGCAGGTGCACGTGATCCCTGGAGGGGCTGCTGTGGGCGGGATAGGAGGGGGGGCGTCGGCGGCGGCGGGGGGGCTTGTAACCAGGAAGTAAGAGAAGAGGGTCCAGGTGGGCGTCTCGCACGTGCCTAAAGGAGTGGTACTTCTTGGGGGGGATGCGAGGGGAGTTGCTCTGAGCACGCCGCATCACCTGCGGAGGGTGACGCCAGCGTTTACAAAACCACCACGATACACACGCGCACACACGCAGTCTTCCCCCCTGCATATTTTTGGAAAAAGATTCGGAAAAAAACGCGTGAACATGATCCGCAATCTGCAACTTGCTTCCAAGCCTGCTAAAACCGAAGCTTCGACTCTTTAGTCCTGTTGTCAAAGGGCAAAAGGTCAAATGAAGAACAGTTGAGAACTCTGACAATCACAACGGAGAAGATGGACAGAGAGGGTTGTCCATAGCAGGAGCTCTGGAAGTCAAAAGAACGTGTTAAGTCGATTTGAACCTTAAAATGTCTTCCGTCACACTTTTGACTAAAAAAATCTTCTACTATTTAACTTCTACCCAAACTATTTTCTTCTAAGCTACAAGTACCTTTTCCCAAGTATGACTTTCAAATATTTTAGTCTACCTCCTTGGCCCATGCGGGCTTGTCGTTGGCAGCCCCGGGCGCCTGGTCCTTGTAGTGGTAGAGCTGCTTCTTGTCCTGCAGGGGGCGCTGCTGCGGGTCTTGCTGCTGCTGCTGCTGCAGAGACACCAAGTACGCTCGCTCCTGCTGCAGTTGCCTCTGCAGACGCTCTGCCTGACGCTGCTCCTCGATCTGCTTGCGCTTGTACTCCTGGCCGCAAAAGAAGACGACGACAAGGCATTGGTTTTGAATTTTATCATGGGAGGAAAACCTTTTTTTGGAATGCCACAAAATTCGGATTTGGAGATGCGCAATTTAAGTATAGTGCCACCTTGTGCCGCGATATGTTAGGCAGTGGTGAGCGCTACTTGAAGAGAGGGAACGTAATTAAAATCAAGAAGAGGCAGAGAAGGGCCCCAATTCATGCGTTTCGAGGTTGCCATGGAAACGGCAACCCTGTGTCACATTACCAGCAGTAAGGCCTGCTCCTGAAGGAGCTGCTGCTGCAGGATCTCCAGCTGCCTCTGCTCTTCCTCCAACTGCCTACGGATGTACTCCTGAGCCAGGCAGCAGCGCCACCGACAGAGAGCAGCGTGAGCCAATCAGAGCCGGCCGCACCACCGAAGCAGGAAGAAAAAGCAGGAAGAAGAAGAAAGTGCGGGAGGACAGAGCGGTTAGAACCCCAAAAAGCTGAAGCTGCGTTAGTATCTGATTGCTTGCAGCTTTTCAAAAGGCAGAAAGACGTCAAGGTGACATCGTGGAGACCGGAAGTGGCGCATTCCAAAAGTCCACTTTTTTTTTTACATCTCAAGTTTTGAACAACGATTTGATTTTCGTCACGAGACGACAAAAGCGTCGAGCTCATACCTGCTCTCTCTCGGCGTGCCGCCTCTCCTCCTCTCGACGAATCTGCTCCATCTCCTCGTACCGCCTCCTCTGCTCTCGCTCCTGCTGCTTGCGCATCTCACGCTC
Source organism: Idiotropiscis lumnitzeri (assembly GCF_059441095.1). Taxonomy (NCBI): domain Eukaryota; kingdom Metazoa; phylum Chordata; class Actinopteri; order Syngnathiformes; family Syngnathidae; genus Idiotropiscis; species Idiotropiscis lumnitzeri. Next base: position 11,278,191 of record NC_142409.1, on the reverse strand, counting down.
GCGACGTTGTTGCTGTAAATCGGAAAAAAATAAATAATAATCAGACAAGATCGTGAGTGACTGCAACGGGGGGGCGGGGGTTTTCTGTTCATGATGGCTCGTTTTTCTATTGCAAATGTGTCAGTAAATATTTTTTTTTTTTTTTTGTTTTTTTTAGATGTGACCTGTGATTGGCTGAAAAAAACAAAAAAAACAAAAAACAAAAGCAGTGACCTCCTCCAGGCGTCGCCTCTGCTCCTTCTGCTCCTCGATGCGCTTCTGCCTCTCGGCCAGCAGTTGGCGCTTGTGCTCCTCGTTCTGCTGCTGCTCCAGCTGCTGCCGGCGAATCAGCTCTGAGCGCTCCTTATTGGCCAGCTGCAGGCGCAGGAAGTCTCGCCTCAGAGTGGACTCCCCAGGAATGTTGATGATGGAACTGGCAGGGGGGGCGACGGAGGAGGCGGGGTTAAACACCGAGGGGGCTGTGAAGAAGCCGGCCGGCGGTCCTACCTGGGCTCTCCAATGTCCCGCTCTTCATCTTCTTCCTCACTGCCGCTGTACTCGTACTCCGTCTCATCTGGAAGCAGACGCGGCTCGGGAGGGTCATGGAAAAACTTGTCACAAGTTTTTTTTTTGTTTTTAATTTTATGACTAAACAGGCACATCCCAATTCAAAGTTGTACGCCTTCAGTACGGTACCATGTTGTGTCGCAACAAGTTAGGCAGCACTGGGTGTGAGCGTTTGTAAATATAGTAACATTTCTGTTAGCCTATCCGTGGCGTTTTGCATTATATGAAAGCATTAAGCTACAAAACTTTGCGATTTTGGTGTTTGAACACTTTCTATCGCGTTTTGAATTTGATGTTAGCATTAAGCTAGCCGATGTTTGATAATAATGGAGGCTAATGAACTCACCCCTCTCGCCGCGCCTCTTCTTGGTGCGGTCGATGTGGTCCTTGAGCTGGATGCGCACCTGCCGCTCATTGGGGAGGTCGCGGATGAAGGGATGCTTGAGGAGCTGCTCCGTGCTCGGCCGCTGGCTATGACTCTTCACCAGGCAACTCTCGATGAATGACTGGAACTTCTTGGACCTTCACCGGCACAACCGGAAGCCACTCAAGCTCGTTCAAACGGACCAAGTGAGTGCGTTTCGTGTCACATGACTCACCACTTTTTCGACTTGAGTCTGGGGGCAGGATTTCTGGGGATGAGGAAGAGCGCTCTCATAGGATGCATGTCACACAGCGCTGAAGATAGCAAGACAAGGAAGGGAAAGGAAAGGAAAATGGGAGAGGAAAACGGAAAATCACAAAGCAAAAGTTTAAGAAAACAGAAAAAGAAGGAGGAGAGGGAGAAAAGAAGGGAAGGAAAGGAGGACAAGAAAGCACACGAAACAATATGAATTCAAGTATGTTGACCATATCACGACGTGCTGAACTTGAATGTTTGTTACTTACGGGGCGCTCCCTCCGCCATCTCGATGGCCGTGATGCCCAGCGACCACAGATCGCTCTGCACAAACACACACAAAACACGCACGCCTTCACTTCCCCATTACCAGCTAACGTGCTAACATGCTAGCTGCTCTACGTGTACTTGTTAAGTCATAAAAATATCACGGCGCCATCTGTCCTCTCACATTCGGACACTTTTCCCTCTCACTTCGCTAGTTCCGGACCGCTTCGAAGCTGACATCGGGAAGCGGAACAAACAACACGTCGCCGACACAAAACACAAACAAAAAAGCACTTTCGAGGTCTTCCCGCGTTTGACTAGATGAGGGCTCATCAACTTTACAGTTAGTACTGTAAAAACTTCTTGTTCAGAACGGGATAAAAAAAAAAAAACGTTTTTTTTTTGTTTTCTTTTTTAAAGAGAATGTTTGCAGTGGTTCATACACTATACAAAGTTTCCAGTTTTAGAACAGCACATATTGAACTATATTGCCCGGCAAAGTAAGAATACTGTACGCGGTATTAGCATTAGCTCAATTAGCATTAGCTTACTCTGAGCTAGCTCACTTTTACTATAATTATACGGGTCATTTTCATATAATTTGATTAATAACAGTAAAGACTCTTTTAAAAATTGTTCTGATTTAACACTTTTTTATTTTAATGTTTTTTTTTTAACTTGTATGTGACCTTGAAGTCGTAGGTGGCGTCCGGGTTCTCGTCACAGGCGATCACTTCGGGTGCCATCCAGTATGGCGTCCCGATGAAGGTGTTCCTGCGGCCCACCGTGCGATCGAGCTGAGCACTCACACCGAAATCCACTGCACACACACACACACACACACACATTGTAGGGGGTTTTATATTGTGAACTCAGATGCTTCGGCACTTGGGGTTTTAACCGAAGGACAAACGCTTTGATCTCACCTAGCTTAACTTCGGCGTTCTCCGTCAGAAGCACGTTTTGACCTTTGATGTCACGGTGGATGACCTTGTGCTGGTGGAGGTGGGTGAGACCCTGTGGGAGGACACCACAACTTTAACTTGTCATCATGTGTCCTTCAAATGTTCTTTTGCCCCCTTCGAGCTCAGCTCACCCTGAGGATCTCCCTGCAGACGTAAGCAATCCACTCCTCCTTCAGAGAATTGCCTTTGGTGTTCTTGATGAGATCCGTCACCGACCCGGCGCCGCAGAACTCCATCACCAGCTGGAAAATCACAAATTATTAAATAAATTAAAAAAAAAAAAAAAAGAGGAAACCTGAATTTTAATAATGTCATTGGAATTTGCTGTTTCGATAAACCAAGTCAAAGGTGTTATTTTAGGAGTGATATCTGTTGTAAAATGTCTTCCAGTGAGAACGTCACCAAACCTCAGCTTGATTCATTCATTGGTTGATTTTGTGAGCCAAGACTTTTGGTTCTGTCCGGTGTACGTTGTCTCCATACGCACCCACAGCTGGTCGTCCATGCCGGGAGGATTCTTCTTAATGAAGGCGCCGTAGTAGGTGGCGATGTTCCTGTGGTGGCTGTACTTCTTCAGCATGTTGATCTCCGCTTTAATCTCCTCCTCCTCATCCTTAACACACACACACACACACACGCACTCTCGTGAGGTGTGTGTTTACATGAATGTGTGTACATCTTTAGTGAATGATCTCTTTGTAGGTGCTCCATGTGTTAAAGTAGCAGTTGTTTGAAGGTTTCGAATTCCCATGACATCTATGCTAATTTCCGCTAGCCCGTGTATGGACTTTCACAGTATACGTTAGCATTAAGCTAGCATGCGTTTGTTAACGAGATTCAAATGACGGTTTTAGTTGAGCATCTTGGTCTGACGGTAAATATTTCATGTGTCCAATATACAATGCATTATGTGTGTGTGTTACTTACGCCTGTGACGTCCATGACCTTGATTGCCGCCAGCTGGCCAGTCTTGACATGGCGACCCTGATGCACAGAGAGACATTTTTTTTTTTTTTAAATCATGCATAAGTAATGTGGTGAGAACTCAAACTCTTGCACACGTGTGAAATGAGGGCCTGTTGAGTAAATGAGAACATATAGCATTTCCATAATTGTCGACCTCCTCCAGGGAGGCGTGAAGACATTTTCATCCACACCAGTCATCTGATTGGATGTCAGGTTGACAGCGCGACACCGCGGAGGCGGCGGCGACCATCGGGCAATAAAAGGGACGCGAGAGGAAGAGATAGCATCTCTGTTTTCTTATCGCTCTTCCTGCAACACTGACGCCTGCCACACAATCACTCCTGTTAGTCGGCGTGCGCGACTTTGTGTGAAATCCACACACGCGTGCACACACCTGCAGGGAAAGGAGGAGGTGGACCGCTTTAGGCTGCAGCCTCACCGACAACAACAATCCTCGGGTGCTGTGTTCAGACAAGCCTCACATTCCTCGCACGCTGTTCAAATGACTCGAATATTATCAAGGATGAGCTTAAAGATGATTACATAAATTACGCACACGCAGAAAAAAAAATCATTTGAAAATTTTAATTAATTTCAATCGATATTTTTCCTTCATTAAAGAACACTAAAATCAAAATCTTATTTTTGGAGTGGGCGCGGGCATTTTCCATTCATTTCAATGAGGGAAGGTTCTAAAGAGTAGCATTTAACTTATTATCCGTGCGCTTCTGATTCGGATTTCATCAAACAGGAACCATCTCATCAAGCACAAACATACTCTGCCGCCTACTGAGTCAGTACAACTGACTCCGTCGTTAGTATTAAGCAAGTCACATCTGAGTTACGCAAAAATGTACAAAAATTATGTTCACATTTTCCATGACACACACACACACCACACCCCCCCACACACACACACACACACACAGAGCACATTGACGTCATTTTACCGCGGCGTGTGCATGGCGGGAACGTCACACGTGTGGACGTGTTTCTAACTCTCTGACTTCTCATTCGACGTTAAGGAATTCCAAAAATGCGCTGCTAGTTGTTAGCATCTGTGTGTAAGCACCGGTGCTAAGAGTCCGCTCAGGCAAATCACAACTCCAAAATTCACAATCACAACCTTGTAATGGACGACCGGAACCTTCTTAATCACCTGCCAGGGTCTGCTGCAGAACTTCAAGACGTGTACAACGTCGACAACAGAATTCTCTTAAATGGAAACTGCAGAAGAACATCTAGATCCCTGGAACCTCCAGAAGCTTCTCAACCATGGGTTGGACAACTTATGAATTCATGAACCCGAATATGAGGCCTAACTTTAAAACAACAAGTCTTACCTTATATACTTGGCCGTAGGTGCCATTGCCAACCAGTTCGACCAGCTCAAAGATGCCCGCCGGGTCCTGGGAGAGACGCAGAACAAGTTAGCAAACGGGAAATAGCAACACAAGCGCATTAAAAAAACTACAGTAGTATTATTAAATTACACGACTTACGTTACAGTACTACTTGCGAGTGCGAGACGGTCCTTGGTTAAATATTGAATCGGAAAAGAGACTACATTATAAATTAAACGGCGCTAAGCTAGTTTGAGATGATGTTAGGATGAAGCTAACTGATGGTGAATATGAGCGAAATGATGCTAAACTAAACTTAAAATAAGCCGATTAGCATCTAGAAGACCCTAAAAGCTAAAATACGGTAATTTAGTGTAAGATCATGTTTAGCTAACGCTAAAAGATGCAGAAGCTAATATACGGTAATTTGGTGCGAGACAATGTTTAACTAAAACTAAAAGATGGCGGAGCGAGATGACGCTAAGATAAAGCCAAAAGATACAGACCGAGCGCGAAAGCTAACGGATGAGATGGACAACAATTGAAGATAAAAGATGCTAAGTAGGCGTGAGAAGATGCCAAAACTGACAACAAGCGGGACGAGACAATGCGATAGGTTGAAACTGAATAATCATGTGTGTAAGGTCATTTCATTTTATTAATAAAAGTAAAGACACTTATCTTTTAAAAATCATTCTGATTGAACCATTTTTTGAAAGGATTTCTTGAACTTGTATGTGACCTTTGGCCTCATTCATCCGTTCTTGCTGCTAGCATGAATATTAGATTTTTTTTTTTTTACCCTATGTTCTTTCCACACAAACGTTTATAGATGAAATCGCAACAGGTTCTAGTGGTAATGGCGATGGTCCAGTCCATGTGAGGTTGGACCGCACCGCGCGGTGTGCAGTGGCTTTTTAGAGGTTGAATTATCGAGTCTCTTCGGAAGGGATGAGGGGCGGCTTTGTAAGTGGTGAAATAGGTGGTGTCGTGCGAGCCCGCTTCTGTTTTCTGACTCCTCAACGTTAATGTACTGAAGATGGCCTCTTTCACTGCTCTCTTTTCTCCATCCAAGAGTGCCGCTTCTACAGCTAGACAATGCTAATCAGCAGCTACGATTTGAAAAAAAGCTAGAACAGAACGCTTTTTAACAACAAAGGGAATTTAAGAAGGCTACCACAGGGAATGAGTGTGTGTCCGTGCGCAAGTGTGTGTGTCATCTCAGTCCTGTGTGACCTAATTTCTCCTCGCTGATGGAGACATTTGAGGCCTACAATGCATCTGCTCTTTTCTGACATCTCTTAACACGCACGCGCTCGCACGCACACACACACACCCTCCATCATGTCCAGACTTGACTGCAGGTACTTGTTGTGTCGCGTGTGGCTCACTGTTGTGTTGTGTAATTAAAACAATAAAAGGAGGAGAAGAGACACGAGAACGCGCACGCACGCGCGTTGGCACACAAGCGTCTGAGCCGTACAAGAAAGTGCAAGTTGGATTCTCTCACCAGGCTCACGCACGCGCTTGCCCGCCCGCCCACACATTCCTCAGCTGTGGTGTACGAGTGTGCGCGCGTGTGTACGCGCCAAGCGCGTCACTGCTGCTGCTGTGACCACAACATCACGAAATGGCGGAACTGGCAGCCATGCGCGCGCGCGCATCTCCTCGTTGGGATTTACGTGCACGCGGGTCAGGCCAAACGATTGAACGAGACGCGCACACACACATCTGCACTAATCGAGGTGCGAGCAGGCGCGCCTTGATTGTCAAGAAAACATATTCACGCGCACGACATATGCAGCAAGTAACGAAGCAGCACGTGCACGCGCACCGCCGGTAGGATGGGGGGGGGGGCAGGCAGGTTGAGTAAGGATGGTGAGGAGGAAAAAGGGTGAGACGGGGAAGCAGGACAGGACTGGACAGGACAGGTGCTGGGCAACACGCACGCCGACGTGCTCGCACACGCAAGCTTGGCTTACCCGCAGAGCAGACAGGTCGATCTCGTCCAGACTCCTCGCGGGGGAGTCGCTCGCCATGGCGGCGGAAGGACGGATGCGGCTGGTTTACTCAAGATGGAAGGAAGGAAATAAGTGTCCTCGACTCGTCCTACTTTTCGCTCCTTCCTCGGCCTCGGCCTCCTCCTCCTCCTCCTCTTCCTCTTCCTCCTCCCGCCACGCGGTCGGGCGACGTCAGGAAGAAGAAGAAGCGATAACGACGTGCACGGAACCTTCAGGTACTGCTACATGCCTCCACCTGCGCGGACGCGCGCACGACAGAGTGCATAGCAGCGGCGGCGCGCACACGAAAGCGTCACTCGCCGGGCGCGCGCGCGGATCCCGGGAGGGGCGTGAGCGTCAAACGGACACGCCCACTGTCGAGCTGAGTAAACTATCCAAATTATTTCGACATAACATTCGACATGGTGGATGACAATTATTGCACTGCTTGTGTCTTTTTGTCTGTGAAAATCAATGTTGACTCTGGAGAGCAGGTTTTCTGTATTTATTTTTTTAATTCAAGTAAAATGTATTTTTTAGTGTTTGGGGTGTGTTTTAATTCATTTTTGTGGGATTTTTTTAGGAGGACACATTTTTTTAAATGAACAAAATGAACTGTTTTTTTTTAAAAAAAGTCTTGTTAGAACTTGAAAACTAATCTAAAAATAATATAATCTTAAATACATTCAAAATGAAAATGGGATTTTTTTTCACAATTATTGTAGCACCCCCCCGAAAAAAAACACACAATGCAGTTTGTTTGTGATCTTTTTCACCCAAATTTTAACCAACCATGGCCCTTTGAGTGAGATCCGATGCTTGTCTCAGGCGCCACCCAGTGGTCACAGATGGAAAATTAACCTACTTTTTTTAGGTTTTCTAAGGACATAAACACACACACACACACACCCACACAAAAACTTTCACACTCACAGGTAAGGCTGGAATTGTTGAAGTTAATCGTACTGTTCTCAGGTGTTTTATCTTGAGAGAGCGTCCCTGAGCTCTTCTCAACTGCCGTCAGTCAACTTGGGACCAGCGTTTTATTGCTACATCATAACCCCAAACGGTGCAAAATTACAACCAGTGTCAACTGTTCAACCCAATCCGCTGGGTCCAAACCCAACCTTGAGTGAAAGTAACCCAATCTTTTCAAAACCCTCCGCTTCCCAGCAGACAAAGAATCAACCCAATATCTTTTTTTTAGTGTGCATGATTTGTTTATTCGAATGTTCACGAGGTGACGTCTGGACACTCCCCACGACAACACAACGACGACGCGAGGACACGACCATACGAGAAGAGTCTGTGCAAAATAGTGCATTTGGTGGAGGACAAACACAGACTCAACATGCTGGACAACAACGACGCTCACTTTCTGGGAACATTTCCACGTTTCAAGGGTGGCGGAAACGAGGCGATGGTTGAAAACGAGGCGCTGCGAGGTAGAAAAAAGAGGAGGAGTAAGAGAGAGGAAAAAGATGACAAGAGAAGGAGAAATAAAAGGTGGAAGAACAGAACATGAGGAATGAGGAGAAGGGGAGGAAAATGAGCAAAGAGGAGGAGGAGGAGAACAAGTAGAACCTGGAGAAGAAGGGAGAGGAGAAGGAAAATGAGAAGGATGGCGAGGGGAGAACAAGGAGGAGAAAGAAGAAGGGAGAATGAGAGGAGAAGAGATGAGGAGGTAGAGATGGAATGAGGAAAAGGAGGATAAGCATGAAAACGATTAGTACAATAATGAGGAGATGGGGGAGAGGAGGAGAACAAGAAGAGAAAGAAAGAAGCGGAGACTCCACCTCGGTGCCATCCAAGCTTGAGACAAACATGCCGAGCTCAAACAACATGGAGGACGGCAAGATGGACACATGCTCGTCACAGAATGATGACATCGCCGTGCTCGGGTGACATCGCCGTGGGCGGGGCTAGCCAGTCAGCGCAGCACGTGGACGCCCTCCGCGACGAGGACATTGAGTCGGCTTTAAGGCGAGCGCCAGCCCGCCCCGCCCCCATCTTGAGGAACGACGACTTCCTGCGTTCTGGCTTAACAGTCGCTGGCCGTTTGGCACTTTGGGAGCATGCGAGGAAACCAAGGAGCCGTTGTTGTCTTCTGCCGTCGTCAGTCTTTTCAGTTCTTGAGGTTTGCTGGAGAGAGGAGGAGGAGGGAAAGGTCCTGCGAGTCCGGTCGGAAGGAGCTCAGGTCCAAACCTCCATGGGGACCATGGCCTCCTTGGAGCCGATGGGCGGGAGGAGATTCTGCTCGGCGAGGAACTGCAGAGGAAACTGCACCACAAAGCCGCGGATCTTCTTGAGCTCCTCCTGAGCTCGGGCCGGGTCGTCCCGGTCCAGGCTCGGCTTGCTCAGGTAGCCCTCCAGCTCCAGGATGTTGCGCACGTCGCTCGACGGGAGGCAGCGGAACACCTGCACGGGACACAACAATCGGATTTGTCATCGATAACGTTGCACTTCTGTAGCAGTGACTCACAAGTGCCCTCTAGTGGTATGGAAGGAAATCACTGAATGAAAAGTCACGCTCAAGTGGCTTCAACAACAACAAAAATAAACACTCACGCACACACGAGTACATCTTCTCGTTTTGAATTTTTTTAACGTTAGCTTCGAATGTTGCTAATTCCCAAATTTGGGATTTTTTTTTTTTTTACCTTTTGGTAAATGGTCGCGTTGCGAGAACAAGTGGTCATCCAGACCTCCTTGTAGAACTGATCGCTGATCGGGTCCGACACGTCGATGCTGGCGTCGGTGTGAGCGCCCAAAATCGTCCTGACAGACGGACAGAAGAGATGACATCATCACGTCACACATCACATGGTCAAACGATTCGAGATGCACGCAGGAAGTCCATCCATTCATTTTCTATCGTGCTGTCGTCATGGTGGGGCGGCGTAAAACTTGTGACTGGAGAGTAAAACCCGAAGTGACAATCGTTGGTGCGTCGAGAGTCCGCCTTACTTGAAGCACTCGATACGAAGCTGCAGCGCAAAGCGTCCCGCCCGGTACTCCAGCCCGTCCATGACCGACATCACCGTCTCCGAGTCCTCCACGATCACGGCCACCTCGCTGTCTCGCTTTCCCAGCATGCTGCGGTCGTTAATGTTGGCCGAGCCTTCAAGGCGCACGCCGGTTACTCGGGTCGGCCAGTACGGGGGCGCTGGCCGCGGCGGCGTTTTGCAAGTTTACCGATGATGACGGTGTTGTCGTCGGCAATGAGCATCTTGCTGTGCACGTAGATGAGCTCGGTGACCAGCTTGCCCTCCAGCCCGGCGTGCGTCCTCAGGCCCGCGATGGAGATGTAGTTGATCCACTGGTCGTCCACTGCGGGTCACACCGTCAACAAGTCAAAGAGACGAAAATATCAGTAGTCCCAGCAGTCCCAATTTGTGACTTCCTGTCATGTGACTTACTTTCTCTTTTGAGCTGTGAAATGATGGAGTGGTCGCCTCTGTTCATGGTCCTGCAAAGTAGACGCATTGTTGACAGACGTGTAGAAGTGTTGGCAAAATTTGCACACGGTGAGCGGGCACCACGGTTATGTAAGATTCCCCCCCCCCCTCCATACGTGGCGACTCTCACACGAATGTGAACTCATTTACACGCTCACTCAGTGACGCACACGCACACGCACGCACATGCACCCCCCTACCTGTAGTTAAAGTGCATGATGGCCTGTATGGCGCTTCCCCCCCCGGTGCTGATGTCTCCTTCAAATCCTGGCAGCAGAGGCGTGACCACGTACACGCGATACTTTTTACCTTCCCTAAAAGGAAAAAATAAATAAATCAGGCTCTTATTACACGATTACTATCGCCATTAAATCAATACAGTCATCGCTGTAAAAAGGAAAAGGCAAGAGAATAATGATCACGCAACACTTCCAATCTTGAAGCGACATAAATGCTGCACGGCTCCCGTAGAATGAGGGAGGAGTCAGACAGTTGCGCAATTACCATATAAGGACGTATGGTGTCGACGCCACCGCGACAAGGTGAAAGTGTGAGCATCACCTGTGCGCTTTGATGATTCGCTCGGCGATGGCGTCCCCGATCTTGTTGAAGACGTGTCTGTTGTCTGCACAGCTGATGAAGAATTGATTCTGGAAGGAAACACCTGCACGTCAGCAACCAACGCAAAACACCGCCACTTGCAACAAAAGTGAGCACACCCCGAAGTGAAACTGTCTAAATTGACAACTTGAAAAACTTTTGCACTGCCATGAGATACTTGTAGAATTCGTTACATGCAACACACACACACACACACACCTCGATGTAAATGAAATGCTGGCTTTTCTCGATGACCTGCACGTATGCGTTGTGGATGGACTCTTCGTGATATTTGATGCCAGCCGACCAGTCAGATGCCGAGCGAAGGATCTACGCAGACAGGAAGTCAATCCGACACACTTTTCACAAAAAGTACGTTTAAAAATCTCATTTCTGAAGGGACAAAGTCAAAATGGCGGCCAACCTGAACTTTGGTGTTGACGCATCCGGGGACTTGGTAACGCTGATGTCCGGCGGTGGTGTGCGACTTGGGCAGAAGGTACGGGAAGGACAACAAACGATATTTCGGCTTCACGATCTGCCGAGAAAAACCAAGCGTTTTCAATTTTACAGATTTAATTGAGTTTCGCAATTTTCCAAGCCGGCCGACCTTGGTGAAGTTCCATCGCTGTATGAAGTGTCGGGCCACGTCGCGCGCCGCTTTGCCGTGAACCACCGACGAGATGTCGTGCCAGGGCATCCTGGGTGTCACGTGACGGTCGATGAAATCTGCGACAGTAAAGATAGCGGGATTTAAAACACCCACATTGGTCAGCCTTGCAGTACGCTATCGTACTTTAAGCAACAGATGGAACACAAATGGTTCAGCAACATGCGAACACTCGGTCCTATTCTTTATCCTCGGCGAAGAATGATTATCAGTGTCGTGCCGATGAGCTAAGAGAGGAGCTGAGATGTTTACCATCGAAAGGTTTATCCAGTTCAATCCAGTCCTTGTGGACAAAGTTGCAGTAATCTTTGCCATGCCAGAAGCGCGTGTTCCCGCACAGGTCGTCTTCGGCCGACTGCGGGTTTTGCTCCGCCTCGCTTTCTGAAACAGACGTTCAATCAGCTGTCACGTGAGCGTGAGAGTTTTTTTGTTGCGTCTCCTAATACCTGTCAAGTCTCGGTCGAGTTCGTCGTCGCTGTCGGCGTGAGCCAGTCCATGTTTCTGCAGGTGGCGTTTGATGCTCATCTTGGCCCTCCTCATCCTACTCTGACCTTTGATCTTGGGTTGCACCACAATGTCGTCGGCCGAGAAGGCGGCGTTCCCGTAGCCGCCGCCATTGCCGTTGGCTTGGGCGACCACGTTGGCAGGGGTCGCCTCGGCCTTAAGCGGATACAATCACAAATGGAGTTCAATTGTAATAACAACGTACTAACATTGTAATAACACTACAGTATGTAATAATGACGTAAAAATAATGGCGTAGCAATGCAAGGCGACCTGCTGCGTTTGCGAGAAGGTGACACTCCCCACGTCGGCGAGTCTGTGTTCTCGGTCGTCCCAGCGACCGTACGCCAGATCGATCCCGCCCACGAAGGCCACCGATTGGTCGATGACCACGATCTTCTCGTGATGGGCCCACAGATACACGGCGGACGACACGTGGTCGGGGTGACGCATCACCTAGGCGACGACTGCAAGTGTTACAGGAGACACACACTCACATGCACGCACACACACACACACTCACCTTGATGTTGGGGTGAAGATGGCGTAGCGTCAGCTTGCTGTATCCCGAGTTGATGCCCAGCGCTAGCTCCACTTCCTTGTAGAGCATGACGTAGATGTGTACGCCTTGTAGCTGTTAGCAAAATGTCACAGCTGAGGTCACGACGCGGAATTCCCGCCCCCTGCTACCAAAGCCCGCCTCCCGCCACACTCACCGCTTTACGCCGCAGCAGGTGGTCCAAACGCCAGCGGTTGCCCTCCACGATGGGCCTCTTCAGGAAGATCTCTGGACTCAACCTGACGTGACACACGGAGTGAGGTGTTGCGCGCATGTGCGTGTGCGTGCGTGTGTGTGTAGTCGCCTCAGACAGTAACTGATCTGCTCAAACACAAATGTTCCACTTGAGGTGACCACCAAGTGAACTCCACGCACATGCAAACACACACACACGCACACACTTTAACTCACCACCAGTCCGTGATGAAGATTTCTTCTTTGGCCTCCTCGAGAGCGTTGGCCACATCTTCCATGTATGTCTTCCCATTCACGTACCTGAACACACACACACGCACGCACACGCACACGAGAATACAGAAACTAAACATTACTCGACAAAAACAGAAAAATGTCTGTTTGCAATATACTGAACGCTATAACATAGTTACCTGCACACACACGCACAAACGCGCACACACACATCTCACAGAGAGTATAGTGTTGCCCAGCAGGGGGACAGGTGACGGACAACAGAGGGTCACTTTCCCTCACTTTGTGTCGAGTTACGTTTGTGAAAAACATTCTCACACACACACACACACACACCCACACACGCACGCCGACACACGCAGACAAACGCACGTGCACGCACGCGAACGTGGTTGGCTTGACTGCACCGTTTAATTTTCTAGATGGAAGCTCTGGCTGCTTTTGACGCTTTCACAATGAAGGTAAAATGCAAATGAGGTGAATGACAGGCGGTTGCCGTGGTTACCATTTGGCGGGGATGTTTTCCTCCTGCCTGGCGAAGGAGCCGAAGCGATGGTCGGTGAGGAAAGCGCCCCCGTGCTTGTGCACGAAGCCCTCGATGGACTGTCCCCACCAGCGGGCATGCCGGTAGCTGCTGCACTTCAGCACTAGGCACCTGGATGGACACGCTAGATTGGTTGCTACCCAGCTTCATCTTTGTGTACTAGTACGCTCCTTCACTAGTCACTGCAGCGCATTAGTGTGTATATGCCAACTACATGTTACTACTGAGGCAAAACTGTGCACTAGTTGACATCTGCGTGCTACTAGTATAACAAGCAAAACGCTGTACATGGACCAGTAAAATTTTATGTCACTAGTACTACTATCATGCAGCTGGCAACTAGTAAAAAGTTTTCCCTATGAGTTGGGCCTAGTTGTGCTACTAGTGCAGCACAATAGTTTACTAGTGCGCAGAATTGGCTAGTGACTAGTTACAAAAAGGACACTAGTACATAGTACTAAAGCCTTTTCAGCATTATTCCTCATCCATGACAGGGAGGCTACTAGTGCATACCATAAGCCTATGAGTTGGGCCTAGCAGTGTTACTTGTAGTAAAGTTGTTTACTCGGAATGTTCAATTATGCACTCATAATATAGCAAGGAATGTGACTAGTTAGAGAACAACGAAGGTACTAGTGCAGAGCTTAACGTGACTCATAAAGGATATGGAAGGAATACTTTTTTAAAAAAAAAAATTTTATTGCGGGTGTTGGTGTGGCGTTGTTGACCTGGACAGGCTGTCGACGCGCACGCCATGCTGCGTCTCCGTATCCTTGGAGTCCATCTTGACGCTGAACTCCTTGTCGAACAGCATCACGAAGGAAATGACGCCCGAGTCGGGTTTCATGTACAGCAAAAACGAGTCCTTCACCACGAGCCACCTACACGGACGCATATTAACACATTACCACGAGACAAACAAAATGACAGCCAAAAAGTCCACCATTTGTGGTGCGCCATACGTACTGACCGTTTGGACCAGCGGTAACACATCTTGCTTTGACCGCAGCAGTTGAGTCCGGGGATCCGATGGCCGCCGGACCGCTTCAGAACCATTCCTTCTCTACGAGCACGCACACACGCGCAAAATCGAGTGTTGGAGAAATTGTGAGGGATCTATGAAATGTTCGGTTTTGGCCGATCAAATCACTTACAAGCCTTTTGGACCCAGATCGTGGATGAACGACAGCTGGCTGACTTCAATGAACTCCGTCTGACAGCAACAGGAAGTCCCAAGAGTTCAATGGAAATAACAACAAAAAAATACTTGATGATGAGTTCTACATAAACGCAAAGGTTAAACTTTTAATCAAACTAGTAAAGTGGCGGCTGCTTACCATGTCGTGGTAGTTGCGGTATGTCGGCATCTTGAGGAGCTTGTTGAGGTAATCTTCCAGTTGTTTCTGGAGAAAACGCAGCAGCGGAGCATCAGTGTTAGCTAGCTAGCTAGCTAGTTAGCTGTACAAGCTACTAGAGCAAATACTTGACTGGGAGAATGTGGTGCTGCTCTAAGTGTGAGTTAAATTATTAGTTGTTTGACATTCTGCAATTATCATGACATCAATGCTAATTTTAGTTAGCGCTAAGCTAGCGGACTGTTTGGATGAAAGGTTTAAGGTTCGCGAGGGCAACTCACAAACGTATAATTGGCTTTTGTTTAAGGTGGCAGTTTTTCATTACACTTGAACTCGGAGCGAGCCCCCTCCCTCCCCCCCAAGTGTCCAAACTTAAACGACGGACCTTTCGGCTGGACACTTGCTCCTCCCTGACCAGCTCGTCTCCTCCTCCTCGGGGCAGGTTGGGGATGTCTCGGCCCTCCCCCGTGGCCGTCTGCCTTCGGATGGTGTGACTGCACAAAAAAAAAAAAATCACAGCTCTAAGAACGGTAGATTTCAAAGTGGAATGATTTGATTCGGTTAGATTCAATGCAATAATTTTTTTTTTTTTTCGGTTTTCGTTACGCCGCTAAATGCCACGGACCTGCGCGAGGGCAGCGGCAGTTGGAGGACGGCCTTGTACGTCTTCAAGTCTCTGTGGAGATCCTGGAAGTGCTTCTCCTTCTTCTTCACCACCCACGTGAACTCGCCGTGCTTCATCTCGATCTTGTAGACCGCCGGCATGGACTGAAACATCACAAACACACACACACACACACACACATCAAAAACATATCGACAGAAGACACTCGGTCACATGACAGGACTCCATATCATGACGGTTGCGGTCCGTTTGGACTAATGTGACACCTTGCTGACGCTCCTCTGCTGGCTGACGTTGAAACGATCCTGAGCCGACGTGAAGCGTTCCACTTCCAGGATCTTGGCGGTGATGGGACGGGACAGGAAAGGCGATTTGCAGTCCTTAAAGCCCACCGTGTTGTACACGGCCAAGAAAGGCAACCCGTCCCCTGGAATTATAGCAGCACTGTACCAGATATCTGACGCCGCAACCCAAAACACACTTCCCGGAATCGGTCTACAAGAAGTACCTGGCTGTCCGGTGTCGTCGTGGTGAACTCCGCCGCCGCTGCCGCTGTCGCCTGTATCGAGCTCGCGGGCATCCAGCGTCTCCATGATGCCGCTCATGTCGCTAGCAACCAGTTGCAACGTGCTGGCGGTCGGCTGGGTTTGACCCAACATGGCTAACGCTTAGCTGGGAGCCCAAGGCTCACCTGGAGAGACAGGTATAGAGGTACATGTGAGGGCACACTTAGAATAAAACGTCAGTAAACCACAGTTAAGTGTATACCACTTTTTTTTTTTTAGAAGTCACTACAGTACGTCTCTGGTAAACATTGCTGGCTAACTGAATATAGCCTAGCACAGCTAGTTAGAACAAATTGTAATGACAAAACGGGTGGTTTTGAGAGAGGTAACATGGAAATGAGCCACTGCTGCTATTTCATTCGCTTTATTAAACAAACGAGGAACAAAATATGAGAATTAAAAAACACATTCATGGTTTAGCAGCCGGTAGCCTCAATTGAAACCGGTGGCTAATGCCATAGCCAGGAAGTCGGTACGTTCTCATCCGCCCACTTCCAAAGTTTCATTCCACTTGCAATACGTGAAGTTTGTTTCAAAGAGTCACGCCGTGCCGTGCCCAAATTCAGTCAGCAAACAATTTGTCTTGAAGAATAAAATACGTTCCAGACAGCGTTGACAGCACAGCGTTCAGCACTCACGTTAATTGGCCGCGCACGCACACACACACACGCACACACGCACACCCTCACACGCACACACACACTGAACTGAAGCTGCTACAGAAAGCATCATCATCAGTCTCATTGCGCTACCACTCACCCTCTCACACACACACACCCCCACATATACATCGGCATCCACTGACCTGAGGCAGCAACAGAAGAAAACCAATCCACATGCTCAACTCGTATACACCGCCTCCATTCTATAACGCAAGCCCGTGTGCACCCACACACACACACACACACACACACCCACACACACACACACACACACACGCCGACAGACAGTGTGTGAGGTGGTCTAGGGGACGAGTGCGGTATGCAGAGGACAGAAAACCCGACTGGGCAGGGAGGAGGCTCCATTGGCCCGCCAGGCTGTCTGGAGTCTGCCGGACAGCCAATGAGAAGCCAGCGGGGACAGATTGTGGTCAAGCTACCTGAGTGCGTGTGTGTGTGGGGGGGTGTGTGTGTGCGTGCACTTTGTGCCAAAGTCCATTTGTGCGTGTGCGTGTGTTCATAAATTCAGTGTCTCTTTCGCGCGTGAGCGTGTGTCAACTGGTGTGTGGTTGTGAATGTGTGTGTGTGAATATGGGCACGCACGTTATTTGTGTGTGTGTCTGTTCAGGTTCGTGTGTATATTGTAGTGTGTGTGCAAAGCGCGGCGCACAGGAGCGGTCGCCAACTTTTACTTCACGTAATACTTAACTATTTCCCACATAGGCGTCATGAGCTAGGTCTCACATGCACACACACTTACTCTCTCACCACACAACGATCATAAAATGGCTGTTCAGTCAGGAAGCCAACACAGATGAAAAAAAAAAAAAAACCCTGCTGAACAGAATGTATGCACAAAGAAACGTTGTTTACTTTTGGGTCGATGAAAATTCCGTTGACTGACGCGAACTCAAGTGAACTGGAGTAACACACTAACATTAAAATGTTGCAGATGTGAAAGGTTGATGTTGAGATGTGCGGGTGCGTCTATTGGCGAAGTGAAAGGTGACGGCATCATATCGTCATCATCAGGTGACGCTAATCTGATGCCGAGACAATGCGAGCGTCAAACAAAACAAACCAGTCGCACAAGCGCGACATTGACGACCGTAAGTGATACAAATGTCAGGAATTCGGCGGACGAACCCCGAAAAGAGCAAAACGTCTAATTCCTGGATTTGTGCATCACGCCGGGCGGATTATTGTCATTGTGTCCCATGACCCGTGTTTTGATTTCATTAACGTTCGACAGCCAAATCAAGACGCGCCGCTTGGCCAGGCATCATTTCGGTAATGTGGCAAAAGTCGCGACCGGAATTTCACGCTAAACACGTTAGGTCAGCGGTTCACTGTTCGTCGCGAGCGGAGACTCATTCGCAGGATTCTTCAGCCAGTTGACATGAGACTTAAAGATACAATAGTTTTTTTTTTTTAGACGCCTTGACAACATTGTAGCATCTGATTATGAATTTTCCCGGCGAGCTCACACACAGGTGGAACTTTGTTAACAACAATAACAACATGGAAGAGCAATGCCAACGTAAATTGCTTCCATTAACGATTCAAAAGGCTAATGTCGGCTACTTCCTGTCCATTATATTGACAGCTGTGATGATTATTGATTAAAGGCTGGACCTCTCACACCCACACACACGCACACGCACAGTGACCTTGGGCACTAAGTGTACAGTGTGTTGACCACTTGAAATGCACGCTTACACACCCACAAAGTCAATCAAGCGCTTACACACACGCACATGCATAAAAACAGACTCAAAGACAAACACACGTACAAAGACCCACACAAACATGCTTGATGGACACGCGCGCACACACGTACATAAAAACCACACGTACACGCCCACGTGTACAACCTACCTGCACATAACAAAAGCAGCACCAAACCTTTAAGTCAACGTTCATTCAGGAGGACGAACGGCAGTGGAAGAGCAGGTCTCTCTCTTTCTCACACGCACACTCACCTATGCACACACACACACACATACACGCCCCCACACGCGAGCGCTCGCACACACTTTCCCCACACTTCCTGTCTTTCGACACAAAAAAAAACAAGAGGAGCTCGTCAAAAAGCCAAGCGAGACAATAGTGTCATTTAAAAAAAGATAAATGCACTGGAGGCAGCCTGGGGATGTAAGACGTGTAAAAGTAGAGAAATGGCGCCACTCATTTCTTTGGTGTCCAAGTTCATAACTTTGATCACTGATTCAAGCAAAAAATGCGTTGGATGAGTACTTTTATATCAACCTGACAGCTACAACTCCCATGATGCACTTGGGGAACGTCTTTGCTTCATTTTGGGGCACGTGTGCTGGATGTGGGGTTACTATGGCGATGCCTCGCACCATTCCCTGCCGCTCGGTCTCCATGGCGATGGCATCTCGGTAATGTAGTTTCTAGGTAATGTCATTTCTGGGAAACTCTGTTTTCACAATTAGAAACCCTGAAAAACATTATTTAAAACCCTTAAGCCACCTCATGTCACTTCAAGTCCGTTCCAATACTTTTGCTCACTTGAAGAGCAGGTGGTCCTCTGTCCGTGGTTGTTGAACACCTCAACTTTTGCCTCCTATTCATCTCTTGACTTGACACCCAAATGTCATCGGGCACCCAACAAAAACAAAAGGAAGTGATTGACCTTTGCCGTTCCAATACTTTTGGAGGGGTCTGTACATCAAGGTGCATTGTGGGATAAATCGCAGGCACGAGTGCATAGGGGCTAACCTAAACAATTCCTACAACACGAGAAAATGGCCAAGTCATCCCAACACAGACATGACGAATTAAAAAAAATTGAGTGTCCATTTCCAGTTAAGAAGAGGAAGTGCGGTGGGGAAAAAAAACGGAAGCTGATCACGTGCTTCTCATCCAATAGAGACCCCCCCCAACACAACACACACAACGCCCACCCCGGAAGCGCAGGCTCCAGGTTGATGCTCGTGCACGTTGATTGATTAATGCGCGCGCACAAAAGCAAACTTTGGCAAAATCATACCCATGCGTGACGACCACACACACACACACACACACGCATACAATGAAAACACGCACACGTACGCACGCACACAACCCGGAAGCAGGAGCGTCAGCGTGCGTCTTACCTCCTCCAGATGAGAAGCGAGCAACTGCTTGAGTGAGCCACAGAGCGAGACCAAAAGACGTGAAGACGACGCCTCACTCACGAGATGCGCCACAACAGCACCCCCTGTCCCTTCAAAATAAAAGCAAAAGCGCGGAAACACCACACCATTGTCGGCGTCTGGTTTTATTTTGAAAGCACAACAAGTGGGCCAGCCCGCAATGGCATTTTTCATTCGTTGTAATGCAAAACGCAATACCGAATTGATCTATTAAAAAAATAATAAACCCAGAAAAAAACATTTTTGTGCACCAGCCTTTTATTTTGAAAACGGACAGATGAGCGTGGGAAATTGCTTAGATAGACGTGAAACGTAATAAAATATTTCTATTTTTTTATTAATTCAGTAATGAGACGATTTAATACAAAATGTTTTTTTTAGTTTTTTGGTAAGTAATTCTCATGATTTCCAGCCATTGTTTATAATTCAAATATATTTTTCATTCTTTTTATTATTTCAATCAGTCTATCCATTATTCAGATTGGATGAATGAACAGAAAATGTCAAATGAATACATTTGAATTAATCAATTTTAGCAGTAGAAACTAGAGAAATTAATGCAAAAACTTTATTGATAAAGAATTACAGGAGAGTTGACAGCCAAACTGGTACATTTTCTGCTTTAATTTTGAGCCAATTGTTTTAGTAACAGGAAGTTGTATTGTTTTTTTTAATTGTTTACAATTCATTTTTGACTATCAAAATCAAACCAAAGATTCTAAAGTGATGTCAGGAATTACAAATTTGAAAAAAGAAAAAAAAAACACTGTCACGATTCAAAAAGCAGTTGCATTTTCACACACGTTCCATATGGCCCATATTTTTTGTGTCACATTAATTCTAACGCATACAAACATAAATTAATTTCTGGCCAAACTAAAAAGTCACTTTTAAAATAAAACCATCCAAATACCTGAAATAAGTCATCAGCTGTGCGGTGTGCTTTCCGACGACGTTTGTCTGCCTTTTTCTGACACCTCCCTGAAAGCAAACAGGTGTCGTGTACCTACGTCGCTTTGGGGCACACGTCACACGCAAAGCGCACGCGCAGGCGGGGCAACAGGAACCGCATTCCGAAGCAGCTCAACATTCCGGATCCCGCTGCACGGGAAACGAGAGGTCTGCGGCGCGTCGTCGATATTGCTACAATGCTTCCGTGGCTTTTTGGATGCTGAAAACAATTTCATGGGCGGTAAAAGCACACTTGAACAAAAGTCCGTAGAAATAAAAATCCATTTATTGCATCATAAGGCCAAGAAAAATAATGTCACCGGCAGAGTGAAGCGTGTAACCAAGTGAAGTCAAAATATTACATATAAGATACATTCAAGCAGTGCATAGAGTCACCCAGGAGACGATAAATAAAGTCCCATAGGTGTGTAACATCAGAGCGGTAGTCTGCGCTGAGAGGTCCGAAAGAAAAGGAAGTAACATAAGGTAGATGTGAAACATGTTCCCATTGGGACCGGCTTGTAAACATCACGAAAAGTAAGACACACACGCGACCCATGTGTGATGAAGACACGTTTTCGCTCAGTTCCTGTCAATTTGGCTCCACCGTTTGGTTGAAGTGACGTTTGCCATCCAGATACAACATGGACTCTGCGGGACAAACAACACACACGCGCAAAATGAAAGGGCAGAACAAATGTTTTTTGTTTCAGTCGTTCAATTGAAAAAGTGACGCTCATTTATGATCCAGATTCATTAAACACATTGGAAAATATTTTGCAGAATACCAGTTCCAACCTAATTTCAATTTATGTAAAATTCTAATTAGGGCTAGGGCGGAAAAGTCGACCATAATTTTTTTTTTTTTATTGTTACAGCATCCTCACACATTTCCAGTAGCTGTTATGCTTGCAGTGGAGTCAACACGTTCTAGTAGCACCCTCTATTGGTGAAAAGTGGATACTGCAGGCAAGCGCTGACAATTCAGTTGAACCCAGTCGCCGTGAACAGCAAAATGTTAGGCGCAGTTTTACACCCACCGATAGACGACAGGTTGGCATACATCGGCACATAACATAAGAAATCCTGCCTGCCGTTCAATATCATAATTTAAACTTCTCATTTTTTAAACTGAACTATTGAAATCTTTTCACTTTAGGGCGCGCATGCTCACCTCCATAGGTCTGCGGGACGATGTTGGGGACGTCGCGGTCGGACACAAAGGTGAAGTGGAAGACGTTGGTGGTGTTGTGCTGGCGGGTCAGCGGGTCAAAGACTTCGCTGTGAACTCGGACCTGGATGTGTTTGCCCTCCGTGTAACACACCTGAAAAGCGCAACATATTCCCCCAAGTGTCATATCGTTGCTTCGTCACGGCTATTGTTGCTTTTTTTTCCTGACCTGTGACGAGAGCAGCAGCAAGGATCCGATCTCCACGGGCTTCTGGAAGAGAATATCGTCAACGGCCACCAGACTGGGTCGACACCCCCTGTTGTAGAGTACGGACGCCCGCCCCGCCCCCGACTCGTTCGTTAGTGTCACAATGCACGTGTGTTCTTTGTGTAATTTATTCTGACGTCACACTGACCCGAAGGAGCAAGCGTTGGCCCAACCCAGCTCGTACGCCTTCCTCATCAGGAAGCCTCCGAAAATCCGGTTGAAGATGTTCCTTTCCTGACACACACACGGTCAATATCGTTAGTCGAAGGCATTTTAATGAAATATTTCCTTGGTGTGTTCACCTGCGGGTGGCAGATCTCCAATCCTTTCAGTTTGGAGTCTTCCATCCAAACCGAGTTGGGCGGCAACACTCGACTGCGGAAGCTCACCGTCCTTCACGAAAAAAGTAACAAAAAAAAAAAAAGGTTTTATTTTACAATCAACACATGAATTCGCGTGGCGTCCTCTTACTTGGTGTCCAGCGTGTTGAGGAAGAGCCCATGAACGATCTTCCGCTCCTCGGCCGTGGGCGCCACTTTCAGGAGCGACGCGGTGCTCAGCTCCACCCGACGGGTTTTGTTCGCTAAAGAGCATGCGCACAAATAGATAAAAATGGCGCTCACGTGTCGCAACTCGGGTCTTACGCGAAACGTGTCGTCTCCTACCTTCTCCCTGCCTGAAGAGTTCCTCCTCTTCTGGACCTTCGGGACTCAGAGGATTTACAAAAGCCGCTCTGGAAACAACGCAGACAACAAAAGTGGTCAATGCGGTTCGGTGGACTTCCTCATGTCGACTGCGTCCCACCTCTTGTTCTCTGGATCGCGAGCCACCATCACAAACGTGGCGTCCAGAACCGGCGAATACGCTCCATTGTGATACTAAAACAACAACAAAGACCGCACCACATTGAATTCCTCGTGGGTGAGCGCCACCTGTCAATCAAAGTGTGTGTGACATCACACCTGCGTCATGTGCATCTTGGCTTCAATGGAGGTCTTGCCCACCCAGGTCACGTGACCCGTGAACTTGATGTCGCAATCAGGATAGATCACCTGCTGCCGCATGTCTGCAAAGGCCAGCGTTCTTGCGTCACCATGACAACCAACTCAGTCCTTACAAGGGCTAACATTGCACCTGTGCGCTCTTTCGACTGACTCGTAAAGACAATTCGGCGCACTAGTAGGAATACATTGCGGAGCACTAGTAGACACGAATGGACAACTCAAGCATACTAGTAGAACAGAATTTCACGATGTTATGTTCATAATGTTACTAGTGACAACATACTAGGACATGGACCTGAAGATGCTTCCAGAAGTTTCCGTGTGTGAATCTTACCTATTTTATCGACCAGGGCGGTGACGATAGACAACGGCGACCTCTTCAGGGCCGGATTGTAAGTGTGTGAGTATGAAATGAGCACTGAAGAAGCAGAGAAGACGTCGACATGATCAGCTGGCAATCTATCAACAAGTCTTTGAGTAAACGCCAAAATCTAATCTGCATCAAGCGGATACCTGCCAAACTATCCAAGTCCTCCAGGATGCGTCCAAACCTGACAAAGACAAAAAGCGGGCCAAGACGTGAGCGCGGCGTCCGCCGATGTGGCGGTTGGCGTGCGGCGCCGCTACCTGACGGTGTTGTGGAAGGTGAGGTATTTCTCTCGCAGCTGCGGCTCAGAGCCCAGAGGAAGGTGCACCTCCAGCAGGCTCTCCTTCATGCTCTTGGCCGGAAGTTCGCTCTGGGACCGGGCCAACATGGACGACAGTGACACGCGTTCCGACATGGCCTGCTGGTGGTCGCTGCGCATGAAACATACACTCATGACTTCAATCAACAGGAAGTAAAAGAAGGCGGTATAAGACAGACAGAAGGATATACTGGTCATTAAAATGTCTGAACTCATCAGTGCGGCACTAATATTAGTCATTCTATGCAGAGGATAAAGAATATATGACTGAGTACTCAAACATGACAATCCATTGCTTTTAGGATTGTAGCACCGTAACACAAATCAAAAGTATGGACTGTCACTTTGTGAACAAGTCACACACAAGATGGCGTCAACAAAATAACAGGAAATGTGTGAAACCCTCAATATGAATTAATATGCCGCGGATGATCGCATACCTCCAGTTCGTGGAAGCTCCCACGATTTCTCTCAGCCTGTTTCGTACTGGAACACATCCAATCACAGATCATTATCATATTCTGACGCTCATATTAAATAAATACAGCGCTGACATTTTGGAAATATTTTATTCTCTTGTCATGGAGCAACACTGAAGAAATTAGACTTTGCTACAGTATAGAGTAGCCAGTGCATAGATTGAATTGAAAAAAAATCTTTGCACTGCAGGCAACAAAAGTGAGAACTTAGGGGTGTGCTCACTTTTGCTGCTAGCGGATAGACAGTACGTATCAAATGTAGACTGTTCAACAAGTTGTGCACTGACTACTTTACATTGAAGCAGAGTATTAGTTGTTTCCTCAGCGAAGAGTCGAAAGCGAGAGAAAGGATACTAAAAGGAGAAAGGCCATACGGGCAAAGTTAACAGGCGAGACCGATCCCAGTGCACAGGAAGTGTTTAGCCGCGCTGCGGAAGGAACAGGAAGTCATGTCCGT
This sequence comes from Idiotropiscis lumnitzeri, assembly GCF_059441095.1. NCBI lineage: Eukaryota > Metazoa > Chordata > Actinopteri > Syngnathiformes > Syngnathidae > Idiotropiscis > Idiotropiscis lumnitzeri. The sequence continues at coordinate 11,253,339 of NC_142409.1, read as the reverse complement.
GAGAGACGTGGATGGAGGCAGGCATGGGAGAAGCCAAACGGCCAGGAGACATGCCGCAGAGGATAAACGTGCTACGCTATTAGTACTAATCAGGGCTGGGCGATATGGTGTGATTGCCTGTTTTGGCCACCTGGGGGCAGTATTAGGCAAGGCACATGGAAATAGTGTTCATTGAGACTTCTCAAGTTCTCTCCGCTCATCAGTAGGGCATTAATATTCAGTGTTCTTCGCAGAGGATAAAGAATAAATGACTGAGCCGTGTTTTGTTGCTTGTCTACATGTTTCATTTTGTTTTATGCTTAGTTTGACAATCAATTTCAACGAGAAGTGGCATTAAACAGTTTTTGGAAGAACAGTTCACTATCGCCCAGCCCTAGCACTGCTAGTGTTGTTGTTGCTGTCATTATTATTAAGCATTAGATTACCAACACACCATTTGACACGTGCAACAGAGGATTTCCTGTGGAGAAACAAAACACATCAGACACCTCCTGAGCTACAAGAGGCCAACATCTGTGACGCCAGACCAGCAAACGGATTCTTTCAGTGTAATCGCACATTTGGAGTCAATTTGTGTTCAAGGTGAAGATGACGATGGCGATGTAGAGGCTTGAGTCTAACCTTCGGCCATGTCAGGCGCTCTTCCTTTCTTCACCGCCGAGCACAGAAATCTTCTGCTGGTCAAGGTTGCGGAAGGTCGCAGACATGACATCAACCTGGACACATGCACACATGATCTATATGAACAATTTATTTTTTTTCTCTCTGCATGGCATCTACTATAACAAACGATGTAGAGCAATCATAGTCATCATCTTGACATATTTGCTGTGTTTTAGTAAAAGGGAAAATTATACTTATACCACTGGAATTGGCTTCACGAGATCTGTCTAATAATGCTGGTTTCATGTCATTTGAAATTTACGCACACGTGACACATGAAGCACCAGATTTGTATTCAATTTGCCTTGACAACCATGCAGACGTCAAGAATCATTCCCAGTAATTTTCCCGAGTAAGTCCGTTGCAGACACACCCTGCCTGCCTCGCCGAGTGAGGGTGGCTCTCCACCCTCCTGCCAAGACCAAACCAAAGCCGAACACACGAATTTCTGTTTCTTTTTCCACTTGTGGTGGCCCCGTGCCAAAAACATCCTGGGAAGCTGCTAAACGTCAACGCGCGGAATGAATAAAACAAACCTCTGAGAGAACATCGCGCCGTGAACGATAAACAAAAAGAAACAAAAGAAGGAATCACGTTTTCCTCTTCTCGGTCCGACAGAACGATGAGGACCCGGAGAATCGGGCAGACGGGCACTTCCGCGTTAGGGGATTAGCTACGCCCACTAGGTGATGACGCATTAAAATGTAGACGGATTTGTTTGTGCCACGTTTTACCAAAGTTGTCCAGAAGAGGGCGCCAAAGAAGATGGCAAATGCCCTGGAGTCTGGAAAAATACGACATAGGGTCATCTTTCGCAAACACGATAAATTGCGACTCGTTTAATCCGACCCCACGATATTGTGAATTTATTTAAGTAAATCTGACCATTTTTTTCACGAGTTACTCAATTAACACACATTTGCAGAATTAGCCATAGCTAAACATGTACTTTACTACTTAATTTAGTGCTTTACAAATCGATGTCTCCATTAAATTCTCCTGTTGCATCTTGTCTGCACAAACAAGTAAATGTCAGTGTTGTGTATTGTCTACAACAGTTTACAGTAGACCTGCTGTGTCTCCGGAGAAGCCATAAAACAAATTAATCTCTTGTTTTAGCCACTATGTAACTGTAATAAAATCAGTTTATGATATAATTATACTATTTTTTCCTCTGTAAAAAAATGATAAGAGTATGATAAAAGGTGAAGCACACAATTAATTGTTTTATTAATATAGAGATCAATAAACTGGATATGGTCTTTTTTTTATGATGACAGCAGGCATCTGCAAAGGAAGACTGATTGACTGTTATGGGAAAGTTGTAGGGCAGAAAAATGAGCACTAAGGAACAACTCGTGGTATCCTTTGAGAACCACAGCAAAATTGTCATGCGTACTACACTCCCTGGGAAGGGTGATAAGCATGATGTAATCACTTATTAACCACCATGTGGCTGATAAAATGCCAGACTTATCTGGGTGAACATTTATTCAGGAAGAAATTAATAAGAGTGTCAAGCATTCTATCCGCAAAGGTTGAATCGAGGCAACTGGACCAGTCTTGTTTGTTTGAGATGTTTCACCTCAAACGTAAAGGTTTCTTTAGGTCTACATTTATGGGTGTGGGGTTTCAGGGTGTGTCTCAACAATAGGGTGTTGTTGCTCAAGGTGATTAATGAATCGACCGTCATGCATATCAATTAGGCGTCGACTCGTCCTATGAAAAAAAAACAGGTCTATTGGGACACATCTTTCAAACCTGAGCTCCCCTTTTGCTGGATTTTGATGTCGTTATTGTCAAGGGAATGGGCCTTCTTCTTGTGGCAAATTTGAACCTCTGACTCAGGACATGTTGCAGTAGGTTAAAAACAAACAATGGACAAAAATATGAGCATTTAGACTATTTAGCAAAACTATTTGTCTTAGTAAGCCTACCGATAAGGATACGTGTCACGTGAACATAACCTCGCTTTCAATTGGATAAAAATGAGCAACGGGGTGGGTGAAATTTGAGAAATAGGTATTGAGGATAACATCGTCGTAACACTAAATATGACGCATTTATTTCATTTATTCGCATACTCCATCCTGTTAACTATAATTTCGTCGTTTTAACATTCGTACACGCGAAACGCGCTGACCTTGATTTGAGCAAAGATTTCCAGCCGATTGGGAAAAGTACCCGGCACGTGAAATACCCTCAATTTCGATTGGCTAAAAAAGACCAATGGAGTTTGCGGAAACCCGAGCCGGTCCGCGAAACGACCAATCACAAGACAGAAGAAGGCCGCTATAAAAGGCGGAAGTAAACAAAGAGGTTCAAGCAGTAGTTGGCATCGACCCGTCCGGGTTTCTCTTGCTGAATGTTCTTGCGTAGACAAACTCGTCCGGACCAGCGGTTGACTGCGGGGGGAAAGCGTCTCTGAAGCGAATGAAGAAGCTCCTAATCTTTCACTTCACTTACAGAGGACTTCGTACGAAAGGAAAAAAGAGTAAACGTAGAAAATGGAGTATAATTTGCGAAAGGCTGAACCAAAGGACGTGCCTGATATATTACGACTGGTGAAGGTAGATCGCACGACAGTTATTTACAAATCGCTTTTAATCCCGAACGCATAATTTGGAAGTGGGTCAGATTGGCCGCGCACGCGCAGTTAGTCTCGACCTGCTTTTAATCTAAACCGTAACAATAATTGGGAACACATTTGCTCGATGGCGTTGTCGTAGGATGACCCATCATAACGGGGAGCAAAACATGTTGACGTCACAGCCGAAAAAGTACCGAGGATGGCCGAGTGTGACGTCACCGTCGTCATTATTTGTCCGATGACTCACGTCCGCTTTACTTGTGTAAACAGCAGCTGGTGTCCGGTCTGCATGAATCAGGGCGCACGATTAGAACGACTTTGTCTGACTGGAAACCTTTATTAAAAAAATAAAGCATAGCCGTAGTGCCACGCACAGAGCCAAATGTTTGTTTCCTGACCTGCAAAGCGTCATGTGACCTACTAAAGTCATTTATTGATCACTGATCTGGTTTACTGCTGTGAAGTTGCCATAAGCAACTGCAGTCATCAGTTTAGCCACAGCATTTATATTATTTTGTTGTTTTAGCTTTTTAAATGTGCCCGTTCTAAAAAAAAAAAAAAAAAAGGAGCCACAATGAAACGCTTGTCAGGTTCAATTTGTTTTGAGTGTGTGTGTGCGTATGTACTGAACAAAAGCCTTCTTGTTCTTTATCAAGGAACTTGCCAAGTATGAAGACATGGAGCACCAGGTGACGCTGACTGAACAAGGTGAAGATTACATCTCCAAAAGGAATATTTAAAAGAAGATGGGGAGGGGCACTATATTTGTAATAAATTAGATTACAAGGGAGTGGGAACATTTTTTTCTGGTAAATATCCATGGTAAATGAAGATAGGGAAATAAATACAAATGGGATCATTTCCATGGAGATCTATGGTCATTCATTTGAAATTCAGGGTAATTTCATGGAATTGTATCATATTAGAGGATAAATACTAACATTTTGTCAAAATCAGATATCAATGCAAAAATAGTTTGGAAAAAAACTGCCACTGCACTCTTATATACCGTGGTTCTGTATTTGCATTGAATTTGTTTTAGTCAGGATTGTGTTAAACATTTTTCACAACTAGAATTATTAAGAGGCAGCCAACTTCAGTTTTGTAAAGTCCTGGTGTAGTCCTTTGTACATTTTAATGAACAAAGAATATTTTGTTTTGTTAATCACTGTCATTGAACGGGTACTGAAGCCCAAAACTGCACTCATTTTACCTGGGCTGGCAGTGAATGAGTCAACGAACAGAACTTTTTTTTGTGTTACAACAGCAGTTGTTTCAAGGGTTCTAAAACCACAACACGCCAATGGAATTTTCCATTGTGTTAGCAGGCCGACCTTAGGTCAACATGGGATGTTTTAAACACACATGTAATTCTTTGTCTGACTTGGAAATAAATTTGAAGTGAGGGTGGCACGAAACAGCCTGAAGGCAACATTATCAAGAATGAAATGTTTGTGGTCACAGAGCTCCTGGAGGATGGATTCGGTGACACGCCGTTCTACCACTGCATCATCGCTGAAATCCCAGAAGGGGACGTCAGCCAAGGTCAGCAAGGCCGTTGCGAAAGAAAATTCCTCACTTCCTCCTTGCGTGGGCTGCGCAAACGGAAAGCCGAGCCAAGCGTTTATTTCATTTTCTTGATATCTGGCTTGAGGTCCATGTCCTCGTAAGCTCTTTGTCGTCACGAGTGAGACGAACCGCAAGTTATGACGGAGGCGAAACTTCGCAAGGTGACATCTGCATGCTATTAGCGAGCCTCGAAAAGGTCACTGATAGAATTTTCTTATTTAGTAATACTAGTAATTTAATAATTTATGACTTGCTGAATTATGGAAAGCCGTTTGAGCGTAAAGAAAACAACACTTTTACTCTGAAGGAAAGACAATTTTGTCTTAAAAAAAACAAAAAAAAACCATCAGGTGTCACAAACAAGTCGAGCATCACATGAGTGGCCCGCGGGCCTGTTCAACAAAAGAGCTCACTTCATGTTCGCGGTTTGCAAAATTGGGACATCCAGAAATGTTTCACAAGTGACCATTTGCAAATTGGGTTATATGTCAAACAAGATCATCTGAAAATGGGATGTATACAAATATTACTCATTGATAGTTTGCCACCTTTTTGAATTTTTGATTTATTTATTCTGAAAACTCATTAACACGATGTCAAAACAAAAAAAGTCATTTGAGCAAAAGTGGTTATGTTGTGTATGTGTCCAGATCCCAAGGTGGTGGGCTTCGCCATGTACTATTTCACGTACGACCCCTGGGTGGGCAAGCAGCTCTACATGGAGGAGTTCTATGTGATGGACGACTTTCGAGGTAGGAAGCCGCGCGTCCGGTTTCGTCGCGCCGCCTTCCGTCCGCTCCCATTCACGCGTCTCGTCTTTTCGCAGGTCTCGGCATCGGCTCGGAGATCCTGCGGCGGCTCAGCGACGTGAGTGAGCGTATAAATGCCACAAGATGGCGGCAACGCACTACTTTTTGTCGAAATGAAGCTCCTCAATTAACTAGAACTTAGTTCCTTGGCGCTGATATGCCGACGGATGCCACCAAAGCACTACATTTTTCTAAATGCAGCTCTTCGACTCATCACAAATATGCGTGATTGGCTGCAACTTGACCGCTCGAAAGTCGACATTTATGAGTTAGTTATACTGCGTGCGATCCCCCCCCCCCCTCTCGCAGCTGGCAGTGAAGACGCGCTGCACCGGTATGATGTTCGTGGTGGCCGAGAACAACGAGGTGTCCATCCAGTACTACAAGCGGCGCGGCGCCGAGGACCTCTCTCAGGAGGAAGGCTGGAGGCTCTACCGCTTTGACAAGAGCAGCCTCGTCAAGATGGCCACGCCCACCGAGGAGTGACGGCGCCGCGAGAGGACGGAAGGAGGATTCACTCACTTATGAAATAAAAACAAAAAAATTAAATGATGGCTTGAGATTGTAAATGCCGAATGCTAACGTCACTGAGCAATAATAAAATCATCGATAACATGTTTGTTGTGTCATTGATACTTGACTCCAACAACACTCGTTCAAAGCACATCGTTTTTTTTTTTTTTGTTTAGTTTTTGTGAGCACGAGTCTTGTCTTTGTGTGCACTGCAATTGGCTGACACCCAGGGTGTACCCCGCCTCCTTCCTCTGACCCCCGTAAAGAAAATCGGCCAAGATAAAGGATCGATTGATAACCAAATACCTTTCCAAAATGGCGGCCGACACACGCGTGCATTTTAGCTAGCTGCAAAGCCGCGGGAATAAATCAAGCCAATCAAAATTAGTCGATAAATTGTGTCCTTTATTACATGAAATGAGAGAAAAAAAGATTTCAGCTGTGTAATTCCTTCTTCTTGACATGGACGTATTGATTAATTGAAATTATTGTTAACCAATGGTAATTTTGCGTGTGTGCGTGACTTGTCTGGCTTCAGCTGGACGTGCCGCCGCTCTCCTGCCGCTCCGTCTTGTCAGACTTGACAAACATTTTTTTTTTATTTCTTATTTTGGACCGCAACAAGTGTCAGACATGCTAACTGACAGCGAAGTCCCTCACGAGACTCACCTTCTGTTTGCCAAACGGCGGCTCTTTCCATAGCGTCTCCACGGCGACGCGACCGCGCTGCACCCACACCCCCGCCGAGTCCCGACTCACCTGCAGGGACAAACCACATCAACTTGGGACAAGGGCTCAGTGATTGACCAACCTGAGGGCTGTGAGCCAAACACAGCACGATGTTGCCTCTCCCGCTAAACCCAAACAAATGATAACATGTACCATGAGATAGCGAGAAAAAAAAAAACAACAAAAAAACGTGCAGACCTTGAAGAGCAAAGCGGCCTGCTGAGGGTAGAACATGGAAGCGCTGAGGGCCATGAGACCCAACGGAAACGCCGCACGCTTCACCTTTGACCCTGAAGACGAAACAAACACAGTGTGTCAGGGTGTGTAACTCAGCAGACTTCTCACCTTCACCTGAAACTCTTCCAGACAAAATAAGAGTGTAAACCCAGCTTATCTTATCACGCTCAGCCATGTTGATGGAGCGCTTTTATAGCACTGCGACTTAGCTCGTTATCAAAGCTAACAACAACAATATCCCCAGCAGGCCAGAACGCTAGCCAATCAGGAAGCCCGCTAAAGTTGTCGCCGTCGCTGGACGCAAACAGAGGAGCAACTCACAGTGTTTTGTGGATAATGCGGGACTGTTTTCATTTTTTAACTCATTTGCTGCCATTGACGGCTAAAGACGTCAAAGATCAATTTTTTTTATAATAATACAATAATTGCGCATTTCTAATCAGAGAACTCACCTTTGGCCAAGTAGATTCCCAGCAAGCCCGAGAAGCCCACCACCGCCACGCTGGGGTACAGATCAGGGGGCGGAGCGCTGAACAACTGGTACACGTCTGAAAAGACGACATCAACTTTTTGTTCAAGTGTTTTTCTTGGACTTGAGTCTCGTGACCGACGGCTTGTCACCTGTGACCACGGCGGTGGTTGCGGTGACGGCGGGCTCCACCCTTTTGTACACTCCCTGCGGGGGGTCAAATGTGTGCAGTCATGTGTATTTTAGAGAACCGGTATTTTAGCTCGGCAGCACAGTAGAGAAGTGGTTAGTTTCCACGTGGTAAAAATAAAGTTTGCTAACCTCGACTTTTTCTGCCGCTGTCCTTCCTGCTTGCTGCAAACACAGCAGAGATGCGTCATGAAAGCCCAACTGTAAGTTCTTTAAATGCAAACATCTACGGAAAACCCTTTAAGTATTTGTCCCACATCCTTGATACTTGGTGTGCTGAATTTTCTCACTAAATAGGAGAAAGAGTGTACTTCTACATGGACCTAAAGCTGGATATCAACGGCTTCCCAAAACATGTCAATATTTGTGATGTTAGATGGCGTCTGAAGCACGACATCACACCTGGCATTGATCTGTGTACGGTTCTGCCCATTTCCTCAAAGATGCCACACTCTGCTCCAACTGGCCCGCCGCTGCCATTGGATCCACTCGGCGCTGCTCCTCCTTGGGTTTGCTGTACAATGATGGCAGCTAAGAAAAAAAAGAGAAAGAAAAAAATCTTGCGTACAGTGCATCAGAAAATATAAACACTTCAATTTTGCACATTTTTACGGATATTAATTTCTGCTGTGTTATACTACCACCTGGTGGCCACGGCGTGCACACCAGAAAGAGTAGCATGCTGATTGAATTGAATCAATAAGTGGAACAAAAATGGCTTATTTTCAATATATTTAATCTATAATTAATGTATGTTTGCATACAGGGTATGATAATTTTTTATTATTAATTTAAATCAATATTTGTACCTGATTCGTTTATTATTCACTGTAAAACGGACATATAATGGAAATTTTCTGTGTGTTGAGGTAGGTCACCTCATCGATGCTCATGGCCGGCTGTGCGCTTCTCTTTGGGGCCTCGCAGTGGGCATTACTCGGCTTCAGTCCCGGAGCTGCGGCGCACAGCGCCGCCTGCAGGAGCAAAGGGGTCACAACAAATACACCGCACCAGGTTAAAGACACACGTTTGCAACAAAGACGTAAAAAACTCGTGAAAAGCGGCATGCGTTAAACGAAACAGGATTGAAGTCAACCTTTAGGGACCTCACCACTGACACTCGCTGCTGACAGTTAGTTAGCATTAATCTCATGTTGACCTGAGTCGAGTTAGCAACTAGCTAATGTTAGCAGTCAGTTATCTTGCATAGCAGTCAGTAAGTATCTACTCAAACTGGTGGTAAACATTTTACTGCGGTCACATACACAAGACAGATACAGCCCCGAAGCTAAGTATGGTTTGCGTTTAAGGAAAAGGCGAAAGTAAAGGTTGAATTACCAGATTCACGTATGACATTTCAGTCGCAAACACTTTTGCTTTCTACGGCAAGTCGTTGGGGTAACGCGCATGCGCAGTTCTACTTTACAACTAGACACATTTCTCCCTTATTACAAAGCTAAGACTTACTATGATGTACTCTAAATTATAGTATACATTTTTTTTAATATATGAATTAAAATCTGACAACCAGAATTCATCCAATATGAACATTTATTTCAGGAAAGAAGTTACAAACATTTCAGTGGATTTACCCAGATTACAAGTTTATTTTATCCTGCCATCTCTTTCGGTTTCAGTGCGAGCAAGGTACTGCTAGAGATGCAACAATTAACCGATTAAATACCAACTAATCGATTATAAAATTAATCAACGACTATTTAGAAAATCAATTGACGATTTGTTATTAACTTCAAATTGTCCTTGTATATTTTCCTCTCAACAGAAAATATTTTTCAATGTTTTTTAGTCCTTCATGAAAAGAGGATCATTTTAATTTTTAATCAAAATAAGACATAATGCAAACAACTTTTGCTTTGAAAAGCAAAGATCACATTTTTAACTATTTTCTGACAGTTTATGGACCAAACAAGAAACTGAATCCTATTTTTTGTTTATTTTTCTGCACTGTCAATTTGAAAAGACCAATTTTTGACTAAAGGGATGGAAAATCAAACATCAGATTTATTGGAAAAAAATAATCGAGAGATCAATCGATTTTTAAAATAATCGTTAGTTGCCGTCTTACAGTGTGTTTATATATGTATATACAGTATACATACTGTATGTGGATTATATGTCGTTATCTTCTACTCTTGCTTGCCTACTGACAGACTAAAGGATGCTGCGACTCGGCAAGGTAACACTTTTTCATCACATTTCTTCTTTGACAGCGACACCGGAGGAAGTAAACACACGCGCACACGCACACCTCAAAAGAGATCCCCTTGCAAACATTCTCAAACAATCAGTTTGACACTTCTATGGCCATTAAAAAAATAAGAATGTGTCAAGAAAAAAAAAAACTGTAAAAAAAAAAGAAAAAAAGTGCATAGTTAAAATAACAGTAGTAACAAAGGTGACTCGTGTGAAATGATGTGGAACCGATAACCTGAATCAAGTGAGGGCTGACCTCAGAAAAGAATGAGATGAGATCATGTGGAATGTGTCGATTTGTACATTTCCAACCTGAAAAGAAAAACACCGGCGATAGACGAGTGATGACGGCGTGACAATGAAGTCCGGACGCATGCAGGTTACACGGATGTTGCCATGGTTACAAGCCGGATACCAACACGAGCCGTTTGGAAGCTGCGATAGTAAAGCTAGTAGCGTTAAAAGTGAAAAACAAAGAAGGAAAGAACGCAGAGGAGGCATCTTGGCAACTACGGTTTTCAGTCTTGCTCAGTCCCCAAATTAAAAAAGAAAAAAAAAAAAAAGAAAACATGTCTTAATAATAAATAATGCAACACATTACTGCATAGCTTGCTAAATAAATAACAAATAAAACACTGCATCAGTATGTGCTGAGCCCTTCGCACAAACAAACACAGAAAAGCGAACACGGGCGGTTGCTTCGATGAGACAAACGATGAGTGCCGATAGGCTGACGATTCGACAAACCAAGCAACAGAAACCAAGGGGAGCGCAAATGGAGACATGTCCCGACCCGACAGAGACATAAGCGTGAGGGACGCACTGGAAGTCCAAAGCACATTTTGATTCTTATGACCGTGAATTCAACTTCAGCGACTGCTAATAAGACTCAAATTGTGTGTGTGTGATTGAGGTGCTAATAGTGCACATGACGAGAGTATAAAAGTAGCTGCACTAGTTCAAATTTCAATCAGTGCATCAGGTTATTGATTCCGTGTAACAAGGTAGATTATTGATTACATTTCACTGCCGCTGACTTTTAAGTCCAAGTTGAGCTTCCAGTGCGTTGAACAGAAAAAGCCAGCAGAGCCCAAACCGATACAATCCAAACCATTCCTTTTTTTTTTTCCTGGCGTTTTCTCGGAAAGCAAAGTGTGAAAGTGTTTGAAACCCAGACAATACAGTGTGCTCAGTTGTCCATGTACTAGTACACACTTTGCCCTCATGAGGAAGACAATTCAGCGATGTCTTATTTGTGACATTTTTTTCCCTTCCTTCCACCACGATGGCATTACGGTGCACAAGTGGGACAAGTACAACCTAGTGTGAGGCAAAGTGCACGGGTTGACACAACTAGTGGACTGTTTTGCCTCGCTAGTAACAAGTAGTTGTCCTAGTGGCATGCCAAAGACGTCAAAGCGCATACTAGTAAATGAACTTGAGGGTGTGGAATAAATGCGCAAAACAGATTCATGGAAAGCACTATGAGATTACTAGTGCGCGACGTGTAGTAGTTACACCTCATAGTGTTCACTGTGTGTTTACTATTATTCAAATAAACATTTATTTGTATACTAGTTGGCAACAAATAAGTAGTGCCCGATTGATAGTTATTGAAGCCGATTGCGCTATTTGCCCGAATAAAATTCCGCTAACCGATTAATCAGAAGATGAATAAATTAAATTTTTTTTGGTCCCTTAACACAACAATAAATATATAAATAAATTAGAGGCAGAACATCTGAATTTTGTGCAACTTTTTAACTTAACTATAGAGAGAAAAATTGGCAAAAATCTTTTTTTTTTTTTTGGTTGAACGTCATTTGTCTCATGGGGCAATGTGTTCATATGTAAAAAATAAAATAAATAAAAAATAAAAAAAAACTGCAGCAAAAATCACTCGGCTGATTAATCGGTCATTCGAGTAGTGCCCGAATTGTCTTACTGGTGAGGTTAAAGAGCGTACTAGTAGATGGCTCTTAAGATAAATATCAGGGATTTCGAATCAATGCTCATATGGCTTTCAATATAATTTGACTACTACGAGTACTATTACCATTGAGTCGTGCGCAGAAATGTCATACAATCATAGTGGAAGGCAGTAGTGGAGAAAAGAGAAAAAAAATCACAAGTAAGACTAATTTTAGTAGATGGACAATTAAGCGCACTAGTAGGATACGGAATAAATGCTCCCCTGGCATGTAAAAAAAGGGAAAAAGTGTGTCCAGTGCGTAGCAGACCTCAGCTGCAGCGTCTCACGTGCTCCAGCACATATTCCGGGAAATGCAGGGTGCACACCTGCAGCCCGTCCAGTTTGCAAGGCATCCGGGGATACTCGTCCTCCTTCCACTTGTTGTCGTCGGGGTCAAAGGTGAGGATGGAGTCGCTGTAGTGGCCGTTGTAACACAGGCCGCCCAGCACCATGATCTGGCGCTCCAGCACGGCCACCCCGTGGCCGCTGCGCCCGATGGGCATGGACGCCAGGATGGTCCACTCGTCGGCGTCCGGGTCGTAGACCTCGGTGGACGGGCAGCCCTGCGACTCGAAGGAGGCGCGCAGGATGACGCACACGCCGCCGAACACGTACAGCTTGCCGTTGTGGGAGATCATCTTGTGGAAGCAGCGCGCGTAGTTCATTTTGGATTTGTTCTCCCAGCAGCTGGCGTGGGCGCCGGGTAGCGGCGCGCCGCGGCCCCCGCGCGTCCGGAGGGAGTCCGACCCGCCCGAGGCCCCTCCCACCGCCGCCGCCGTCGTCGTCGCCGCTCCGCCTCCCGCCGCCGCTTCCCTGCCCGGATCGAAGACGCACACCTGCTTGGAGGTGGACGAGGACGTGATGCCGCCCGTGATGTAGAGCTTCCCGCCCAGGACGGTCCCCTCGTGTCCGTACTTGTTGACGGGGTACGGGTCCACGAACTCCCAGCGATCCTCGGTGATGTCGTAGCGCTCCGTGGAGTAAAAGGTTTCGTCTCGCGTGCGACCCGCCACCGCGTAGATGAACTTTCCGATGACGCCCACGGCGAACTCCGACCTGCAAACCGACAGCCGGCAAGTGTGACGACCAGACGATTACGGCAGCAACTTGGGCAGAACCATTTTGAAAAAAATAGCTAAGTGCGATCATTTTTTTAAGTCCTCTTCCGTGTATTATTAACACAAACAATAAATTAATCTGTATTTCAATAAACAATATTTGTTTTGTTTTTTTGGGTCTTATAAGTTAGGTTTACGTAAATTATCCATGAATTAATATAAGAGTTAATTTGTCTATTTCAGAGTTAATTAACTAAACACTTTGACTTGCAGTCTTTTAAGCGTTCATTATGACAACATCACAAAACTACCAACCAAGTGTGGCGTAAATATAAGATACGACGTTAAGTCACGTGGCCTGAAGGCGCTTTGTCGTCAATTACTTGTCGACAGCAGACACAACGGAGACAACTTTTCTGACCTGGGCACGGACATGTCGGCCATGCGCAGCCACGAGTTCTGTCGGGGGTCGTAGCGATACACCTTGGATGACGCGTGAAACTCGCCGTCGGGCCCCAGCTCCTCCCCTCCCAGCAGGAAGGCAAAGTTGTTGACGATGGCCAGACAGTCGGGTCTCAGCGGCACCTGCGGGCCCTCCAGCTCCCACCACACCTGCGGGAGAGAGCGGGTTACTGGAGCGAGTTCGCCGGCGCGACCGGACGCCGCGGGCGACGCCGGGGGCACCTTGGGGCGCTGCAGCAGCAGGATCTTGCTGTTGACCATGCTGTGGCCGATCATGCCCCGGAAGACGGCCGTCTGCGGGCGTGGCGAGCGGATGCGGTTGGCGCGCGTGTCGGCGAGAGGCTGCTGGTTGACGTCGTGGAAGTAGCCCAGCGCTTGCTCCACCTCCTGGCGCAGCTGCCGAGAGTAACGGTAGAACTCCGACGTTTTCACCTGTGGGGGGGAATGCGGAGTGTCAGGCGGATCGCGTTGTTCACTAGACAGGGTAGGGCGGAACACTGAATCAAATTCAAATCCACAGTAATTTATTTATTGTGTTAGTTAAAAAAAAAAAATACAGGAAAAAAATAGCGTATTAAAACACAATCAAAATATTCATAATTATTATATATTTGTTTAACATTTGTTAATTTAATTAAAACATATAGGATGAATGAAATGAATTCAACTCCAGCGCCTCACCTTCTCAAAGATGTTTGCGGGCGTCATGAGGCAGAAGCGGACCGACTGGACGATGGTGTCCGTGTGCCTCCAGCGCCGCCGGTCGTGTCGCAGCCACGACTGCACCGCCTCGTACAGTTCGATTTCAGGGTAGCGACTCAGGGCGTCGCTGTTCAGGTACGCCTGGGGCCCACGGGAAGAGAGACTCGTCATTTTTATGTCAAGCATCGTTGTCGGCGTTCGTTGAAACTAACAAAGTAACTTGTACTCACTTTTAAAAGCAAGTAATCAGTCAAGTCACGAAGTTACTTTTTCAAAGTGACTGCGGCCACACTACAGTAGCAGGATATGGAAACATTTTTCATGCGTCGCGGTCTAAACCTGCAGTCTCTCCAGGCTGAGGTAGGACAGGAAGTCGGTTCGGCTCATGAGCGGGACAAAGTTGTCCAGGAGGAAGTTGTCCAGCTGCTCCTGGACGCCCTCCACGCCCACGCTGAAGTCCTCCAGGAGCCGCATGACCTCAGCGCAGTTCTCCAGGCAGATCTTGGCCAGCAGGAAGGAGCAGCAGAACTCCACCGCCTCCGTCAGCTGCACGTACATGGCCGCCTGCCACGAGACGTGATGTTCTAAGACACGTTTAAGAATGCCACAAAAATTGCATCGCGACATCACCTGGAGGATCTCCTGCACGGTGGGCATGCTGAGCTCCAGCGAGCCGTAGTACATGAAGCGAAGGATGTGCCCGAAGCCCGCCGCCGTCAGCCCCTTCAGGTGGATCTTGTCCTGGTCCCGCTCCCGCATGTCCGCCGTGAACATGACCCGGAAGTAGTCGCTCTGGGTGGCGAGGAGCGCCTTGTGGGCCTCGATGAGACATGGAGAACATTCCTTATTTCACAACTGCTGGTCTTGAGAGGGCTTCCACCTAAGTCTACTGTAAGGATGGCCGAGTGGTCTAAGGCGCCGCGTTCAGGACCCAGTCTCCCCAGGAGGCCTGGGTTCGAATCTCGAATTTCCCCATTGTGGGACTAATAAAGGCAATATTATTATTATATAACCCGATCAACTGGATAAGCACAATACTGACGCCACACACCTGGAAGTGATGCTCGTCGATCATCAGTGTGACATCCAGCAGCAGACGCTCCTCGTATAGCGCCCGGAAGCCCGACGACACACTCCCATCGTGCACCTGAGATAGATACACCTCCACATCCGCCCCCGACATAACACACCTGGCCGCAGAAAACCATATTACTGTTTTTTTTTTTTTTAGAAATTCAAATACTGTGGATTGAGGTCAAGTGGTTCCGAAAAGGGATGGAAGGACGATTTTTTTTTTTTTAATACACTCACCTCTGATTGGCCACGGGCATGTCAGAGGGAGTTCTCGCAGCCAATCAGAGGACGGTGCCCCAGTGTGTCCAGCTGATGCTAACGAAGACCCTAAGTCAGCGTCAATCACCTGGGCGGCAAAATAACAGCATGGGAGAGAACGATGAAGTCGTTTTCAAAGTTTGGAGATGGGGACTGACGTGTTTTACACTCACAGCTTCCGATGTCTGGGTTCAAAGCGGCCGCTGGCATTTCCCGTGTTTGTGTTTCCAGCCTAGTTGGAAAGAGACAAAAGATTTGAGTCAGGTGATGCCCATTGGATATCCTGTATAAAGAATGGTCTTCATTTCTTTTCTTTTTTTATGCTTGTAAAAGCGCTGAATAGAGGAGGCATGTCCAGCTCATCAGCAAGATCTGAAGAAGCGTGATCACGACTCTGAACATTCAGGAGTGTTTCAGCAGAGATAGATGGAAAACAGGAAGGACAGTGACCCTTGAGGATCGAGTTTAGACAATCCTGAAATTTAGTTATGTGAAATTTAAGACGAAATTGAATGGAGAATGTAAGACTCGCTAAAAGTTAGTGTGAAAATGACGAAGTCGGGGAATTTAATAGTTCCCAATTTGCCCTGAATGAGCAATATATTTAGAACTTTCTACATTGCAATAGAGGTTTAAATATTGTAATATTACCCATCTAGCTTAGAGTTGAACAGACAGAGTTGCAATGTTTCCCTTTGGTGCCCAAACAAAGGCTACTTGACAGCGCCGCCGTGGTCATTTCAAAGCTGGCCAGCTCAACCGATGAAACACAGCGGCATCGAATGACCGTTGCGGAACGTCTGAAACTGCCGTAGCAATGTTCGCTGGTGTCGGGAGCGCCAGGGCTCCGAATGGGATGGACCGGGAGTAACAACTTTAGCCGAGCGGTTAAAGGAGGCGTCTCACCTCCGCGCTGAGAATCCACACGAGTCGTCTTCGTTTCGGACATGGAGAGGTACAGTTAGTTCCGGAATGATAGAAGACTAATGCAGCGACCCACCGCCATGGTGTCACCCCTCAGCCAGGGCCCCGGAGCCCCGGTTCGGATCAACAGCAGACTGCTAGCAGACCAAATCGATCCCTAGGCTTTGTGGACGCCATCTTCTAGTTTTGCGTCACGTCCTGTTTGCACGGAAGTGGGGCGGGAGGGTGTGAATGGGGCAAGTGTTAGCAAAACGAAACTGCAATCAAAATGGATAATCTTCATTTTTTTATTAATAAAATTGTAACATATGTAACAAGCTAACAAAATTATTTATCTTGTATTCTTTAATGGGCAGGTGATACATCTGAAATCAACATTTTTGGAAAGGACTACAAATGAAATAACAATACTACAAGACACTTGGTGATGATGTCATCAATCTACGACGGACCCGACACGCGAGGAACGTACATACTCTTCTCTACTCACTGGAGCCCACCCCCCAAAAAAACGTTTGTCGATATTGTTTAACATTTCTAAGGAACTTTGTTATTAAACAAATGTAAAGCGCTCTGGCTGGGTGTTAGTGGAGTTACAAATTTATTTTAAGATTTTGATCGTACCTGAAAGTTGCATCAGCCATAGTGAAAGGACCCCGTTGCGTTATTGTTAAGGTAAAGTCAATTTCAGGAAAATATTTTTCTGTCACAAACGCAACGGCATTGTTATTATTGTATTAAAAACCAAATCTGAAGTAAAATAGCTAACACATAGCAGAAGGTAATCATTTATTTGAATATATCAGTTCAGGCATTGTCCCCGGTTACCTTTATCACATCCCTTCCCTTTTCATTCAAGATGGCGGGTGACGAGTCGGGTACAACGCTGGGTCAGCCTCATTTGGCCAAACAAGACCTTAGTACTCTGGTAAGTGCTCCTCGAATGCCACTGACACCTTCTTGATTTTATGAGCACCACTTTATACTCTTTTTCTCAAAGATCGGCCTTAATAGAAGTCCATTTTTTTGCCCGCTAAACCACTGCTGTGCCTCTGCCACCACCCGGCACACGGCTGGCTAGTAGCTGTTAGCTGCTGGATCCTAACACAGATTGAACTAGATTTTATTGCAGCTTGATCACATCTTAATACAACATTTGTATGGAAATATATATTATATTATGCAGTAATTGTCCACAATTCCTCATAGCTTACACTTTTGGCCCACGATCTTAATGTAAATGTTAAATAGCATCAATGTTGAGGAATATTAACGCTAAGCAATTGGACACAAATAGTGCAACAACACATATAGACAGACACTATAATAGTACACAGTCATGTTATTTGTCCTCTGCATAGTACTAATATCATTGTACTGAGAGGTATTGAGACGTCCTAATAAATAAACAGTATATCCGTCTGTTATTTAACTGTTGCGTGTTGTTGACGTCCGCAGGATGTGTCTAAGCTGACGACTCTTTCTCCGGAGATCATCAGCAGACAGGCCACCATCAACATTGGTACGTCCGTCTTGTGAAAACTGTCAAAATAAGCTTATTTAACGCGACCAACCAAGTTCTCTTGTTTTGACTCCCAGGCACCATCGGCCATGTGGCACACGGAAAGTCCACAGTGGTGAAGGCCATCTCGGGCGTTCACACTGTCCGCTTCAAAAACGAACTGGAGAGGAACATTACCATCAAGCTGGGCTACGCTAACGCTAAGGTACGCACTGCATCAAAACCCGGCTTCTAACACAGATGCTAACTGCGGTCGTGTTGTCAAATTAGATCTACATGCTGGATGACCCCAGCTGCCCTCGACCCGAGTGCTATCGCTCTTGCGGGAGCAGCACCCCTGATGAGTTCCCCACAGACATCCCCGGCACCAAGGGCGACTTTAAACTTGTCAGGTGAGTTAGACTTGCCTGTAACGTGTTTTTTTTTCTGACCTGTGACAGAAAAATGTTGATGTCATTGCTGAGTTTAGGTTGGCATGGCAACACAGAGGCTTAAATCTGATTGGACCAAAAAAACAAAAATAAAACTAACCTTCAGGTTTTGAAATGACTCGCTCAGCCGTAGTAATTGGTCTTTCGTAGACACGTGTCCTTTGTGGACTGTCCCGGTCACGACATTTTGATGGCAACCATGTTGAACGGCGCCGCCGTCATGGACGCCGCCCTCCTCCTCATCGGTGAGTCGTCTCGTCCGGACCGGCCTCGCCGGCGCCACCGGCGTGGCTAGCGAGTAACGTTTCGGTCCTTCCAGCGGGCAACGAGTCATGTCCGCAGCCGCAGACGTCGGAGCATCTGGCTGCCATCGAGATCATGAAGCTGAAGCACATCCTCATCCTGCAGAACAAGATCGACCTGGTGAAGGAGAGTCAGGCTAAAGAGCAATACGAGCAGATCCTGACTTTCGTTCAGGGTGAGACAAATGTCCAGTGCCACTCACAGAAGAAAAACGTCCACACTAAGCACGTCTCATCTGATTGGCAGGCACGGTGGCAGAGGGCGCGCCTATCATTCCCATTTCTGCTCAGCTCAAATACAACATCGAGGTTGTGTGCGAGTACATCGTCAAGAAGATCCCTGTCCCCGTGCGAGACTTCTCCTCGGAACCCAGACTCATTGGTAAGATCCGTTAGACTCATTTGAGTAATTTTTTTTCCGTGGCCTCCATAGTTCACGGTGCGTTTTATTCATATAGTCATCAGATCATTTGACGTCAACAAACCTGGCTGCGAAGTCGACGACCTGAAAGGCGGGGTGGCGGGCGGGAGTATCCTCAAGGGTGTCCTCAAGGTGAGTCAATGCTGAGACCCAGCAAAAAGTGTTTCTCATGACGTGAGCGTTAAAGGTCCGTTTCGGCATCTGAAGGTGGGCCAGGAGATCGAGGTGCGGCCAGGCATCGTGTCCAAGGACCACGAAGGGAAGCTGATGTGCAAGCCCATCTTCTCCAAGATTGTCTCGCTGTTCGCTGAACACAACGACCTCCAGTACGCTGCGCCCGGCGGCCTCATTGGTGCGTATGTCCGTCCTCACGGTCCGGCGTTGGCGAAGTCAGCTTTTTGCCGAATCTCATGAACTCGTAATAACCTCGCTACAGGCGTGGGCACCAAGATCGACCCGACGCTTTGCCGAGCCGACCGCATGGTGGGTCAGGTGCTGGGCGCCGTTGGAGAGCTGCCCGAGATCTTCACCGAGCTGGAGATTTCATACTTCCTGCTCAGGAGGCTGCTTGGCGTGCGTACGGAGGGAGACAAGAAGGCAGCCAAGGTGAGAGCCGTGCGCAGCTGTTTGAAAAGCGCCATCATGGATGCTAATCGTTAGCATGTCAGCGGCGTTCTGCATTGCTGTTACGCTGAGCGGACTTTCTTTACACCCTTGTAGGTCCAGAAGCTGTCAAAGAACGAAGTACTGATGGTGAACATCGGCTCGCTGTCGACGGGCGGCCGCGTCAGCGCCGTCAAAGCCGATCTGGCCAAGATCGTCCTCACCAATCCTGTCTGCACCGAAGTCGGAGAGAAGATCGCCTTGAGTCGACGTGTGGAGAAACATTGGCGGTGAGCTTAAGCCACGTTTATTCGATTTCAGTTTACTACTAAAATAATTCAGTGCGCGAGTAGACCGACGATATTGGGAGTAAGGACTAAAACTGGACTATTTGATATTTGATGATTTGAGGCGCTGCTAGCACTGCTAATGACCCAATACTTCCATGGACGTCTCGTTTGTCCTCATACTGTCGTCTGATTGGCTCTTCCTCTTTTCCACATCACAGTCTGATTGGCTGGGGGCAGATCAGGAGGGGCGTGACCATCACACCCACCGTGGACGACGACTGAGAGGAGAAGGCGGGCCGTTATCTTAGCAATGTTCCCATCAGATACCGCAAACATCACTCTGGTTGTTTTCCTCCTCTTGGTTCTTTTCCGTCGAGGACAAATCGGAATGACGCCGACCTCACTTTGGACTAGCACGACCATCATCTGCTGAATGCGCTTCAGTGCAGCTCACGTTCACATCTCTCATCCAATAAACGTTTGGAACTAACTTTTTGTTGCATCTCATTGAAGAAGGCAAACAGCGCAGATTGGCTCAAATGATGCAAGTAGAAACGATCGGTTCAATTTTATTCATCAGCCCAGCTGTTTTGGACTAATTTGTTTTGTGTAAGTTCACACTTGGTTGGCGATCCAGTAATTGTAAGAAGTCCTGATTTAAAACAATTTTACATGCATATTCTTTATCCTCTACAAAGAAATGACTCATATGACAGCATCTTATTGAATTATATGTATTATGCTGCCCCCGGTGGCAGCTCAAAGTTATGATTCTGTGTTTAATGTTATTGTGTTGCACTGTTTATTTTACTTAAAAAAAACATTCAAAAGAAGTGTAAAAGCAGGAATTGTAACAAAAATTCAACAATCCATCTGGAATAAAGATCATGGAAAAAATGCCACTCTGGCTTTTTTTTTAACTGAACAAAGGCTGAAAACTTGTCAAGGTAAAAGTGACCATTAGAAATAAAATGACACTAGACTTCTTTTAATACAGCCAAAATCACAAAATTTGAAGTAGCCGACACAAAATGTCCTTGTTGCGTTTTGTGACAAAAATGACAAAGCACATGTTATGTTGAAATTAAATGTTTCGAATGATGCAGAGTGAATGTTCATGCTGTGCCTGTTCTTTGCTTGCAGTAAAGCTATTTGCTGACTACACGGGTTGTTTGGGATTTCCATATAACTATTTACACCTTTAGACTGGTGTGTTTAACATGTTTCCAGTCAAACTGACCCAGGAACACATTTGATGCTAGTACAGTTAAATCTTAATGCACGTTCATCAGCGCAAACGTGGAGGCGGAGTCACAGGGGGTTTTGGTTAGGGGGGTGGAGTGTTTTTCACCGCTACGACAGAGCCTCCCAGTCGTCGTCTGAGACGTCATCGATGGGCACGGCCCGCGTGTTGCTGGCGCGGATGCTGCTGATGTGCGTGGAGGCCAGCAGGCCGGCGATGCCCGCCAGGCTCACGCCGGTACCGTCCAGGTTCACCTGAGTCAGATGCATGCGCGCCAGGAACTTCACACCTGGGGGGAGGGGAAGTGACACTTATGATAAGACGTTTGGCGTGTTAGAAAGCGTGAGGACGGGCTTACCGTTATCTGTGATTCTGGTGCGGCTGAGATTGAGTTTGAGCAGCTGAGGGCAGTGAAGGAGACCTCGCCTCACGACATTGTCACCCACCTGAGTGCTGGCCAAGCCTAACACCTGCAAAACAACAACAGTTACATAAAAAAAAATATTAATACATGCATGTTTTTATGTGCAATGTTTTTTTTTTAATAAAACACAAGTATTAAGGAATGGGAGGATGACCTGGAGGTGCGGCAGGCAGGTGATGATGGCCGCCACTCCTCGGCTGCTGACCGCCGTCCGATCCAAGCACAGCTCCTGCAGCTCCAGCAGGGGGCGCAATGAGGTGAGGCCCATGTCAGTCACTTGAGTGTTGCTCAGCGACAGCTTCTTCAACCTTTCACACACCCACACACACAATAATAAGATATTATGAAAGAACATTGGTGGACATTATGGGATGCTATGGGGACACGCGTGTACCTGGTCATTGTGCAGAGATGCTGAACTCCCTGGTCCGTGACTTGTGTGTAATCCGTCAGGTCGAGCTCCGCCAACAGCCGCAGCCGCGAAAGGAACGCCAGTCCGCCATCCGTGACCGAGTGACGTCCCGGGAGCGTCAGGTGAGTCAAAGCCAGACCTGTGGGAGATGACAAACCACATTCAGCGACGTGCCGTTTAGCTATTAGGGCCAGAAGCGGACACTGGCGCTAACCCGAGACAATCTGCAGGGCGCGGTCGCCGTCTGATACGCGCACTCCCGCCAGGCTGAGGGACGAGAGTGACGGGTGGGCACCCAGCTGCGCCAGCGAGGCCTCCGTCACGCCTGTGCCGTCCAGGTTGAGTGTCTGCAGCCCCGGCATCTCGGACAGCGCGGACACGTCAGACACCTAGACGCGCGATGATGTCACAACAGTTAGGGAAGTGACTCAAACAAACATGGCGGCATCAGTGACGTGACGGTGGAAGGCTACAATCTAATCAAGATTTGAAAGAAAACCAGCACCATCTTGTGGTGGTTGTGCTGAACTACCTTGGTCTGCTTTATGCTGAGCAATCGCAGCTGCGGCACGCATCCGGGCAGCACGGCCAACGTGGCCTCGCCGACCGACGTCTGGTTGAGGCTGAGCTGCGAGAGGCACGGCGGTGCCGAGCGCAGGTACAGCGTCACTCCCGCGTCCGTCACTTTGGTCTGGTCCAGTGACAAGAAGCTCAGGCTTTTGAGACCTGGAAACAAAAGCAGATTATGCACATAGTACACGCCGACGTTACGTAATTTATTAATCCTGTCTACGTGTGTGTGGAGGGAGTTGGTAACCTGTGATGTACTGCAGACAAGAATCAGTCAGTTTGCTACAGGAGGCCAAGTTGAGGTACTGCAGTTTAACCAGACTGGACAGAATTGACAGGCCAGAATCTGGATGAAAACACGTTTAAATACAGAGAGTGAATTTAGTCTCATAATTAAAAAAAAAAATAATAATTCACATCAGAATAAATAGTCTTGAAACAAGGCGGAGTTGTTTGTACCCGTGATGAGCGGCGAGTTGACCAGGCTGAGGTGCTTGAGCGCGGTGAAGGCTCGCAGCTGGCGCAGCAGCTCGTTGGTGGAGTACGGGTAGCAGTTGAGAACAAACTTCTGCAGCGGGCAGCCGAAGAACAGCTCCAGGTTGCGTGGGCGCAGCAGACGCTCCTGGGCCATGTGGCTCAGCAGAAGCTCCGCCAGCTCGGGCGTCAGGCCGGCCAGGCTGCTGCTGTATTGCATGCTGGGAGCTGAAGAGCGCGCGCACGCACACACACACACACACACACAAGACTCACAATTACAATTACATAAAGCCCTGCTTCATCAAAAAAAAAAAAAAATAAAATGAACGTAATTGTTCCAGTTGCTCACCCGTCATGAGGTGAACGGTGGCGCGCGTGGCCAAGGCACAGAGCGAGGAGACGTTGGGGGTCTTGAAGGACCTCTTGGGAGGAAGCGGCTGTCCCTGCGCGCCGTGCGTGGGTTCGTCGCGCCGCGCCGCCCGCTGCAGACGCTCCACGGCGGCTTGACCGGCAGCTCCGGGCGCCGCTCGCATCTCCGCGTCGTCCGGCTCGGGCGCCGCCGGCTCGTCCTCCAAGGCCTCCCTGAGTCGATTGCCTTGCTCGGGCCAGCGGTGCCTGGGCTCAAAACCGCCGCGGTTCCTGTTCTCTGGGAAGAACGGCAGCCGCGGCATACCTGGAAAAACACACACATACACACTTCCCATCAGGACGTGCAATTGACAGCCAATCAATCCATTTTCGTGATCGATCAACCTCGAATGAACATCTCACGCTCCTCTAATTCCCTCGAGTTCGCTCGGACTTCCCGTTGTTTCATCATAAGCGCACTTTAAAAGACGCAATCTAATTGGCTGGCCAAGTAGGCTATTCCCTAATCTTCTCAACATACCACACACATGTTGCTGTGAAATGTGCGCAGTACCGTTAAGCAAATGTGGAGCTTCTCCCTCGTCTCCTTCGTCTTCGTCCTCTTCTTCCTGTTCGAGTTCTACGTCAGCAGCTTCCTCGGGATTGCCGGCAACCAACTTTTGGCCACGCCCTGCATGACGTTCAAGTTAGGATGGAACGCTGGACTACTCGTGCATGCAAAAGTATTACTTTGAATAATAAATCTTTGCAGTTTCAATGTACTGTACATCATTACACAGATGATGGCGATAATTAGTGAAAACAGTCCAAAATGATCATTAGAAGATCAATGTTTTCAGTCAGTACTTGCCCCAGAAGTGAGAGGGTCCGTGCAGAGGAGCTCCTCCAGAGATCCCCGCGAGACTGGCGGCCTCTTCCCACACGTGATTTGGTAGCAGAGGGGGCACGACAAGGTCCGGCCCTCCCGCCCTCTCCTGGACGGGGACCTGAGGAGCGCAACAGGCCCGGTGGTCGAGGTCGACCGGGGGCGGCTCGGCAGGGCCGGCCGGGTCCTGGGGGGTCTCCGGGGGTGTGGTCTGAATACAAAGGGCGGCGTTGGGCGTGAGGCCAAGGGAGCGCAGCGAGCAGGCCAGTTCGGCCTCCCCGAAGCGTTTGCGTGGGAAGCCCTGGAGGAGAGAGAAGGTGGGGAGGGAGGGGTGACGTCCGGTGATGTGCTCCACAACGCTGCGAAGTGGCGCGTCGGCTGGAAAGCGTTCGCGCATGGACTCACCGGACGGCAGCCGGATCTGCAGCGAGGCCACAGACGAGACAACTTAAATCGGGCATCCCGCATGAAAACCAACGCGGAGCCTTTACAACCTCACCATGAGGATACAGTTGTTATCCACATTAGTCTGAACCTTCCCTCCCAGAGTGTGCACTTGACTGCCATTGGACGGCGACAGCGATGGCGACGCCGCCTGCGCCGCAGCTCCAGACTGGCTGCTATTCTTCTCCTGTAAGCTCCTGCGGTCATCGGCGATGCGCTTGAGCACCAACTCTCGTTCCTGGAATGAAGATGAAAAATAGTGCAAAATTAGGACTGTCAGTCAAAGGTCAGCTAAGTTCTGTTCATGTTCTGTTATTAATAAATTCTGAGATGGCAAAGCCACGCCGTTTGGTACCTGTTTCTTTTGCCGGCGCTCCGCCCTCGCCTCCTGAGCCACACGTTGCCTCTGCTGCTCCTCAAAGTCGCTTCTGTCCTGTTTGATGCGCGACTCGACGGGGGGCAGCTCTCGGGGAGGGGAAGACGACGCCTGCGCCAGCCTCAACACTAATGAGCTGTTTGCTGTGACAACCATCGAGAGGGAAATGAAATCATATTTCTGAGAATGTGTGTCAGTCAGTCGTTCTGAGTTTTGTCCCACTGTGATGTCACAGTAGGGCTAAGAATGACAATGTAAAGTGAGCTAGAATTTCTTAATGCCTTAACTGCGCCTTATACATTAAATTGTGAATAAAATTGACTCCTTACGTTCATGTGCAATATATTTGAGCAGAATCGAATTTTTTTTAGTTTTATTGCGACTGCTATAGAAAATGGATGGTTAGGTGTCTCTTTTGTAATACAATTTGTTCGTTTGTTTATTCTATTTGTGTAGAGGTGCAGTTGGACTTCATACCTGAAGAGTCAGAAGCAGATGATTCGGATGCGCCAGTCGACTCTTTAGGAGGGTTGAAAGCCGCAAAGGCCGTTTGCGCTGGCCCCGTCGGCTGCTTGAGCAAACTGTGTCGAGGATGCTGATGACCCTGCAGAAGCCTATTGGGAAAAAAAAGCATCATGGATTGATTACAAATAAATAAATAAATAAATACTCTAAGGGCGACAATTTTGACTTCTGTGGACGCACTCACCACTCAGCGGCGTCCATCACGGAAAAATGGCCAGCCTGCACAGCTGCCTGGATCTGCTCCTGTGTGAAGCCCATTTCGCCAAGCGTGTGGAATAGCTCCCCAATTGTCTACAAGACAGGAACAAAGGGGATAAAACAATGATGATCACAAACTGCTCAAATTTGGAGGCGCGTATTATTCTAACTGCAATTACGTTGTTATAAGGTGCCACAGGGGTGGCACTTAATCTGAAACAATTGGAAGACATGCCTAAAGTTGTCCTAAAAAAAAAAAAGATGATGTGCCATGAATGGCGGGTTTTCCTACCCAATACAAATTTATTGGATGATAGAGTGGATTTTCAAATATATATTGTTGATTTTGTAACATGCACATTTATTTTTTGGTAAAACTAAAGGAAACCTAAACATATGCGTTGATTTAAGCCAGGAAAAACCCTTCTTCAGTCAACACTTTTCAGAAGGGCAACCATACTTGGAAGGTGCTGATTCTCATCCCGACCGGTTGACAGTCGGAATCTGAAAATGTGCTTGCAATCTATGACATGTCAATTACGTCATACCTACTTTTTACCCGCTGTTACCTTTATCAGTTGCTCTGAATGTCAGTAACACTGCTGTAATCAAATCACATTAACAACACAGTTTCCATTTAAAACTGAATAATTCAAAGTAAAATAAGAGTGTCAGTCGAGCTAAATCTGATTATTTGTGACGCCTGCCTGTCACAGTCGTTAGCATAACAACTAGCTTAGCCGACGAGGCTAGCTAGCGGGCTAAAGTGAACCCAGCGCGTCGCGACGTAACTTTTACAACACTCGGCGAGTCGTTTGAAGCTTACCGGGGAGCCCGAAGAACTCATGTTCGCCTTTGGGCGTGCAATTAAAACGCCGAAGTGGAATTAAACAACAACTTTGTCGGACTTCCTTCATCGGCTGCGTCGCTATTTTAACCCAAGCCGGCTATGCTAGCAGGCACGAGACAAGCGTCCTGCCCCCTTTTGATTGACAGCTGGACAACAACAACAAAAGCAGTCAGGAGATTCTTCAATGTACACGATTTTGTCTTTTGTCCGCAATTACGGTATCGGTGACTTTGATGGGTAAAGTCGGCTTTATGACGTAATGATGCACTCGTTTTGATCGAGTCACCATGGAGGATTTAATTTGCAACAATCAACCGCAGAAGTCAGTCAAAACTAAACCGTGACTGCTGCAAACAATCGAATGCGCAAAGGGCGATCTGGCGTTCATTATTCACCCAGTCCTGTTTAGTGTCGTCTCTGGGTACTTTTTCAGTTTTCAAGGATAATTTCTAAAGACAATTGGCTGGGGAACATTAGGATGTACCCTGCTTTTCTCATCAAAGGTCATCTCAGGTTTTCTGAAGAATTTATCATATTTAACACACTGGCGGCACTGCTGATACTCTTATTCTGGTATCTACTGTGTATGTATTCATGTGTTATAATTTGTGTTCTGCTAATTTATATTTCACCATATGTAAAGTGTTTTGTTACACTCCCAGCTGTTGTGAAATGCAATATATCAATAAAGTTGGATTGTATTGGCTTCACTCTCGTGGAACATGAAAGAATCACTGCCCAAACACAGTTCAGTAACTAGAACTTAGAATGTAAACCCACTATTTTACTGTATTTCAATGTTGGTCATTATAGTGGTACTTCGAGTGCGCAGTAGTTTCTTTACTCTGTGTTTGGTGTAAAAGGTTGGAAAATTTCTGCTCTTGTCCATAAGTGTGAATTTGACGTGATGGGGAAATGATTAATGATGATTAATTTCCAAAGCCACTCCATCTGTTGCGAAATGCGTTATATAAATAAAGTTTTATTGTATTGTATCTTTCCATGAAGATTGGCATGACATAAACCCCCCGCCCCTCCCAAAAAGATGCCCATTGACAGCACAGTACTTGATGTCATGTTTCTTCTAGGATGGCTCATCCGCATCCAGTCATCCCTTGGTGATATTTAATAAGGTTTTCTATTTTTAAAATTGAAGGTCATGGCATCATCATCCTAACGGAACGGGCCCCGCCCCTCTGCAGCCTCTTGTCGGACTCATGTCTACGCATTTACGCATGCGCAGAGAATCTACTGCCCATATACGCCGGTAATATTTTTCCTGGACTCATCCAAGCGCAACCGGAATTGGCAACATTAATTTCAAAATAAAGATAATAGTTCGAAAACAATGTTTCTATTACTAATCAGTGTTGTTTATGTGTGTTAATTGATGATTTGTATTTAAAAAACAATGTGTAAAATAAAGGTATACAATATTTTGAAAAGTAAACATTCGAATTCACTCGAAGATGAGCTTTAATTGTCTAACAACTGACCGGAAGTAGTGTACATTTTATATCGCTTGTCTGACACCGGTTGAAAGCAAGTCATCTAGCCAGCCAGAGGCATGAGTTTGAGGTGAGTACCACCTAGTATCGCCGTGGTAATAAGTCACAATTTCTCTGCCATTTAAGCTTTACCAAACACTTTTAAAATGACTTTCAGCTTCGTTACGTTGAACACCGTGGTTGTCTTGGGAGGGGGAGTTCCCCCCTCCCCAAATTGCGAGTGGACCGGCGTTGACAGTTTACTGGCACACGAACACACTCACTCACTCACGCGTGCATTTTGCGTGAGTTCGCTTTTGTTTCTCGGCTTATTATTAACAAAAGTCCTTGCAAATATTTTCCCACTCGGAACGTTCTTGCGGTTTGCTGCAAGTGGATTTAAAAATCAAAATAAAAAATATATATATACATATATCGAAGGGTGGGGGTAAAGTCACGCGTCTATTAAGCTAGCGAGGTCCCCTCCCCCTGATTGCAATGACATTATAATGTTATTGCTGTGTGTTCGCATCAATTTATTGAGTAGAAAAATCGTGATGGAGTTTTGTGTAATTAAAGGAGGTAAGCAGTTCATGTCAAGGGCAAAAAGGATGTGTGAGCTCATATATTTATTGTGCAATCATGTGTAAACTAAAAGTTCCCTGCAATATTTCATTGCATCATTCCATTAGTTGATGACTTGTGTCAGTCAGGACTTAGTCATTTTTATGTAAAATTTGTTTCTTTTAGAGAAGCAAGAACCACAAGGCAGGAAGGTGTGGCATGCAATCTAAGGAAGCACTAATGTCAACACAGTGACCCTGTACTGGCTCCTTGTGGGGGTTAAGGAACCAAGATCCAAAGTGAATGGGGAAAATTCAGAACCTATGACCACTCCATGCACTCGAAATATTCAGAATTATCTGTTTTAAATGTTTAGACAGTAAACAAAACCCAAACTGCAATCCCAAAACACTTACATATCATTTTAAACATTTTTTTTTTTACATAGTGCTACTATGTCTTTTGAATTTGACACACTATGCGAAAAGCGTTGTTAGCAACTGTGCCAAATTGAAATTTTGAAATAGAAAAATGACTAGAGAAGCTTTTTGATCACAAAAAGCCAACCGGTTGTCTCCGCTCTCAATTGCTTTGGGCGTGTCCGGTAAATGTTTTGAAACCACGCCCCACTCAACCGTCAAACAAATGGAAAAATGGATGTTAGCTTGTATAGCATCTTTCTAATTTTTTAATTAAAATTCTAACTTTTGATTTCAACAATTTATTTTTAAGAATAAATAAACTAACATGAGAGTGACATTATTCAGCAGTTAGTGGTCCTTTAATCACAACCCCGAATGCATTTTAATAAAACATTTTTAATGTTGAACAATGAAATCAACAAAAAATGTTTCTTATAGAGTTAATATGTAACAACACAACTGTCACTGAAAATAATGTAAAATGTTCTGCTTGCAAGCAAAATTAACCTTTGTCCCTGAAAATGTGAACAAAGTCCTGCATATACTGTATATACTTTAGCGCTCCAGGAGCATGACAGGCAGGTTGCCCTGTTTTGATAAACACATTTTTTTTTTTAAAAAAAGGACCGCTCAGGTAACCAGGAAAGGTAATGTGACGATTTATCAATTGAATAGATTTTTTTTTGTGTTCAGATTTCCCTTTTAATGTGGTCATTATTTCAGTGTATATTTACACTTTGGTGATATTTTTGTTTGTCGCTATCCTGTGAACACTTGGGTCCATTTTTTTTTTTTAATTTAAAAAAATACATATATTTTTTTTTAAAATTAATGGAGTTTCCGTCACTCAATAAATGTTGTGAAACATTGTTTTGACGGACCAACAGGGTCGCCCGTAAATGGTTGCTGTTGCACAAGCCTCTTTTTACGCAGAGATCCCACTGATGCCTTACGATATTGTCCCACGTCAGATACTCCCCCCCGAGGGTTGAAAATGACTGACCTCTTGTTCCAAGTCAGTGTTGATTACAGATCAGCAACAAGGGGGGGGGGGTGATGGTTTTTGCGGCTCATTTAAAAGGGGACAACAGGACATAGTCGCATGACTATTATCCACATAGCAGGGTGAGGAAGGATGTGTCTTGCTGACTCATCTGTTCGCAAGTTGACTATCTGGAGAAGATGAAGTCAAAGAGGAATAAATCGATGTGACTTTTAACAACGGCATCATCACAAAACCTTTGATTTGTCCCCCCCCCCCGCCTGTCAAACGCGTTCCGTGTGAACGGATTTATCGCAACGTCCCCGCATTCCTGCTGGAAATGGCTTGATCATGCAGAAAACGAGACGGACGGAGCGAAGGTGGCGGTGGGGGGAGGGCGGGGGTGAAAAATTTCTGATAATGCAGACTTTCTGTTTGTTTTACCTCCCCCTCAGCCAAAAGGATTTGGCGTGTAAAGCCTTCAAGTAAATCAACTCGGATTTCGGCCTGTTGACATGTTGTATGGAGATTGCCGAGTAAATCATTGCGCGATATTGACTGCAATCCTTTTATCATGACACGTAGAGACCCTCAAGCGCTTGGCTACCTGAGGATTCTCTTACTTAATTTGACCGTGGGATGAGATTGGCGTCCTTTTGCTTACCGGGAGCCGGCCGGCTTGTGTTTTCTCACGAGCGTAAATGCAGATATTACAACTCGTCCTCAGTGACGGCGCTCTGTGAGAACTCGGGCTCCGTGCAACCTGATCAGCTTCCCATCCGAGTTTGGTGGCGGCCGCCGGAGCGCACAAAAGCTCTCATTGTTGACTCCGGGGGTTAAAAACAATTATCTAAGCAGATGGTAAATGTCTTAAACGTTTCAGAACCGCACAAGAAGAACCGTTCCAAGTGATTTGGATTCTTCTGATTCCGAATCGGAATTTGAGATCGTTGAACTTGTCTATGCAGCTAACGTGACGTTTGATCGCGACATATTTTCACCAAGATGTCTTTTGCTAGATGGGTCAAGAAAGTTTTTGTTGCACGCCAACGCACAAACACAGTTGCCTCATTCCTTTCAAACTGAAAAGTCTGATCTCAAAATGCGCTAACCGACCCGGTTCAGTACTCAGAATTTTCCGTTTCGCTTGTACAAAACAATACTCCCTCGTCTTAATCATGGGTATAAAAATGATTGAAAGTTTATTGCTTTTTCCTTTCCTGAACAATGGGTTAGCGTTTATATTGGATTTTATGTAAGCAGTCATATCTCGGTCGCCCCTCAAATCCCTTCCGCACCCCCGGACAGGTGCCGTCTTAACCCTGCCGTCAGTCTTCGGATGGTACAAAGAGGCACACGGCGATGCAGCTGTTAGCGGATCCCTTCCCGCGTCCGCCGTGCTGATGTGTCGGAGCGACCCGAACCCTCAGTCGTGTTTGCGCAGACGACCGCACTCGCGGAAAGTCTCAAGTCCCGCAGGGCTATTTCGGGCAAAAACACTCAGCGCTATCATCGCACACCAGCAGCACTAAATCCCTTCAGAGATTCGCGGGCCGGGCAGCTGTCGTGGTCGGCCATCGCGGACGAGGCCTTCGGGTGAGTTTTTGTCACTTCCTCACGGAAAATTTAACGTTAAACACGTGGATGGGCGACAAACCAGGAAAACTACGATACGAGTTAAAGCAAATTGGCATCAAGTGGAATTGCTGTGAATTTTATTCCTGGTTGTATGTTAAAAAAATGAAAATTTATGTCACACTCGAATCCCTCTGTAACGTGAGGAGACGATAAAACAGCGCCATCTTCTGGATGTGTACGCCATAGTGGCCGCTGTGTGCGAAAAGAAAGACAATGTTGCTCATCGGCGCTTCGTCCATGAGGTCACACACCTCTTCTCGTTGTTGACCACGTTTTGGCTATTTTCAGAAATCTGTCGGGCTGCGGGAAAGCCCCACGCGACATATTTAGCGGTCTGTACATATTTTTTCCCCCCCCCTCTGTCCCCGGAAGACATTCATGTGACTCCACGGTGAGCCGTCGTCCCCGCGGACAAACAATTCCATCTTGCTCACACAGAACCTCCTCCAGGCTTTTGGATATTCCGTCGGGCCCCGAGGCTCAAATAAGCTGATGTGGAATGCGCGGCTTGATTATTTGGCAAAGGGGTTGTAGCGACTTGTTTAGATCACAGGACCTTCTTTGTTCCACCAACACAATGAATCCAGTGGCTTTTGTGCCTTTTAGGTGGGATTCCTTGTGTAATGACTTTGTTGTTTTGGTGCTACGTGACAAAAACGGATGCTCGTGCTCATAAAGCAATACTCACAGGCATATTTTATTTATCCTCTGCAAAAGAATTTTTTATATGTACTGCTTCCTGAGCCGCTTACAGTAATTTTGAAACTCTTTTTTTTTTTTTGTGTCTGCTTGACAGCATTTTACTGCCCCCTGCTGACTAAGGCACAGGATGCCGTAACCGTTTCATTCTTCACATTCATTTTTATAAAATACAAAATGAGAGTGATATTTTCCTTATCACATTAATTGACATTAATATTTTCATTTTATTTGCGATGCTGGACTGCATTTATTTATTTTGAATTGAGAAAGATGAACAGAACAAATCCAATCTCAAGGCGGCACTATAATTATGTTAAAATCATATATATGTATTGTACATAAATGTTTTTTTTTTTTTATTGGATTTTATTTAAATAATAAGCTTAACATATTAATGAGCGGTAAATTTCAACAAAAAATAAACTTGTGACATTGTTTAACATCATCAAATTGTACATTTTGTAAAGTGGCTGAGTACATCAAACTGTACGCAGAAACTTTTGCGGTTTCAAGACACACTAAAGTTCCAGCAATTATTCATCGGAAGGACTGACTGACCACTTTTTAGTCAGAGGTGTGCATATGTGAGTGTGTGTGTGTGAGTCAGTGTTGAATAGGCCCTGCAGTCACATGGCTACTTGTCAGCAGGCTCCGGGAGGAAACTTAATCCCGCCGACCGAGGCGGCCGCTATCAGTGGACGCACGTCGTTCGGTCCGAGAGGTTGGCCGCTCGTTACGCATCTCAAAACTTTTGTCTTGTGTCTCCCTCTCTCTCTCTCTCTCTCTCTCTCTCTCTCTCTCTGTCTCTCTCTCTCTCTCTCTCTCTCTCTCTCTCTCTCTCTCTCTCGTATATTTGCCGTCCTTCTGCACTCTGCCCAGAAGCGCCTCTTCCTCCACCTGCCTGCCGAGCTCCCAGTTGCACTCCTACCATGTCTGCGGTGGCTTCTCTGCAGTAATCAAAGCAAGGTACGGATCTTCACCGATGGATCTTTGTTGATTGGCAGATGTCCCTTGCGCCCGTTGAAATGTGTCTATTGTAACTGTGTGTGTTTTTTCGGAATGACATCAATCTCGTGTTTTTAAAATACTGTCTGAGCGTCTACCAAAATCATAATGGAAATAAGAGAGAACATTTACATAAAAAAAAAAAATAGGCAGCTTGTTGTATTATCTCATTATTTCACTTTGACTATTCACTCCTTCGTGTTGCGACCATAACAAAAAAGTGTCAAAATGTTTAACAATCCTTCAAAAATTTGATCTATGTCTATAAAGGCAAAATGGATTATTTGCTTTCGTCTTGCATCCTACTGACTGTTCACATTTTTATTTACATCACACTGTAAGGAATGTATGTTTAAAAAAAAAAAAAAGTTCTTCATCACGATATGATTAGCGTTTGTTTTGGGGCTTTTCAATAACAGTTGCAGGCCGTCTATCCTTGTCGGCGTTCCTCTTTCGCCCACTTTTCGACATCATCTTTGTCGTCGCTTTGATAAAACATTAAGGCCACAATTTGTCTGCGCTCCAGGATAGGGGCTATCATGACAAGTATGTGCTGTATCTGGGATAAAACGTTGCTTATCACCAAAAGACCCATGCTGGTGGCCGCAGAAGGTGCCAGGAAAAGCCTACTAGAACAGCTGAACTTTAGGAGCTAATCAGAAGCTCGTTAAAAGGTTCTAGGTTGCGTTATTGGTCTGGGTTTTGAAAAATGTGGCGTTTGAACAGGGGTGTGTAGACTTTTTATACCCGCAGTGTACATGCCTGAGTGTGGCAGCAGCATCTGCTCTATTTCTCGTGTATCGCTTGCCCCGCCCCTCATGGAGTGCCTATGGAAGGCGAGAGTGGGCACAACCATCAGCGGCAGGAATTTATTTGGTGTATTTTTACGCCACAAGAGAGATCAGTCGCGCATCAATCATAATTCACAACAACGAGATGCGGTACGCTTTCTATTCTTAGTCATTGACGGTATGTTGTTGTCGGCCTTCAAGCGTGATTGCAGGGCCGTACCGAATTTGACACGCGACAGAGAAGAGTGTTTTTTAACAACTCTGTCAAATTTGAATGATGAAATCATTTGGACAAAAAAAAAAATAGAAGCTTTAAAATTGTGATAAATGAAGCCGTCGTCTCCGTTCACGAATGTGGGCGTGTCCACTGTATGTGTTAAACCACGCCCGCTGAGAAATGAGAATTATGATTTTTTTTTTTTAATTTTAGTTTTAGTTTTCGATAACTGTAATAAGCTTGATAAAGTGAGGGAGGGGCGGCTTACGCCAGATGCTGGAGTCCATCACCGGACTCCATTTTAGTCCCGCGCCAAAAATGAGCAAATCACAAAACAGGAAAACTAGTTTTTTTAATTTAATAGTAAAAAATTGTGGCGCGTTAGCTTAGCGGCTAGACTTTTTAAAAGACAATTATTTCAACTCTTTCTAACGGCTGTTGACATCCTGTTTTTGCTCGCCCCCCCCCCCACGCCCAGATTTGACCCAGTGACCGAAGTGCGACGTGCAAGACTTTCAGGGTGACTCTGTTAAGAGGTCATGAACCTCGACTGGGATTTTTTTTCCCTTGTTCCTCGCTTCCTCTTGCAAACTCAGCATTCATCCATCTCTTTTTCGGCAGAGTCAGCTGTTGCATAAGGCGCCGCTAGTTCCTTTTTAGTCCACGCAAAACACAATCAAGGTCCAGGTGTTCATCCGTAATGAGACGATTATTGGTGCCCCCGCGGTGTTCTGATGTTTTTTTTTCTCCCAGGTTGGTGGGCTGCTGGTTCCCATAGTCCGGGCTCCAGATCCCACCGTTCTGTAACTTTATCCCTGTGCCTCTACCACACTGGCCGGGGTGTTCGTTTACTGGGAAAATAAATCGTGGATAGAGGGGCGAAAGACTCCGTTTATTACAATTAGTACAAGCGGGGTTTAAAACCTGACCTGCAGTCAAGACTTTTCTTGCTTGTGCAAGACATTCGGAAGTGACTTTTTGTTTTGTTTTTTATTTATTTTAATCGGGTTTAACAAAAGGCATGCTTTGTGTTTTGTACTTATGGACCACATTTTTTCCCCCTCAATTTACAAGTGGCAATACTTTTTCCCCCCTTTAACATGCGAGCAATCATTTTAAGCAGAGGATTTTTAAGCACAAAAGGTGCAGCATCACATGTAGACAGACAATCCAATACTCAGGCATATATTCTTTATCCTCTGCGGAAAACAACTGCTGCTTTGCGAGTCAGTTGTGAAACTCTTCTTGTGTGTTTGTACTGTACTGCCCCCCCCGATGGCCACACCAGCACACTCGCAGAACTTGCAGTCAACTTGTCAATCAAGGCTCCACTCTATTAATTATCTTATTTTATCGCAAGCATCACAAACCAAACTCTTCAAATCAAGATACACAAAGCAAACCGTGTTTTTGGGGTGTACAGTTTCAGCCCTAGTTGAAATTTCTGTGAACAAGGTCACTGATATGTAAAAAGGCCTTCGGAAGGCGAGTGGAGGTTAGCCGTAAAGCATGCGACGCCGCTTATCAAAAGGGTCTCCCTGCACAGTAGTGCGTGCCGTTATCAGTCTCTTATCAGGCTTTTGGTTAATGACCTTGAATGGCGGGAAAGTCATCCCAGGAGGCTGGAAATGAGAGTCTGAAACAAATCTGAGAGCGTGTTCACTGTCTAAGAAAGACAGACCACTGAAAATGTATTCAGTATTTTGTTACTCACAATTTCTATTTTAAAGTAGTGAAAGTTATGTTATCCTTTAGGATATCATCATCACCATCACTCTCCTGTCTATTTAAAAAAAAAAAAAAAAAAAAGGGTAGGAGAAAATAAAAAAGCTATGCGGGCCGGATTAAAACGCTTAACGGGCCGCATGTAGCCCCCGGGCCGTAGTTTGATCTATTTGGTGCCTACTTCCTGGTTCACACAGTTTGACGGGTGGTGACAGTATTTATGATTGGAAGCGACGGACTTTCACAATGATGCCGCTGACAAAGTGACAATAAATTCCTGAGTCCAGATCATCCCTAAAATGTCGTAAGAAATGCGGCGGTTGTTGCCAACATTGAAATGATCGCACAGGCGTGATCGTGTGGACTTGTTGCCATTTTACTTCACAACATGAAACGCTACTTAAACCTCATGAAGATTTTTGCTGACGGTCTTCCTTTTTTTTTTTTTTTTTTGCAGCGCGATTGAAAATGCCGATGCTCTTATTGCACGGCTGCGGACTGACTGTAATTATGCACAATTATAGGGGACAAAAGGTCAGCGGGCAAGTTACACATTATACACTTGGAATGGAGTTTTCATCGCTGACATTTTGTTGGCTCTGAAAATGTCTCTTGCCCGTTCCTATGACTTTTTACCAAAAAGCTTATTTTCATCGCAGGCTCGGTTATAGCGGTGCAACCGCATACTGTAAATAAATGTATAATTGCTGACGTTGGAACTGTCATCGTCAGGTGTTTTTTTTTCCGCATTTTTCAGAGGATGGCCCTTTCCTGAATCTTTGTCTGTGCCTCCAGGTTATGCTGCCCAAAAGTTGCCTGAGTCCCAGCGAGAAAGAGAAAGGCTAACCACGCCGCAACGCATCCCCTGCAGTTTTCCACTGAGCGTGTCCGCCGAGCAGAGCCATGAGCAACCACAAGCAGGTCACGGATAGCGTAAGTGGGAACGGAAAGCGTACTTTTCACAACTCTGAATGCATGGTAGGAAAAAAAAAAAAAGAAAACGTGTTAAACTCGCAGCTTTGACTGCCAAAAAGCTCCACAACTAAATCCTCTGCGATGTGGACTCTCGAGCTTTCTGAAAGTCTTCAGATCGGGAGTTGCGTTCCAGCAGCTTGCACGGGATCCAAACCCGGAATCGCTGCTGGTCCTCGGCCAAAGCAAGCAGCATTCCTCTGCCGCATGGAGAGGTCCTCCACATGGCTGATTAAGATCCCTCAGCCGAACACGTAGCCCAAATTTTTAAAGGGGACCTTTCTTCCCATGTGTATTCCAAGAATGGTAATTTATGATCACGGCATCCCGGGAATCTTAATGTTCGCATTTCTGTCTGACCTTTTACCCAGTTTCCTTCGCACCAAACTCATCTTTTTTTTTTTTTTTTTTCCTGGCTCAAGGTTATTATATACATGAGGAGACAGGAAATAGTTTATTGCATTT
The DNA here is from genome assembly GCF_059441095.1 of Idiotropiscis lumnitzeri. Taxonomy (NCBI): domain Eukaryota; kingdom Metazoa; phylum Chordata; class Actinopteri; order Syngnathiformes; family Syngnathidae; genus Idiotropiscis; species Idiotropiscis lumnitzeri. The sequence continues at coordinate 11,215,615 of NC_142409.1, read as the reverse complement.
GTGCTCCAGTGAGTCAACGGCTGTTTCGCGGGCAGTCGTCGCGACAACTTATTGTATGATTTACTTGCAGGTCAGGAAACTAAACGAAGGATTCTTGCAATAATTAATTGCCTATAAGAATGGTTTAAATGCCAACTATACCCCAAAACATTTTAAAATAATTTCACTCATTTTACAACATAACTGTTCAAAATTTACCTTACAGATGAATACTGTGTGTACATTTTCATCAGGATAGTTCAGGCTTTCATTTCTTTCATTGGAAGCAGAAGGATTTAAAAAAGAAAAAAATGACTCCACTTAATCCCGCTTCCTGATTTAAATACTTCCTCAAATATTTACAATGCCGGATAGGTCACTACAGTGTTGTTTCCTTTGCTATGAGCCTACTGTTAAAAAAAAAAAAAAATTAAAAAAAAAAGAGAAATACGGTAAACGTGCCATAAATGCAGCTGATATCGATACGTCATCCTGACTACGTCTGCGCTGCTGTGTGTCACACTTACTAGCAGGAAGTGTGGTGGTCAAGAAGCTCACTAAAGAAAAAAAAAAAAAGTTTGTTTGCATTGTGGCATTTCCCGCGTCCCCATTGGCTGCTCTCTCGGTTCCAGCCGAGTTAATTATTACATCCCGTCAACTGCTGCCTCGGGTGAGTTCTGATGAACTGTCTTTTGGAAATTTAGGGTTGAGGCTTGAGTCATGTCGTCCTCCTTCCCTGAAGAGCTGCCGCCGTGGTCATGTGACCAGGGCTAACTGGAATGAGAAGCGCGGTGAGGCTGGATAGAGAATATCTTCCCTTGAATGATTTTTTTTTTCATTTGGAGCGCTTTAAAGTAGTGGCAGTACGCTTTGGGAATCGCCTCCATGGACTATCTGTACTCATTCAAGGTGAGTTTGGCAATTGGGCCGTATTTCCCACAGGCCAAAGGGAAACAGAATTCCAGAGATTGTCGTAGCCTCACAAAGCTGCCCACGACCGCGGCGGTGTGATAGTTTAGTCCCTCGTGTTCCTTTTTTTACAAAGAGGTCAGGGTTGAACAAATAAGAGCCAGGAGGGATTCATGTTTCCCGTGCAGACGAATTCCCTTTTAGGCATTTCTCTCAAGGAACACTGCAGTTTATTCGCTTTTTACTGCAGAATTTGATTTAGCACGTGAAATTGTGGCGTAGGTCCAAAACAGAAATGACATCCATCCGACTTATCCGAGATGCTGATTATTAATTGCCACGGTATGTGCAGATCGCCGCCGATGTGTTTTGCAAGTCAAACTTGGCTGTACGTCTTTAGTTGTGTCCGTCCAATCAGAGGACAGAAAAATGGTGATGTCATCGAGGCACAGCTCTCTGAGGATGAATTTGAAATCTCACTGGTTAAAGAAACGGATATCGTTTAATCGACCAGCAGTGATGGATCGGAAGGCTCTGGGCAGATCAGGTTGTCATGGCAACACAGAGACTGAAATGTGATTGGACGACATTTACAGGTATCTCTGGTTTCCAAAATTGAATGTCACGGACATACTTGGCGAGTTCCTCTCCCGCACCTATCCCTTGAAAATATATATTCGATGTTTAAATATACATCGGTGGCCTCAAGCGCTTGGATTCCATTTGACGGATGCAAACGTCCATGGCACTGAACGAGTTAATATTGCAAGCAATATTCAGAGCTACAAGTTAGACATGATGATTGCAAAACCCTCCTCCTCCTCCGCCCTCTTCAAGTGCTGACTGAGTTGGTTTTGCGCCAACTCCTAATCTCCTCCACGGGCTTTACATCCCGTGGCGACCTGCAATGTCAGTGTCGGCCTCAGGTGCTTTTCAAACATATGGGCCGCGTCTTTGCATGTGATTATTGAGACGGGAGAGTCGATACATCACCCCCCTCCGTGTTTTTGTTTGCCCTTGGGCTCCCCGTGGCTTGTTTTGGCACTTGGCGAGCGCTGGAAAATTGTCTCACCTCTACGAGAATCCCTCGCACGTTTCTCCCAGCTCCGGGGATTGGCTGTGAAAACGCAGTGTGAAAATAAACCGCTGGAGAAGATCTTGTGTTGTTTTTATTATATTTCATGCAGAGAATTTTGAAGAGGAAGGAGGGATGAGCCAGATACTCGTATTAAATTTCTGCTTTTAGAAAAACGAACTATAACGATATTATCCCAAACTATTTTTGCTTTATGTTGTGTCCCCATCTGGGCTTAGCTTAATTTCTCCTGATACTAACAACCTTGGGGGGGAAAAATAAGAGTATGCTCTTGGTAGAATTTGGGACACGCCGTTACAGGGCCAAAATATTCAATAAAAGAAACTGCAATAAATATGCCGTTCGATGTTAGATTTCGGCCAAATGGTTAAATACTGAATGTTGAACTCTCATCTCACCAGTGTGTGGCATGTAAAAAAACACACAATGGCCCCGGGAATCATGGCTGATATTTTCCCATAAAACCTTTTCACACGTTCTTCGTAAATGCTGTCCATTTAGGAATGTCTGTTGCACGCCTGAGTGTCGCCCTGCTCAAATTTGCGCGCTCTCGAAAACAATTCAGAGCGTAAATGCAGGAAGGAGGCCTTGTGATTCAGTCATGTGACTTTGCAGCGCTTCCTGCAGCACGGGAGGAAAAGTAATACACAGTTGACATCACATGACCCTCGGCGTCCCGCAGCGGCGGAAAAACGAGCCGTTGGCACGGCGATGTGGGGAAAACGAGAACGGAACCCAACACATGGTCATTGTGTACAGTCGAAGGCTTGTCATGTGACGCTTCAACGCCGGGGAAGCTCGCCTGCACCGCAGCTCGCTCTGGTGTCCGTTGAATGAACTTACTGTACTCCGTTTTTACATCAAAAGCGTCACGTATTGGTGCACTAAAAAGGGTCTCACAATCTTGTGTTTTTGGCCAGAAAATGCAAACAATACCGTTTGGCATTGGGTTAAATTAACCCAAGTCGCGGGTTGGTCCTATTTATTTATTTATTTATTTATTTATTTATTTATTTTACTGGGAAGTTCTAAGAGGCATTAACATGATTTTTTTCATTATTATTATTTTTAAATATTTATTTTTAAAGTGCAGAAAATCCTTGACAAATGACTTTTTTTATTGTCTTCACCAAACTTGTATATTAATATTCTTGGTTAAAAGAACGATTTAAAAATAGTGAGTGGAACAACCATAACATGAACTTCTTTAGTGTTTTTTTTTTTTTTTTGTCTTGTGCAACATGCAATTTCTTTTTTTCGATATATTACTGTCACACCTGTTAAGAAATCTTCTACACTTTTTTTCAAAGAAGAATTGCAATCATATTTAATTAACACGAAATACTTGCTGAATCAAATGAATGATTGCATGTAAATAATAAAACATGCACGCTAGTTTCATTTAAGTTGCCCACAAGTATCAAAGTGAGTCTGGAAAATTGTGTTTTGTTCGGCCTTTCAGCCTGAGGCGTCGTCTTCGCACAGGCCGCCGCAACCGGACGAGGACGACGATGGCGACCTGAACAAGGCGTTGGGGGTCCAACGCTTCCAGCACATCCTCAGGCCGTCAACTTCCGTGCCCGACGAGCAGCACCACAACTACCACGAAGAAGACATTGAATGTGAGCACCCCTCTCGCTTTCTTTTAGGGACTTCCAATTTTATAGATTACATTTCTCGATTTATACCTAAGATTTTAGTTTTAGGTTCAAACCCAATATCCATAACTTCTGCTTTCTCTCCATCCCCCTGAACCCAAACGGCGCCCCGCAGACCACCGCCACTCGTCCCATCACATCCACCGCCCTCTGTCCAAGTTGCCGCAGGACGGGCGGCGCAAGAAGAGCAGCAAGAAGCGGCGCAAGGACAAAGACAAGGAACCCAAGAGCGGCGGCGCCCCCATCGAGGAGGGTGAGGAGGAGGAGGAGGAGGAGGAGGAAGGACAGGAGACCGCCGCCGCCGCCGCCGCCTCTTCCGAGCCAGTGGGGGTCAAAGATGTGGAGGTAACGATACAGAAATGGAGGGCTGCCATTGTGTGTCCTTTGCATAATTTCCTTTATTAATATTTTAGTAGAGTTTAAATTATTTAGCAGTGGCTCTCAGGTGGAGTCGCTGTGATAAAGATGGAACAAACATGATCTATTTTTTTATTCTATTTTTACTTCTTTTAATATTATCGGTTTATTCTATCTTATTTTATCAACTCATAAATACTGTAGATGTTAGTTTAAATTGGTTCCAGATTGCACAATAATGAAGAAAAATAAATAAATGGACCATTGGTTTGGACCACTGCATTAGATAACATTGATCAGTGGGTAAAATTATTTTTTTTATGTATATATAAATCATCGGAAAAAAAAAAAGAATAGAAAAAAAAAAAGCCAAAATTCATCATCCTGGAAAATATTAGTATTACATCAGGACCAATCAAAAATTGTTGATGTAAGAATTAGGTTGGACATCTGCAAAGTATTGAGGACCAATTAACGTCATTTAAAAATATGCCGTGATGTTTTGCTTGCGTTCTCCAGTTCTTCTTGTCCGATGACGACCACGTGGGCGTCCCCGCCCGAGACCTGGACGTGGTCACGCACTCCGCCGCGGGAGCCCATCGTGACGACGGCACGTCCACCGAGTGAGTGCGGCCTTTTCCTTGTTTTTAATCGCGCGCGTCTTGTTTTTTGGGGCGCACTGTACGTTGCCATGTCTCCGGCATCCAGTGGTCCCGCTGTGCGCGTTGACGCCATGCACCTTAGTAATCCCGTATATCAGCTGTCGCTATAGACGACGCAGCACACCTCCGCAGAGGCCCGGCTCCACCTATGACATTTAACGAGCGCCGCATCACTCTATTGAGTCTGTGGCCGGGAAAAAGAAGAAAGTACACACGGCTCGCCGGAACTTTTTGATGAAATTGAACCGATAGAAGATACCGTAGCGTTGACTTGTTGGACGGTGAGTTCAGGCTTTGTTTGATTTTATGTATTTAATTGAAGGTTTTGCTTCATTCACGCCATAGTTTTGTAACTAACATAGCTCCTTTTTCAAATATCAAAAAATGTCTAAGAGCCCAGACGAAATCTTGACTTGAGGTTTTGACATGGCAGACCGGCAAAAAAAGAAAAAGATTAATACATAATGTTCTCAAACTGTGCAAAAAAAATAAAAAAAAGAAATACCAACATTTTGTCTTCTTCCAGCAAACCTGAGTCACCGGACATCTCCGGCCCACCGCATTCGGACCACCCGCCGCTTGCCCGTGTGTCCTCGACAGGCCGCAGCTACGACCTGCAGGATCGCCGGCGAACCGGCAACATGACGGGCGCCGAGCAGGCCAAGTACCGGCGCATCCCCACCGACGAGATCGAGGCCCAGACGCTCGTCTCCGCCGACTTGGACGGCATCAAGAGTGAGTGCGGAATGTCTGTGATTATTTGACGGTACAGTGCCATGCAGCCCCCTCCCCTTCCCCTTGTTATGAAATGAGCCCCTCCCGCTGTCAGCTGAGGCCTCTGGATGGCAGCCCGATTCCGCGCGGTGGTTAATTGCCCAAGCCGGGCTCACACGGGGTTCACCGCCCTGATTAATTAGCGGAAGAAAGTCGGAAAAAGCCACTCCGGTCTGGCGGTGGGGATGTGCGGTCATTATGGGGCTTAGTGACACAAGCCTCCCTGTGGGTTCATCCACTTCCCCGCCCACCTCCTTGAAGTAACAAAGTACAAATACTTTCTTACCATATTTAAATCGATTCTTCTGGTATCTGCTCTTGGAGTATTTATTTTCTGATGACTGAAAATCAATATCTGTATTTGAGGCGTACTTCCCAGCATGCGTGCAACGTAATTGGCTTTCTCAGTCTCCTCCTGTTCTCTTTGCCCGATGTTTTCAGCACTCGTCGTCGTCCTTTCGTGATGACGATACTTGTCAGAAGTGTATCTTATTCACCGCCGCTGAGGCAAGGATTAGTGACTTGAAGGAACGGCTCCCCGCCATTAAAGAGCAAAGTTTAACCGCGCGAGTGAGCCTGCTGCAGGTCCTTGCTGTTGTGAGCTTCGCGCCACCTACTGGTCTGGATGTGCAATTACACTTCATTGTAGTACGGTGGGGGAAAAAACATGTTCCGCAGGGTCTCACGAGCCCCCCTCAGCATCGCACCGTGCCCCCCAGGGGGCCCCGCTCCACTATTTGAGAAATTTATGTTGTGTATAATATTCCATTTTTACTTTTGTACTCAATTATATTTCAGATTTTGAGCATTTTTACATTCAGGCACTCTAGTTGAATCAGTGCTTCTACTTCTTTTTTTAAAATTGTTTTTACATTTCTACTTAAGTACAGAGTATCAGTACTTTTGCCACATCTTCCGTAAATCATCCTGGGAAAGCGTCTCTGTGCCTGGCTGCTGGTCAACAATAGGAATTATTAGATCGCCAGTACTCCCCTTTTGTTCCACTCCAAGCAAATCAACGCTACTGTGCGCTGATCTGCTCTGATGGCTTCAGGCGGGGGGGGGGGGTCAGGCGCCGGTCAAGAAATGACCACTTTTCGCCAATTGGTCAAAACGCTTGTCGTGTACTCACCTGTGTGAGTGGCGAAGGCCCGCCTTCTCCCTTCAAGAGCCGCTTCGCCCGCCTGCCCCGGCCTGGCGGCTGGCGTGATGGATCTGCCTCACTTTGGAGCCTCTCGGTTCTAAAACTCCTCGTTAACGCGATCGTAGGTCCGTTTTAGATGAGTCGGTCAATGCAGGACAAAATTAGAAGCATCACGGTTTGTTACATAGGACCGACCAACCCTGACAAAGGTAAGACCTTTGGGATTCTTTGTGTTGCCACTTAAATGACGTGATTCTTAAAATGTGGGCTCCCTCTAGTGGTACGTGGAATCAGAATGTTCAAAACGTCCAGTATGGCACATTGCGTCTAACTTTTTATGTCGAATGCTTTTGCATTTAATTTTAAGCCAAACGTCTGCTTTGTCCCACCAGGCCATCGCTTCGAAGATGTCCCCGGCGTGCGCAGGCACCTGGTCCGAAAGAGCACCAAAGGTCAAGTGGTGCACACGGGAAAGGACCACAAGGAATCCGCCAGTCGCAGCCGCAAGCATGATCGCACCCCGCACGAGGTTTGAATGCTCATCCACCTTCAAGTATTCACATTTCACAAAATAATATTTGACATGAACGGATGAATTATCATCCTATCCGTTTTAATGACAAACGTTGCTTTGGTTCACGACTCGTCTCAGAAGCGATTCAGTCCGCGAACTGAAGTCCACCGTCTAAAAGTGCTTTGACGTTTCCCAAGATTCTTAAAATGAACTAATCGACACTTCCCGCGATCATCTCCAGGGTGGAATTTGTGGATGGGTGGGTGGCTGATGAATGATGAATGAATGACTTCTTTCCTTCCACACCAGCGAACAAGGGCTTAGGCAACCGGACACCGGCCGCTCTTGCCGTTATGATTTATTAACGCGCACGCACCCACGCAAATTCTCATCCGCGGCCAGCCCGTCAGCTCGATGCCTCGTGTGGGCCTTTCAGTCCTCTCTCCTGTTCCGTCTCGCTCCCCGCCCCCTCAGTCGACGCCGGTGGTTCTGTACCGCTCCTTCTCTCGGCCCAAAGGCGTCCTGCTGGACGTGGGCGCCAGCGAGGTGGCCGCCACGTGCAAGAAGGTGAGCCCGGCAAGGTGTGAGCGTGATTTCACACACATGCGCCGACGGCGCTGCTTATCGGGCTCGCGAGCATGGAGTGCCACTTAACTGTTGGATCGCTTGGAGGAAAGTTGCTTTGTTTGTTTGTCAGCACGATGTGTGAAGTGCTTTGAAGGACTCACGGGGAAAACAAGCATTTACATTATTTGTCAGTTGTGCTGTGATATTCGTATCATTTATTTACAGATTTTCCCGCAAATGTGATCATTAAAATGTATTAATTTCATAAAACAAGGCCTTTGAGCACACCGTCTCCTGATTGGCATAATTTTTTTTGCATGGTCACTTGTTGCTAGGCAAAATTAAAAGAGCTCAATAATAACCATTGACAACAAAAGAGATCAATACATCAAGTTTAAATTTGATTAAATTAAAATTTATTTTTATTTATTTATTTTTTGAATTGGTCTTACGTGCATATGGCAGATGATTGAAAAAGAACTCACCAAAAGCATGGACACAGTTTTTTTTGCACATACTTAATTCACAAGCACGTTAGTTTTTCCACAGCAATGACCGCATAGCCCGTCCCGCCCCCTCCTCAGGTGTTCGTAGAGCTGAACGAGCTGACCATGGACAAGAACCAGGAAATGCAGTGGAAGGAGACGGCCCGCTGGATCAAGTTTGAGGAGGACGTGGAGGAGGAGACGGACCGCTGGGGCAAGCCGCACGTGGCCTCGTTGTCTTTTCGCAGTCTGCTGGAACTCCGCAAGACCATCGCGCATGGTAAGGCCTTGAAACAAAGTGAAAGTAAACCTCAATCTAAATATACAGTTCAATATTTTTGTTCTGTTTATCACGCAGAGGTGGAGTTTACTGTAAAACTGGCGCGTTACAATAAATGTGAACAAAAAAGCCAAATTGTGAAATGTTGCTAGCTTAATGCTAACATATAATGTGAAACTCCATAGATGTGCTAATACGAAATAGCAACCTTCAAACCACTGCTCCTCAAAACACACGTTGAGCACCGATGCGTTCAACAAGACTCAGCCATGTTCTCTCATTTCTCCGCATTTGTGTTTGCACAGGTGCCGTGCTGCTGGATCTGGACCAGAAGACCCTCCCCGGCATTGCCCACCAGGTGGTGGAGAAGATGATCATTTCCGACCAGATCAAAGCCGAGGACCGTGCCAACGTCCTGAGGGCCCTGCTGCTCAAGCACAGGTGAGCACCAATCGCATCACCCCCACCTCCTGCCGAGCTCATTTCCTCTCCCGCGAATTCCTCGAAGATTACATTTTTGTCCGAGAGTCTGTAACAAGCCCCCCGTCGCCCCGCCTGTTCCCGCATCCCCTCGGGATGTTTGTCCACTTGTAATTCTTTTGCCAAACCGTCTTCTCCCCAGCCATCCGAGCGACGACAAGGAGCACAGCAGCCCCTTCCCCAGGAACATCTCGGCCGCCAGTCTGGGCAGCCTCATGACCCATCACCACGCCGCCAACCACGCCCACACGCCCGAGCCCTCCGTCACCGACCCGCTGATGAGCAGCGCTCACGCGACGGGCGACTGCGACACGCGCATCGACGTGGAGAAGAACGACGTGCAGGTACTTTGGGTGCTCAGACAGTGACAGGGATCAAGCTTTGTCTTGAATAAATCATAAGTGTCTCCACGGGGGATAAAGAATATATGCCTGTGAGTCTTTGTGTTCTAAATGTTGGCCCGGTCGGAACCACTTCTCCAAAATCTCCCGCCTCTCCAACAGAAAGAACCCACCATGGTGCCGGGCATGCATCGCTCCAAGTCGAAGCATGAACTCAAGCTCCTCGAGAAGATTCCCGAAAACGCAGAGGCAACTGTTGTCCTCGTGGGTGAGTCATCTTCCCCAAAGCAACGTTGGCCGTTGATCGTTTTACGGGATGTTGAGCGTTTGCCGTTTTTCCGCCGCGTTACAGGCAGCGTGGACTTCCTGGAGCAGCCCACCATGGCGTTCGTGCGGCTACAAGAAGCCGTGGAGCTGGAGTCGGTGCTGGAGGTTCCCGTGCCCGTCCGCTTCCTGTTCGTCCTGCTGGGGCCCGCCACCACCAGCATGGACTACCACCAGATAGGACGATCCATCTCCACGCTCATGTCCGACAAGGTGCGTGCGTGCAGACGACGTTGTTCATCATGCGTGCATTGTGGTAATATGCAAAATATTTTATGGAAAAATATGTAGAAGTGTGAGCATTTTTTTTTTTTTAAAACATAATTTTACAATAATAATGGTGTTTTTTTTAAAGAATAAAGTACATTTTCCAACAATAAATTAAATTACTAAAGTCGAAATGTTATCAAAAAAACATTCCAAATATTTGGGGGAAAGATATAAGAATCAAGTCCAAATATTAAGAAAAAATAAAATTATGAGAATGAAGTCAAAATGTTTCAAGGAAACCAGGATTTGTTTTAATCGAAAATGAGACTCAAAAAATAATTTTACAGTAAATTGTAAATACAAAAAGAGAATAAAAGTAAAAAAAAAATTTCCACTTTTGTCGAGCCGAGCCATTTTGTTGCTGTTTGACTAGCTCAAGTTTCCGTTTTTAAACGTGCATCCAGCAATTCCACGAGGCGGCCTACCTGGCGGACGACCGTCAGGACCTCCTGAACGCCATCAACAGCTTTCTGGACTGCAGCATCGTGCTGCCGCCGTCAGAGATGGGCGGCGACGAGCTGCTGCGCTCGGTGGCGCGATTCCAGCGGGAGATGATGCGCAAGCGCGAGGAGGGAAAGCTGCTGGCCGACGAGCCCAAGAGCCTGGAAGAAAAAGGTAGACCTTGAAAATTGAGAGCCGTCGACAACTTCAAGCAACTTCCATGCCTGTCCCCCCCCCCGCTCCTCACAGAAGCCCTCATCACGCCTTTCAAGAAGTCCGACGACCCCTTGGAGCGCACCGGCCGGCCCTTTGGCGGCCTGGTCCGTGACGTGAAGCGGCGCTACCCGAAGTACGTCAGCGACTTCAAGGACGCCCTCAACAGCCAGTGCATGGCCGCCGTCATCTTCATCTACTTCGCCGCCCTCTCGCCGGCCATCACGTTCGGAGGCCTGCTGAGTGAGCGCCACCACTAAGCCGCCCCCCCCAAGCAGCATCAATCTGAGATGTTAACGTTTTTTTGGGCGTGTGTGTGTTCACAGGCGAGAAGACGGAGGGTTTGATCGGCGTGTCGGAGCTCATCGTGTCCACCGCCGTGCAGGGCGTCATCTTCTGTTTGTTGGGAGCGCAGCCTCTGCTGGTGGTGGGCTTCTCTGGACCTCTTTTGGTGTTTGAAGAAGCCTTTTACTCTGTGAGTCCTGAATCCTAACCCAATGAGCCAAACTCATTAAACACAACCCTCAACCCCATGAGCCAAAAAAAAAAACAACAAAAAAATTAATTAATTAAATTAATTAAAATGAATTATATTGAACACTTATAAAAATGTACATTAATTTATTTAATTATTTTTTATAATTAATGTACATTTTTCTAAATATATATTTTTTCCCCACTTAATTCAATGAGCATTGTGCTGCTCCTTCTAGTCTTTATGACTTTGCCACCAGGGGGCAGTATAATAAATGCATACAGATGTACATGTAGACGGTCACCCCTCAGTGATATTAGCTGTTCTTTGCCGAGGACAAAGAATATATGCTATGGAGTACTTTTATATTATTTGTCTACTTTCAATGGTGCGAAAGGGTCAACAAGGCATTCGCCGTAAGGGGGAGCCTTGTAGCCGTCCATTTGAAACTTGTGTGCACTTAAATTGGTAACCTCCCATTTGTGGTCCCAGTTCTGCAAGTCCAGCGACATGGACTACCTGACGGGCCGCGTCTGGATCGGCGTGTGGCTGGTGGTCATCGTGCTCGTCACGGTGGCCTTCGAGGGCAGCTTCCTGGTGCGCTTCGTCTCGCGCTTCACGCAGGAGATCTTCTCCTTCCTCATCTCGCTCATCTTCATCTGCGAGACCTTCATGAAGCTCGGCAGGGTAAATGGCAAGCACCAAAAAAAAAAAAAAATCTTTGGCTTACTGACATGTTGGCGTCCTTGATGCTAAAGCGAGTGGACTTAATCGCTCTTGGACTACGTTCAGAACTCAGGGCTGATATGAGTGTGTTTTTCTAACAAGTGGAGCTCAAATCTCCACTGACGGATTGGACTTGAATGTTTATTGGATCAAGGGAGAGAGAGAGCGAGAGAGAGAGATTTAGATTTATTAATATCAGTTTTATTTATGTGTGTGTGTGTGTGTATTTATGTATTTTTATCTATAAAATCTTCTCGCCACTGTTCAGATTTTCAAGCAGCACCCTCTGAAGCGGTGTCCCCTCAACCCGCTCCTCCCTTTGAACGACACGTTGAGCCACAACGCCTCCGTGGAAGACGTCACGGCGGCCCCGCTCAACGTCAGCAATGTCACCGACGTTCCCGAGGTGACCAAAATCGCCGGCCCGATGGACGAACCCAACACGGCACTGCTGTCGCTTGTTCTCATGGCCGGAACGTTCTTCATCGCCTTCTACTTGCGCAAGTTCAAGAACAGCGCCTTCTTCCCCGGAAGGGTAAGAAAGAAAAAGACGTTCTTTGATGCACAAATTATAAAGTATTTTAATTTTTTTATTTTATTTATTTTTTTAAGTAGCTCCTCGAACTTCTCCTCATTGTCCCTGTGTTGTGTCCTCAGCTACGCAGGATTATCGGCGATTTCGGGGTGCCCATCGCCATCCTCATCATGGTGCTCGTGGACAACAGTTTAGACGACACGTACACACAAGTAAGACAATTAATCCCACGCGGAGTCACTTTCGAAGAAACCAATCACCCCTTTTTTTGGTTTGCCCGTAGAAACTCAACGTTCCAAGCGGTTTCTCCGTGACCAAGCCCGACAAGCGCGGCTGGATCATCAGCCCGCTGGGTAGCGACGGCGAGTTCCCCGTCTGGATGATGTTCGCCTGCTGCCTGCCCGCTCTGCTCGTCTTCATCCTCATCTTCATGGAGACTCAGATCACCACGTGAGTGGACGATAAACCTCCGCCATGTACACCACGTGAACTCGAAATATTTATTTTGAAGCAATATTTGAGCGTCCTGCGGTCCTCTCGACAGGCTGATCGTGAGCAAAAAGGAGCGCATGCTGGTGAAGGGCTCCGGCTTCCATCTGGACCTCCTCCTTATCGTGGCGCTGGGCGGGGCCTCGGCGCTGTTCGGCCTGCCGTGGATGGCGGCCGCCACCGTGCGCTCGGTCACGCATGTCAACGCCCTCACCGTCATGAGCAAGGCCGTTGCCCCGGGCGACAAGCCCCGCATCCGGGAGGTCAAGGAGCAGCGCGTCACGGGGCTCTTGGTGTCCGTCATGGTCGGTGGGTGTCGTCTCCGCGCAGATCCGACTCGGGCAAGCCGGACGGGCCGGTTCCAGGCTGGGTCCCGCTCCGTCTGTAAGGTGTTTCTAAACGGCGATTCGGTTCCGTCTTCCCGCAGGCATGTCCATCGTCATCGGAGACCTCCTGCGTAAGATCCCCTTGGCCGTGTTGTTCGGGATCTTCCTCTACATGGGCGTGATGTCGCTCAATGGCATACAGCTGAGCGAGCGCATGATGCTGTTGCTCATGCCGCCCAAGTACCACCCCGACCACAGTTACGTCCGCAAGGTGGGAACCACTTTCTATATTAATGGAATGAGCTTCCCAAGGCAGGAAAAATTCCTTTTTCAACAGTCCATTTTCTCTGCATTTTTTTTTTAAACCTTGAAGCTGTTTCCTAAACCAAACTTAGGAAATGGATATTTGAATAAATCAAACTTGTCGTCTGTTCCGACAGGTTCGAACGCTGCGCATGCATCTGTTCACGTGCATCCAGATGGTGTGCCTGGCCGTGCTGTGGGCCGTCATGTCCACGCAGGCGTCGCTGGCCTTCCCCTTTGTGCTCATCCTCACCGTGCCCGTCAAAATGTTCCTGCTGCCGCGCATCTTTACCTCCCGCGAGATGCTCTGCGTACGTAGCACCAACACAGAAGTTTGAGTATTTTTCTTTTTTTTTTAGATCTATTTTTTACTTTAAAAAAGCTCAATTGTGTTTGCAGCTCGACGCAGACGACGCCGAGCCGACGTTCGACGAGCGCGAGTGTCACGACGAATACTCTGAGATGCACATGCCGGTGTGAACCGCGATCCCCACCTCGGACCCTCGTAGCGCCACCTGCTGGGAAGCCCCCCTCGGCACACCGAGCAACGTCCTCACCTGCTGCCTGCGTGTCGTGTCAACAACAAGAATTTCTAGTACCCTTTTTTTTTTTTTTTTTAGACTGTATTTCAGGGGATTCCAAAATCGTGACATATTTACACTCGATCGACACGCAACATGATTCAGTTTTTTTTTGTTAAGCCCTGAAAGGTTTGTTCTGATTCACATTGAATATGTGACGAACGTAGGGGAAAGTTTCCACTGTGTTCGCACGCTGACTTACTGCTGCCTCATCAACAAGTGCCTTATATGAAGGAACTACTCAAGTGAGGACATCTGGATGCCTCGTCTTTCACTTTACTCGACGCTCGTAGCACTTTTTGTTTTTTAAATGAAGACACCAAATCGGAAATGACTGTAATGCTGTGTGATTGTTTTTAATCGTCAAATCTCCTAACATATTTTGTCGTAGTGGCTGACAACCTGGAAGTGATTTCTTGCCATTTTTGTGTTTTACGAAGCAGCAGTTGAAAGACGGTCCCTTGACTTTTCGTAGACGTGACCAGAAATGGTTATTTTTGCTCTGTATTTTTTTTTCTCAAAATGTACTAAAATACATTGCCTATGACATACACTGTACATTTCAAATTATCGATAAGGAACGCAAAATACACTGGTTTACCATGTCAATGTAGCTTAAAAAGCTAACAGGCTACTATTAGCACAATATATTGTAGCCCCCTAGTTAGCCTGTCAAGCTAATTAATGCGCTACTACCTAGCGTAAGCTATTAGCTTAGACTAGCTAGCTTGAAAAGCTAACTAGCAAGCTACTACCAAGTATATGTAAGCTAATGTTATCATAGCTCAGCTATCTTGACAAGGTAATTCACGAGGTACTACTTTAAAGCTATCTTAGACAACCTAGCATGGCAAGCCTACGAACAAGCGACTTCTTAGGCTATTTATTATCATTGATTGCTTGCTAGTAAGCTTGTCAAGCTCGCTCGTTTGTCCATTATAGCTTGCTAGTTAGTTTATCAAGCTAGCTAATCTAACGGTTAGCTAATGTAGTAAAACTAACCACCAGAGGGAGACAAAAACAAACACTCGCTTTGTTTTAATGACGCTACACTACATACATCAATTCCGTATTTTTGTCCCTAATTATATACTTTTTTTGGTTATTCAAGCACAGAGTGGAATTATTAGGAATATTAAAAGTTTAGGGCACTTGTTGTCACATGTTTTTTTTGTGAATATTTAGTAGTGCCAAACAGTCCATCCAACATTCCGCCTTTTGTCTTGAAATGGTCGTCGTGCCGATCGAAGATAATGTTAATTAAACGTGAGGGAAAGGCTAATTAAGTTTTTTTCTTTGTGTGTGTGTGTGCAAAAAGTGAAAAAGTAATTGTGTTCTGTTACTCCAATTTGTGGTGACGTCACATCCAAAAAAGTGCCTGTGGGACCATGAAGTGGTGAAATTAAAAGAGACGAATCTAAATATTTGTCTCATTTAATTAATAATTAAACAACTGTTGCGCATTACAAGCTTAACCGCTTGTTCTTATTCGTGGTAAATAAAATACACACACGTTTCGTTTTAATGTTTGCTTGTGACTGATGTGAAGGTGTTCTGTGTATGTGTCCATGGTGAGAATAAGATAAGATGTCCTTTATTAGTCCCACAATGGGGAAATTTGAGTGGAACACAGAGGCCACTATTGAAGCTCTCTTGTACATTTGACGCTTCAAATATTGATGACAAATAAAAGTTATTTTCTATCTATTCCCCGTGTCACTTTTGCTCCATTTATCAGTCTGTCACTCGCCATATAGTTGTCAGAGGTCACGTGGGATCTGACTCGTCTAACTTAGGACCTACTCCCCTTCTGCTGAAGTGTTCCAGTTGCACAATGCTTAAAACTTTTTTTTGTAATGGGGGCAGGATGTTCCCGGCACAGAGAGGTGGGAGGGAGGAAGGAGGAGGGGGGCGGCAACCACCACAACACAAACAAACGAGGGACGACAGAAGATGGCCGTTTTGTTTCTGCTGCTCACTGTCGGAGCAACTTTGTTGTGCTCCTCCGCCGAGGCGCAAGAAGCTTACGGAAAGCTCGAGGAGACATTCAGGAAAGGCGTCGACCTGTCCCTGGAAAAGCTCAGCGAGCACGCCGGCATCCAGAACCACTTCCTCTTCTTCAGGAGCATCACGAAGTCCAACGTGGAGGTACTCTTATCCATCTATCTTATTATAAAAGCGGTCGATAACAAGCTTGTAATACTCAGCCTTCGTCGATGGGGCGCTATTGAGTATTGGTGGTGACAAAGCAGCAAGTCCAGAACTGGCAAAGAAGAGTTAAGAGTTTCGAAAGCATTAATACACAACTTTGTGTTTTATCGACTGTTAATAATCACACAAAAATGATTCCATTAAATTAATATGTCTGTACCAAATCATTCTAATTTTAATAGTCAAACTACACCTCAACTAACTTGTAATACCGCTTTTCTCATTATTGGGGGCGCTAGTGAATAATTGGGTTGACAAAACAGGAAGTCAACATCGACCAAGGAAGTATTTAAAGAGAAATTAAACAATTTTATAACATTAAAACACAAGATTTGCATATATGGACAGCGATATTAGAAATAAGATAATCAGTACCGAATAATGCATCAGGAAGTCAACTAGAGAAACAGTTTTTAGAACATTGATACAATACAGTACAATTTTTATTTATATAGCGCATTTCACAACAAAGCGCTTTCCATATGCCGTCATATAAATTAGGAGGCAATTAGAACACAAATGATTTCTCATTGCATTCTCCCACTCAGGCCGGCTTCGACGTGGTCTTCATCTATCACCACTTCTTCCTGAAGGCCACCAGATGCCCCAAAGGAACTTTGGATCCGGCTGGTTGCAGCTTCAGGAATGACGTCGTGAGTGGAGCACCAACACATAAATGTAGAACGGGATGACCTGAACTCACTTTTTCTCACCTGTTTCCGTTCGTGGGCGCGGTTTGCAGCCCATGATCGACTGCGCCATTTGCTACAAAACCTTCCGAGGGGACATCGAGCCGGAGCCCAAACCTTACCTCAACTGTCTCCACAAGCCCTCCGTCACGCCGGTGGGTCACTTGGTGGAATACTATTTAAATTCTTTCTTAACTCTTCTTTCTTAACTCCTCCTCATCTTTCTTTTCTGTTTTTTATTGTGCGGCAGGAGGTGCGGGTTAACCGAATGGAGCATTGCAACCGTCTGGCGTACAGCAATGGAGCCACAAACCTTCTTGCTTCCACCGGAACAAAGTAATACCACGAGAGTCACGTTGGATGTGTGCCTAGTGAGTGACGTCCGCATACTTACCTATAGTCGGGTTAATTATTTTGCAAGCCATGTGGGCTAAATAAAAAAATGTAGATAAGCGCTGCACAAAAACAACAATGCAGTTGACATTGGAAAGTGTCCGAGTTCCCAAAGTTCATCTTCTGCGGACTTGTTGGTTTAAGTGACTTCAGTTTCCCTCCCTTTAGCAGTCCTAAAGTATTAAAAACACAATATTAAAGTCTCTCTTTTTTGTGGTTTTATTCAGAGACTTGTACCAAAAATGTTTGAATAGGGGTGCCTGAACAAGATTGAATTTAAGAAAACAACAATGGAAAAAATTGTTTTGGATGTCATTGTCATTTGTTTTCTTCTACGAGTGAGGGACAACTCTATAAAAAAAATTGAGACTTGTTTATAACTATTTTATTTTTCCCTTCCATTTTGTCTTGGGTGTAATTCCACCATTGGCCACTAAATGGCAGTGCAACATTTCATTTAATATGAAAAATTTGGACCACGACTAAGGAACAGAAAGTGCTTCAAGGTTGGGCTAGTTTTGCTGTGGTATAAGGTTTAAAAAGAACCACTGCATTAAAAGAATCA
Organism: Idiotropiscis lumnitzeri; assembly: GCF_059441095.1. NCBI lineage: Eukaryota > Metazoa > Chordata > Actinopteri > Syngnathiformes > Syngnathidae > Idiotropiscis > Idiotropiscis lumnitzeri. The sequence goes on along the minus strand of NC_142409.1, from coordinate 11,197,828 downwards.
TTGATCTGAAAAACATTTAAAACAGTCCACGGGAGGGGGGGAGCGTCCCGCTTTGGACTCAATTATGTCAAATATCCCTCAGCACGTTAATGATGCAGCGCCCGTCGGCCCATCCAAACACATTAGTCCCAAACCCACCCGGATCGAAAGCATCAAACGGCCTCTAATTATAAGCCGGTGCCCTGGTGGGTCGCGTCAAATCCAAGTTGTGAAACAGGATTTGCGTCGTTTGTATCGTCTGAAGGACGAATGACGTTCAGTACAAGTGACATGTTTTTAGTTGATTATTTTGAGAGATTAAAAGTAAAAAAAAATCAAGAGCCTGTGGTTGTTTTTTAGCCATCCTTACAGGTTGTGTTTCACTAAGAGAAACTAGAAAAACTAAATGTAATCAGAAGAATAAAAAAACATTTTTTCCCGTTTTCAGTTCAGTGCTCTTTATACTGCTCCTTCTGCTATGTGCGCCTTTACCACCGGGGGGCAGTATAATACAGACTATGGAAATATAGGGCAACAGTTAAATCTTCTCAATTCGAATATTAGCCAGTCTTCGCAGAGGATAAATAATATATACCCGTGAGTATTTTTTTTAATGGGAGACTATTGGATAACATCACTTTGAGGAAATAAGGTTTAATGAGGTGATCCGCTGTTTCTTAATAATAATCACAAAATTAATGAAAGTCATTTGAGTCAACGGCCCAATTTGTATGTTTTGCATGGTGGATCATACCCTCCTGATGACCTGCTGATAAATTTGGAGGCGTATTAGTAATCCAAGTGTGTCATGACGAAATCTTTTGTCATGCAGCTGCCTGTTTTCAGAATGTGTTTTTGTCAAGACTTGCTCTGAGCCCTCTAGGGGAGGATGGGGGTGCTGGGTTTCCAGGAAGAGGGAGAAAAAAAAATGTTGGCGTGGGAGCCGCTCTATTAGTCCAGGACTTGTTTTGCCCCAGTTGATAGACACAAAAGGTTGTTCACCCCTCGGTGTACTCAGTTGCACTCTCCAGTAAGATGGCGGTGGTGTTGCTGCTGCTGGCCTGCGTCGGGGGAGCCCTGTGGCAGTCGGCCCAAGCTCAGGACGCTTACGAACTGCTCCCGGCGGACTTCAAGAAAGGTGTGGACCTGGCCTTGGTGCATCTCAACTCTCACACGGGCGTGCACCACCATTTTCGCTTCCTGAGGAGTCTGGAAAAGTCGGACGTCGAGGTAATCCCACTTTGGAGGCCGGCCTTGATTTAAAAAAAATAAATAAATCTAGCGAAACTGAAAAAGGACTATTATTGGGTTCACACACTCATAACTTGGTTTTTATATGTCCAGTTTCTCAGCAAATTGTTAGTGTCAAATCCATCTTGAAAATTTTTACACATGATAGATACTTTCTTTGGGATTTTTTTATATCTTCATGTTTGAATGAATAGGTACCCTGAACGTAACCTTTTTTAATTTAATAATCAAAGTGTTCATTTCAACAATGTTGAAGTCAATAAGAAACATGAAAACCAGATTAGCAAAATTTGAGCTGTGATGCATTCAGGGACCCTTGTTCATTCTATCATCAATTTCAACTTTGGTCGTTTGAGATTACGTTCAAATAACTGAAAAGAAAATACCGAATTTCTCTTCCAGATCATTTTAGGATTGATAAATGTTCAAGTTATTGATCTTTTCTTATTAATCTTATCACTCTCTTCTGATTACTAAATAGAACCAAAGCGGAATCTCTAATGAACAGGGGTACACTGAACGCAACATGAAAACATGCTTGTTTTGTTCATTCTCGCTTCGGAGTTGATTCTGAACTTCTCATGTGAACAGAATAAATAAACAGAAAATAGACTAAACAAAATATTTGTATTCCCCATGTAGAGAATGTCAAATTATATTTTTAATAGGGTGAGACTGCACATACATAACCCTGTAATACACGTGACCGCACAACTTTGTCTGACAAAAGTGTTATTGCGAACGCAAAATGTAAAATGCCGCAGACAAAACGAGCATTGATGCCCCAGCAATCATAACTAGAAATATTGGAACACAAATGGTGCCGCAACACATAGAAAAACAAAACAACATTACTCTGAGATACTGTTACAAATAAAATTGTATTGTATTGTAATCAAGTGTTGCTGATTTGCATTTCATTCACAGTGTGGCTTTGATGTGAAATACTTCTACCACCACTTTCAACTGAAGCCCACCCGGTGTGCCAAAGGACCGACTTCGAGGAACCAGAAATGTCCCTTCAGGAACGACAGAGTGAGCCCATCATATCATTAGTGGGGAAAAAAAGTATTGTTGAGCAAAATTATATTCATTGTTTTAAGTCTATGATGTCATCTCAGCCTCTCATGGACTGTGCGGTGTGTTACAAGACGGAGGGAGAGCAAATCATACCGGAGCCCACACCTTACGTTCACTGCATTCAGAGGCCAAGACTCACTGAGGTATGGTGCAACATTTAGATCAATTCCTTTTGAAATCCTAAGTTTTTTTTAACTTTTTTTTTTTCTTTACGGTATTGCTGAAGAGCAGTGTGGTGACTTTGTTTGATAAGACACAAAAAGGACTCTTAGTGACTTCACCTGGAAGTCTAACTTATTGTATTCTTCTGAAATTTCAGGAAATGGTGACGACCAGGACGGAGCACTGCAAACAAATGAACTACAACACTGGAGGTCTGACACTTTTAGCCGTGCAAATGGATTAAAAGTTAAAAAAAAAAAAAAAAAATACGAGAGCTTCATAGTTGACAACCTAAAGACGTATCAGGCCTCATGCTCACCCAATTGCAAGTAAAGCAACTTTTATACCCATGTTTAATCCTTTTTTTAATGTGTGAAAAATGTAACATTACTGCATTAAAAATGACATTGACCCAATCCAAATGGCTGTCCAATTAGGATTATGTTCACTTTTGCTTTGCGTGTTTCCCTCTTGCAGCTATTTAAAACAAAACTGCTTCTTTTTCTACAAACAGACATGATAAGTGACATACACATATTCAAACGTCTAATATTTGCCTTGTTCTTATTCACACACTTCACACTTCATTATTCCCTCCTTGACCTTGTCATGCTCGAGGCGCCATTTTGTGACCTCGGCGGTGCGGAAGCCCACTTTGTGTACCGTGTGGCCTAGCGCCAAGAGCAAATCTCATTACCGGCAGACTGGCAAAGCGGGGGGCGACCCTAAATATAAATAGAGGTGCTAAATATAGAGGGAGCTGATTACAACACGGGTGTGTGATTACAGCTCACTGACCAATAAGAATCTTCAGCTCGCAGTTGTAAAACATTGCAAACACGGTGGTAAATTGTGAAATGAACACCTTGAACATTGCATGAGTGGTGATAGTAAAAAGCAGCAATGGTAGTAAAAACATTATACACTTACACATAAAATGTAATTAAAAACAAAAATCTAGTTCAATAAAATCCAATACGCAAAACATAGTTAAACTAAATCAATTAAATTTTGTTGAAATAAAATAACTACATTACTAGAATAAATTGAAATAAAAAACACGAGTACGGTTTGAAATAAATACGTTATCAAATGAAAAAAAAGCTACACTATAGTGGGATACCGTAATATCGTCTTCCATAGGTGTTTTTCCCCCAAACACCACTAGAGAGCAGAGTGGAGTCGTACACGCCTCATGTTGAATCACCCAATTACCGCAATGCTTCTAATGTTGGCCCAACAACAATGAAGGTTTGTGATCCGACGCTTGTAAATTATTCCTACATGCTTTTCGTATCTCTTGTGTGTGGTGAATGGAATGAGGTGACAATGACGCAAAGTGTGCTTTGGTGTTATAATATTTGCCTCTTTTAGTGTAATTACACAATCCGCCATGAATTGGAAAAATGTGACTCATAACCACCTCCCACACAATGTTTATATTTACCTACATTAATAGTTCAAACCCTAATATATCCCAATCTACCACCCTCTAAAACTTTAATCTTATGTCAAACTCGTCATACTACACTGCACTTAATATAGTTAGAGATTTTTGTCATTTATTTTTTGTGAAAAAATAGTGAATGTCATCACTTTGCAACCCAAATACTAACTACTATTTTCCAATCAAACCTAAAGCCTAAATAAAGCGATATTATATTTGCCCAACAGCAAAATGGTGGCTACTTGTGTCCGCGCATTCAAAGTACCCGGATGTTTCCCTTTTCCCTCCGCTTGAGCTTCTCACATTTTCGCGGCTCTTTGTTCAACACTATTACGGTAAATGTGCTCCACTCAGTGCTTCTTGGTTGGCTTTGGACGCAGACGACTCACACACACACACACGCTCTCTAACACACACACTCCTCCACTCGGAGGATGGCGCGGAACATTAACCTCGTCCATAAAAACCGGCCAACCATGCGACCACCGCCTCCCCGGGAAAGCTCCGCACGTCTCCCCGCCACGCTCGGACCGTCCCCGGGAAGCTAAGAAGCGGCTTTTCTCGATTTATTTCCGAGCTGAGCGATCCTTCCTTCCAGTGTGTCTGCTTTTTTTCTCCCCCTCGCACCCACAAGGGGGTGTGGCGTCTATCCCAACCGGGAAGCTTGTTTTGAGCCTACATCGGAACCGAGTTAAACAGCGAAACGCCGGCCGAGGCGAAGCGTCGTCCCGTGGCCTCCTGCTGGAGCAAAGAGACTGAAATCTGTCAACAGTAGACGGCGTGAAGATGACGATGTCCGTCCCGGAGAGGAAATCGGGATCGGAAGGGAAGGAGGAGGAGAGCGAGGATGAGAGCGAGATCGTGGAAGAAAGTCCTTGTGGACGATGGCAGAAGCGCAAAGAGCAGGTTGGTTGGGGTTGTGTGTGTGTGTGTGTGTGTGTGTGTGTGTGTGTGTGTGTGTGTGTGTGTGTAGGGAGGGGGGGATTAAATGTATGGTTTGTGTGTGTGGCAAACCACTCTCTCCACTAGACACTTCATTAGGTACCCCTGCACTGTCTCAATACAACATTCCAGTCAATAATGTCCACTTTTTCAACGTTTGTAATTGAGTAATATGTTTTTTGTTGTGGTTGGAGTTTGCAGTGATGTGCAATTGCTCACCATCACTCCTAGAGCTGTTTCAAATATTTTGACTCGTGACAGTTTTCACGTACACACATTTGTCAACAGCCTTTTAAAGTCATGCATTCAGATTCATAATGTGAGGATGGCGACCCCTGTTGGACAAAATGACTTGCACTACACATGCATATCGTATTGGTATTATGCATAAAGATTCAAAATATGGACTATATGGCGCTACTTGGCGGAATTTGTCTACGGGTGGTCTGGGTTGTAATTCCCGCGATAAATGAGAGATTGCTGTACCTTACGTTAATGTCTCAAATTTTTTTTGGGGGGGGTTTCCAGGACTGAATATTGTTTTTTATTAAAATGAAAATTGTTCAATGTTTACATAAACGCATAGGTTAAGTTTATTCACGGCTCGCAATTGTCTTTGATATTTACAAGACTTGCATTCTTGACTCCAAATCGCCGTTTTACCAATTCTTGCAGTAGGTTTAGCATTTACTCCAAATCCACTTTGGTGTTTCCGAAAGACTCATGCATGCAAAAATGCTTGTGCCTCAAAAATCCTACCCAGCCACCATGAAGTAGATCCAGCGAACTCTCGCTCTACGTTGCCGCGCTGACTAGCTTGCTAACTGTTTTATTTGTGGTTTTCGAAGCCATGTTCAGAAGAAAAAACAATTTTCCAACAATAAGCGAGAATATGACTTAGCAAAAAAGTCCTTTAAACAACAAGTTTGATTATCAGTCAGCAAGCGCAACGGCCTTGTACGACTCAGCGATTGCCGCAGCCGCTAGCGACTTGTGATAAAGCCAAGACTTTCAATGTGAAGGTTATCTCCGGCTCGCACTCTTCTCAGCTCGCACATCCACGCCAGAAAGGACGCTCGGCCTTTCGCAACCCCACCCGAGCGTTGTTCCACCCATTGATTGCCTAACTTCAGTGCTTCCATTAACCCTCGCCGCTAAGAACACCAGCCAGCTATCGACGAGGTTACTCGTGTCCTGTGAATTCTGCCTAGCAACAAGTGACGAGCAAAGAAAAAAAAAATGCACTTCATCATGTCAAGCAAGCTTTCTTGAGCGTCTCATGCCGCAGGCTCAGCGCATTTCACATGCGGCACAAATAAGTCAGTGTGTCAAAGTTCGCGATACACGGCGCTTGATTTGGTACTGAGCTCGCTCGGGCGTTTAAATAAACACGCGGTCACGTGGTTCGGTTCCCTCTGCAGGCTCCGTCCTTCTTTTGAAGTGAGGTGTCACTTTTAATGCAGCGACGCAGGAAGTCACTCATGGTTGAGTCAATGAAAGCTTCTAGAATGGCGACATTCGTTAAAGTGACTCACAAAATGGGTCAAAATCCGATGCTTTGTCTTGCTAAATGAAGTTGTCCATGGATATACGAGAGTTTTTTTTTTACAGCAGTTGAGTTCAAAGTTTAAAGGTAACTTTACAAGGCAAGCCCAACTCGCAATCATTTTTTTTTTTTTTTACAAAGGTGGTACAGTTGCAACACGTACCAATTAAATTTTCTGTGAAAACATTGATCATTTACTTCACATTTTAAAAATGTGTTATTGTGTAAAATAAAAAAATAAAAAAATAAAAAAATTACAAAAAAAATAAAAATGACACAAACCCTCCCCCTTAGAACTGGGGTGGGCAAACCTTTTGATTGGCTTTCCACAATGGGTTCTAAAATTTGACAATGCGGCCGGACCAGGAGCAGATGGATGGAGTGTTTGCTCATCAGAGAAAAAAAAATAATAATTTGAAATGAAAGTGAACAAAAGCATTACAACAATATATCTGTCTTTGAAAAACCACATATTTAGAAAATAAAACATGAACAAGATTTATTTATTTAATTTTTTTCAAGTTTGGCGGGCCGGATTAAAACATTTTACGGGCCGCATGTGGCCCCCGGGCCGTAGTTTGCTGTTTTAGACCCTGCAAATTCCTCTGTTTTAAAAAAAAAAATATGGATAGCCGTTTGAAAGTGGTGCTGCATTCCTTTGCATTGTGCAGTCTTTATCGTAAACCTTTGCGTAAACACGGTTATCTCGGCAGCCACGTTAAGTTATCACATAAATGTGACACAGTGGCGTTCAGGCTTTTGATATGCTGTCACTGTTTTATCGTGTTTACTGCATATTGGTCAACAATTGCTTAAAAATTCCTAACCTTTGTCGCTAAAATTATATTCAGCTCACGACAAGGGCTTTGCAAAAGCAAGCCAGCCTTGTCATAAGCAGCTTAATTAGCATCCAAATATTAGCATTCATTAGCATCCAAATATTCATTAAAGCAATTTAGTCGTCTGATTAAAAGGTCAATGCTTGTTCAAAACAGCTAAAATACAGGAGAATTTAATATGCACACAAATTACTCGTCTGCTAATGATCCATGCTAGTTACTAGCAGCTCAAGTCGCACATCTGCTAAATAAGGGAGCTAAAGATTATTTATTGTTGGCAGCAGCTAAAGTAGTGTACGTAATTCAAATGTCATTAACATATCAGTTTACTACTATGTATTGGATCGCCATGTTTTAGAAAAGGCTAAATTAGCATTCTCTCAATTTGATTTATGGACCATGGCGGTATGCTAATGAGTTTTTCTTGTCCGAAGCAGCTAAACTAGTAGCAGGCAGCGAAATTTCCATTGCTGCTGGCAACTAGTCTGATTTACAGGCTTTTGTATTTAGAAGGAGCTAGCTTAACTAGCCTGTCAGCTAACAACTAATATGATAATGATCATTTATAGAAGTCGCGCCATTTATAGTGTCTCCATTACCATTCTGGCTGCTAGCTAAACGCACTTTACAGCTAACTACTAATGTCGTGATTAAAAGTGCACCGAGACGGCTAAAGTCAAGGCTAATGACGCAAAAGTTTTCTAGCTACCAGTACCAATCTGCTATGGATAATGCTAGCTTCACATAGCTAAACTATTTGTGTTCTACTAGTGTTTTATTCATTAAAAACAGATAAACGCAGCTAAAATCTATGCTAGTGCCTGGGATGTCAGCTAACTAGGCTATTTGCCTAATAAAGCAAGCAGATAAATTAACGTATCATCAAACTACTAATATTTTATTTAAAAAAAAGATAGAGCCAGCTAAAGTCGAGGCTAACAACGTGCCTTTAGCCTTACTAGTCTGCTATGAATCCATGCTAGGTAAAGTCTAAGCTGATTTGCAAATCAGCTAACTAACGGCGTTCTTAGTGTCTGTAGAAGGACACCTGCAATGAAAAAAAAAAAAGTAATTTTCTCACAGTTCTTAGATGTTCATGGGATAAGAAAACCAATTTCCACAAGAGCAATAATGCCGCATCGTGTAGCTGACGCATAAAATGTTCCGATTAAGCCTTTCCTCTGGGATGAAATCATCAAATTGTACGACGCGAGCGGAAATTGTGGCTTTGCTCGCCATAAATCTGATTTGTATTCAGACTTTGAATGTGATGAAAGCTTCGATCCGGACGATAACGTGCATTACTTACTGTCTTCAGCCTTCCACTTGGTTCAAACAAACGGGCTTTGTTCTCGAAGAACAGCGCTCGCTCTCATGCTGACCATTTGGATTTGTGAAACTGGTCTCCGCACCCACCTACTGCCATTATGTTAGCTTTCAGCTCCACTTAATTTTATTCGCAGACATCAATGATGCAATGAAGACGTTGGAGTGTTGTTGCATTCAGGGAAGTGCTGAAATGTGTCCGGGAAGTCGCCCGTAGTCACTCGGGATTGACTGCGGCTGCTCCGTCTCGTCTCTGGAGAGGATAAGCACTATAAGCCTCTTAGGCGGCACGACGGCTTTAGGAACATCTATGGGAAGAAATGGCACTTCACGGCAAATAATAATATTATATTTGACTTTTTTTTTTTTTATGCAAAAAATGTCACCAAATTTGTAGGTGCTGATTCAATGGTTAATACGTCACAGTATATCCTGTGTCATGAAAAATATTTTAAAATAATTTAAAAAAAGTTTATAAAAAACAAAAATCGTTGTCTTAAATAAAAAGTGATAAGTAATATAAATAATAAAAACTGTGAAATGCACAATTATTAGATTAAAAAAATAGAGTAAATATGGATTTCTACAGAAGTATTACAAAAAATTTTGACTGCTTCTACTAAACTATGGAACAAAAATCGTTAGCTTGATAGTATAAAGGTCTAAGTCATTTTTGTTTTTTGGAAAACAAAACCAAACAAGTTTCATTTCCTTGATTCAACCATTGCAGATTACAAAGACTAAGAATTCCAAAAGACATTTAGAGTTTTATTTTGACATCATCCTAACGCAAAGCAACCAAAGCTAAAAATGCTAAAATATTAGGAAAACATATTGATATAGTTCCAAACACAAAAATATTTCCCCAAATATTTGGCGAAATCTCAATGTAAAAATATCACTGACTTTTTCTTGTTTCCTAAAGTTTCATTTTTTTTTCTTGGTTTGAAACAGCAAAATGACTTCCACTCTCATCTTAATCCTCGAGCAGGATAAATCCGTTCTCTCGACTCACTGTAATCATATCTTCGCCACATGGGGCCGTCTTAACGGTCTCCGCTAATTGACCCGTGTAAACAAAAGTCTGCTTTCTCCTGCTCCTCTGTTTGCGTTTCCACCAACATTACTTCTGAATGTGGCAAGTGTGCTCAGCCAATTGATTCTAAGTCACCCTTTTGTTCCGTTTTTTTTTTTTTTTGCTGGAAAGCTGCACTGCAGTAAGGGAAATACACACTCTTTCTTTTTTTTTTTCTTCCTAAATGCAGCACAGCCTGGCTCCAAGAAACTCCAAGAAAAGTCAATTGCGTAAGTGCGCCAGTTGAGGCAAGAAAAACAAAAACACGGCTGCTTGTTTTCCCAGGAACATGGAAACTGCGGGCTAAAAAAAGGCCAATCAGTAAAGCGGCCGTCCTCTCACCGCATTGTGGGGGAGGCAGTTCATAAACCGCTAACGAAGGGAGGGGGGGGGCGATGCTAATAAAACCAAAAGTACCTTTCACACAGAAAACAGTGGCAGGGCCGCTCACTGTTCTTTGAAGGCTTATTATAATCATTAGCATCTATGCTAAATTCCGTTAGCCACTCAAAAGTGTGTCGCGTTGAGCTATCATACTTTTGATGCAATTATTTTTGGGTTTGGGTGTTGAAATACATGCACTGTGTTTAATGTTCTTTTGGACAATAAATGCACTTTTCCGTCAATGGCAGTGAATGAGTTAATTGGGAACGCTTGATGTTGTTCCCCCGTTCCAAGGCAGCGCCTTTCACGCAGAACAGTGCCTTGGCCTACAATCAAAGGATCTTATCGGTTGGCAAATAAGTAAATAAACACCAGGGCTCGGTCTAATAGTGGAAGTAGAAGGGTGTAACTCGCATATCGCGTTCCATATGAGAGATGAAAGGGTTCGAACGTTTCATATTGTGATTCAAGTCGGAAAAATCATCGCATTTATCATTATCGCGATATCGCTGAAAGAAATGAAGGCAAGGATCTGTTAATGAGGACAGCGGAAGAATAATGCTAAAAGTATTATGAGTGACTGAAACTGAGAATGCAAAAAAATTAATTAATTTAAAAAGAGTCAACATTCATATTTTAGAGCAAGAAAAAAAATGACATTGCCCAAAAATACACAATTATGAAAGGATAGAAAAATTAGACCACAAGTAGAAAATTATAAGATAGAAAAAATGTACAGAAAAAAAAAATAAGAATAAGAACATTTAAAAAAAAAATCAACATTCATTTTAGGCAACAATATTACAGTAAAAAATGGGAAAAAAATATTCCCTTAAAACTAAACAAACTATTACATCAAAGTGCGAAAATTGTTCGAATGCTAAAAAGAAAAAAGAAAGAAAAGAAATTGAGTCAACATTCAGATTGGAGAAAATATTTACATGCAAAAACAAACAAGGTATACACAAATATGATCAAAATATTATATTAAATTAAAGATGATTATAAATTAGAGGGAAAAATGCAAAAATATTGGAGAAATTATTAGAAATATTAGAAAAACACAAAACAAAGTTACACAAAATCACATTCATTTAAAAAACAATTAATAAAAATTAAAAACAATGTTTACTCCACGTGATTTTCACCTTTTCTTCTATAATTTTTTTACTGTCAATCGTCCTCTTGTGTTATATCACGTGTGGTGCTTCAGGTCAGCCGGTGCAAAGGCATTTGAAAGGTTTCACTCGCCGCAAAATGCTGCTGAACCTGCTTTTCCAGACTTGAAAAAAACCCAAAACAAAAAACAAAACGTGTGACTTGCTGTGAAGTTGAAGCATGTCTGCAGGTGCACCTCCGTCCTGCGGGGAGATGGGACATAAAAGCTGCCAAAGGGTGCAATCCCTTACGTAATACTCCACACTCGCCATGCTCGTCACGTCCCGGCCGGCTCGGGCGGCTCTCCTGCACCGGCGGGCCTCGTAAATCTGCAGCTTTGTCACGGCCACAATGCCGCGGCGAGGCGAGGCTAATCGCCACCGCAAACGCCAGCCGACCGAGACCGACGCCACAGCGGCCGTCCGTCTCACTCGGACGCTTTCCCAGCGTCAAGGTCTCTTCCAGGAAAATCAAGACGTGTGATGTGATGTGATGACACGCTCGTGACACCTGCGACCTTGTCCAAAAGTCATTTTAGTTGCTTAACCAACTGGGATGTTGCAATCGCAAATCGAACCATTCAAAGATCCAATATATGTACAAATCAATTTACAAAAAAGACGAATCAAAAATCTTTAGCTTTTTTTTGTGTTTATAAACAATTGACAATATGTAAATGCTTTCCACAGCCGAAGCTATCCTAGTAAATCACGTACCAAGAATTAAAAAAAAAAAAAATCATCAGCACCGATTTATAATTCTTTTTAAGGATTTATTGAGACTGCCTAATTATTTTGTGCACATCCTTTAAAAAAAAAAAAAAGGGGAGCGTTTAATATTTCATGGCCTTTATCTGACCCGTTAAGACCGGCGCCACATCATTATTCATCACGCTCAACGCACACAGTCTCTCGCTCTCTCCGAGATTGGCTGCGAGCTGCCCATGTGACATGTTAGTCCGACAGACTGAGAGCGAGCGAGCAAGCGAGCGAGAGGGCGATGGAGGCGAAGGTCAGCAGACGGTCAGTGGCTCAGGCCGCTGGCGCTGGCGGGACACGAGGAGGAGGTGGGAGGCGGGTGGCGAGCCGTGACAGCGCCGTCCGTCTTCTTCTCCTCGTTATCTCGTCATTACGATGAGCTCACTTGGCTTTTAATAGTCGTTGATTGATTGATAGTCTTCAATGTCCAGATTTGATATTCCAAGCCATAAATTAAATAACGGAATGATAATGTGAGTAAATAAATTCCCATTAAAAAAACGGACCCGGCTAGTTTTTCGACTATGCATTTTCTTTTTTTTTTTCTAGATATGACCCAAAATTCCAGTCACGTATGCCTGGCATAAATCGTGAAATGCAAATCGATACCGTTATAATTGTGGATACATGTCTACTCATTCACTACCAGCAGTGTAAAAAATAAATAAATAAATTAATTAAAAAACGATCTTTGACGTCTTTAGCCGTCAGTGGCAGTAAATGAGTTAATTTTCCGATGTAATTCTCGCAATGTTCCGACTATTTTCGGATAAATTGCGACCTTTTCCTTCACTTATTCATTCTCATAAATTTTCGACTTTATTCTTGTAAATTTACTCATAAATGTAACGCTGTTTTCTTTGTTCCTTGCCACGCCCCTTTTTCGTGGTTTGTGCTTTTTGAAACATATTGCATCTAGAGCAACACGAAGTAACTTTTCTCAACATCTCGACATGCTCTTCCTTTTTGCACTTTTTCTTTTCCTTATCTTTAAGGCTCTCACGGGGAACGAAATGGCAACAAAGCCTCATTTGCATACAGCGCACCACCCCGGGCGGCGCTCTCGCGGGGGGGGGGTCTGTTTGACGACGCTGAAATATTGATGCGGTGCGGCCTGCGGTGATGCAAACGAGCGGCCGCCGAAGCTGTCGGTCACCGTGACAAAGAGCTGCTTTCATCCATCCCCGTGGCAACCGTGTTTGCCTCCGCGCACTTCACCTGTCTGCTCGTGCGAGCGCCTTTGGTGTGTGACAAAGCCTGCATGGCCGTTGAACAGCCCGTTTGGTTTTTGCGCTCACTTCTGCTTGCACGGAATCTTTTTTGAAGTCCAAATCCAAGTTCGATTGGTCGACTTTTTCCTCGGTCAGATTGTGCAATAACCACCGCGTTGGTATTTAATCAACACCTAAGCCGCCGCCTCAGGATACTTTGGTTCTTTTCGCTGGAATTCACAGCCCCCACCCTAAAAAAAATGACTTAGGGAAAAAAAAGAGGGAAAAATACAAAACAAACAAATAGGTGAATATTTTTACAAAATATAAGATTAAAAAAATAAAATTTGGAAAAAAATGCCACTGTCTGGAATGTTCTGTCAGCGCGCTTGCTTGGAATCCTCGCAGTCATTTTACTTCTCGTCAGCATTTTCTAACCGCTGCCAAACGGAGGAAATAAATAAACAGACACTTCAAGAACACGCTGACATTCCAGGTCGTGCAAACTCAAGCTGCATTTCCGAGTCGTTTCAAGCTCCGCAGCTCTCGTTTTTTTGGGCCCCGAGTGCCGCACCTAATTTGCATGAAAAGATTTGGGATTTAGTCAGCGAAAACTATGAAAAGAGGCCCGCGGCTAAAAAAAAACAAAAAAAAAAAACAACAGAGCTGTGACAAGTGATCATTTCTCCTCCTTTTGGAGCAGCGTGTGGGAAGCGTACATGGGATTTGACACGTTTGCGTGTGTCGACATCCTTCCGGATCCAGTTTCGATCAGGCGGTGTGATGTCGCAAACATCGGAACACAAGTCGGTTTTCTAACATGAATAGAGTGCCTCGAAAGCCTTCCACCGCCTCCCTTACGCCAGCCAATCAGAGCGCAGCACCCCAGGTGCTTGTTTACCAGTCTTATTCTAGCGTGACCGTGCAACCGAATCCCTCGGCCGCAGCTCTGCAAACGAGTGTTTCTCAACCCGATTCGGCCCTGGCAGCCCGTCAGGGGAAGGAATTCCCGCCGTGGCTTGAAATCCACGTATCGCTCCGTAACCAAGCGTCCGTGTGGCCCAAAAAGCATTTAGATGAAGCATTTTGGAGCTCTTATTGAGGTGCTGCCGGACAGTACTTGATTTAAGAGCGGACAGGAAGGACAACAGCTGCCGAGACCTTTAACTGACACAATCCTGGAACTTTCCTGACACACTTTAGTTGGCATGGATGTAAACTATTGTAAGGTTCAAATAGAATCCTGATCCTGAATTGAACGTGTCTCCCCAACATTCCTACAATTCGTCGCTTTTGTAACCTTTCCATAACCCTGCTCGGAAACTTCACCTCCTTCGTGGAACGAAGGAGGAACTTAAAAGCAGATTTTAGCCGTGGCCGTGGTGTGCCGCTTGGGCCCCGGGGCCGAACAATGGCGCGCCTGTGGAGCTGCAAACTGAAAGCTGTTTCATGTCCACGCGTGTGCGCTGACGTCGTGAAGGGCGAGCTCGTCACCGTCTATTAATGGCTAGCATTTAACGCTATCGGCGAGCGTCGGGGAGGGAGACGGCGGATTAATTTATCGCCACGCGGGCTGGGAGCACGGCGGGCACTCAATTTGTTCCAGATGATGATTGAGGAGCATCGGGTTGTTGGAGTTATGCACGTGACGGGTTTCCGTGGGGTTCTGCGGCTAAAAAGGCAACATTGTTGACTTTTTGGCATTTGGCGGTCTCTGATTGGTTGATTGATCTGCCTTCTTCTGTGTGTGTGTGTCTGAAAAATTCTCGTTCCACTGGAGGCGAAGTTTGTGCGTATGTTTGTGTGTGAGTGCACGTTTGTCTAATCTTTCCAGCTCTGCTTTTGTTGTTGTTGAGTACGTAAGAGGTAAAATGCGTTGCTACGTTGCACTTTCAAAGTTCAGCTGAAAGACACACTCTGTTGTTTGCAGACTGCGGATATATTTTAATGTCAGCTAAGAGAGTTATAGTGCATGAAATGGGTTGGTTTTAATGATGGGCTTGTGGGTTATTATCGCCCTGTCCGCAACTCATCATTTTTATGGCCTGCAGCTTCACAATTTTGTCAGCAATAAGCTTTAATGCTCCACACCACTAGGGGGCAGTCTAATTGCTCAGATGAGAATCTGTGCTTTAAACAATTGTTAACAAATGTATTTTTTTTTTCCTCTCCCTGTTTGCAGGTGAGTCAAGGAAATGTCCCGGGTGTCGAAAGCGCCTCCCTGGCCATGGACACGGAGGAAGGGGTGGAGGTGGTGTGGAACGAGGTGCTTTTCTCCGACAAGAAGGTCTTCAAAGCTCAGGAGGTACGCAGACTTTGATAGTTGAAATTGCGACCTAGTTTTTGTACGCAACTTTTTTCCGCTTGTATTACAAAAATTACACGCAGTTTTGTGATCATTCTGTGGCTTTTGTCACAACGTCACATCTTTTCTCAGAACGGGATTAATTTTTTTCCGTTATTTTCCGTTGATGTGGTATAGGAGAAGATCAAGGAGATGTTTGAGAACCTGATGCAAGTCGAGCACCCCAACATCGTCAAGTTCCACAAGTACTGGCTTGACATGAAGGAAAGTCAGGCTCGGGTATGTTTCAACTTTTTCTCTGTCCATTTATGGATTTTGATTTATTGCGCCTCATGTGCGTACGTCACCGCCATCCGCAGGTCATCTTCATCACGGAATACATGTCGTCAGGCAGCCTCAAGCAGTTTCTCAAGAAAACCAAGAAGAACCACAAGACCATGAATGTGAAGGTTGGCGTTTCTTTTATGGTTTTTAATCTGTGTGTGTGTGTTCTGCTGCCCAGTCATAACTTAAATCCACATTTTCAAACGGGATTGGCTGTTATGTAACGCGGCGGCCAAATGCTTCAACTTGCTTTAGTTCCCCACCCTCCTCACCCCCGTGGTGGAATTTCCATCAGAATAAACCAGACTTTTCAATATTGCGTATGTTAAAAAAAAATCCAATGTTTTTGTCTTGTGTATTTCAGGCTTGGAAACGGTGGTGCACTCAGATCCTCTCCGCCCTCAGGTGCTGGCTGATTACGTTTCTTCGTTTTCATGGCCGTACTGCAGCACAAGCTCTTTGATTTAAATGTGTTGCTGTATTTTTTTTTCTTTTCCATCCCCCGCAGTTATCTGCACTCGTGCGATCCGCCAATCATCCACGGCAACCTGACGTGTGACACCATCTTCATCCAGCACAACGGGCTCATCAAGATCGGCTCAGGTCTGACCCCTGCAGGGATTTCCGTGCTACTGCAGAAAGATAATTGATGCTCTTTTGTGATCTTTTCTCCGCAGTGTGGCATCGGCTTTTTGTTAATGGTAAGAAACAGATTCCATTTTAGTTTCTTTGTATTCCCCTCGAAGCTGATTTTCTACACAATCCCATTTATCTCTTCTTGCCAGTATTTCCGGATGCCAACGTCCAGGGCAAAGGGAGGCAACATCGCGACGAGCAGCGGAATCTTCATTTTTTCGCACCCGAATATGGAAGTAAGTTTAATGCCGCAGGCGAGTTTTGTCTTTCCAAGTTTTGAGGTCGTTATTTATTATTGATTTAAATGTGAATTTCAAATGTGTTGGTACAATATAAATATATATTAAATAACATTTAAATAACATCTAAATATTAGTTACATTATGTGTTTATAAATTTATAAAAAAAATTATTTATTTAAAAAATATTTGGTATAAAAAATAAATTATATAAAAATATTTTTAGGTCAAATCTGTATTAAATAAATACATTAAACAAATACAAGAATAAAATTGTACTTGTATGATGAATGTACGTCAGTGATATGGCTTCGATTCTATGATTGTAGCCAAACTCAAAAGACCTGGAGTGCACCGACTTGGGCCGCTTAAACATTAACTACATCTGCTTGTCCTTCACGTTTCCTGCACGTCTCGCCCACACCCACTCCCCTCACTCCTTCTTTACCTCATATTTTCTTTCCAGCCGGCGAAGATGACTACGCCATAGACATTTTCTCCTTTGGCATCTGCGCTCTGGAGGTGAGACGCCACTGACTGTGTGTGCGTGCCGGTTGTGTAGGTGCATGACGACTGTTGATTTGTCACCCCTAGATGGCGGTGTTGGAGATCCAGGCCAACGGAGATGCCGCCGTCTCCAAGGAGGCCATCGTCAACGCGGGCCAATCCCTGGAAGACCCTCTCATGAGGGTATGAGCGACGTTGTTTACGCTCGCCTGCTCGGCTTATGTTTCCACAACAAAACCAAAAAAATGTTGCTTTAACGTATAGATGGGAATTGTCCCGTCAGCAATCAAAGTGGGTGTTGTCGCTCCCTGCAGGAGTTCACGCAGTCGTGTTTGCGTCCCGACGCCAAGCTCCGTCCGACCGCCCACGACCTCCTCTTCCATCGCGTCCTGTTCGAGGTGCACTCGCTCAAACTGTTGGCCGCCCACTGCCTCATCAACAACCAGTGTGAGTCTCATGAACATACGGCTCATTGGGGTGTTTGCGTTTGGCGACGTGTCTGCTGCATGTGCCACACGGATGGATCGGTACACAAGTGGTTTCCGAACACTTGAGAGTGCCACCTAAAAAAAAAAACATTTGACTAACATTAAAAATGCGTTGTTATTCTTGTGCTTTGGTCGCTTGAAGAAAGCAAATATATATTTTTTTAAATCCACATCACAATGTGTTATTATTATTTTTTAATATTTGTTATTGTAGACTTACTTCCTGAGAACTGCGTGGAAGAGAGGACCAAGTCCTTTGACCCTAACGCCGTCATGGCAGAGATCAAGCATGAAGACAGGCTGGGAGTTCAGCTGAAGTAAAAAAAAAATAAAAATATATATAAATATATATCTATATAAATATGCTTTTTTATTTTTATTTTTTGGGTAATTCATAAATATCACATCCTTAACCACGCTGTATTTTTTTAATTTTATTTATTTATTTTTATTTTTTTTTACACCCGACAGGTACTCGCATGTATCCCCGTTGGAGCTGGACAAGTTTCTGGAGGACGTCAAGTAAGTGCAAGTAGAAAACGGTTAACGTTAATTAGCTGAGTTGCTAAACGTGTTGTCCATCAGAAACGGGATTTACCCCTTGATGAACTTCGCCTCGTCCCGGCCACATCCCGTCCCTCGCGCCCTCTCCTTGTCTCAGGAGCAGGTGGAGACAGTCAAGACGCCCACGCCGGAACCCCAAGAGACGGAGACCAGGAAGGTTAGCCCTCCACATATCACCATGGCTTGAAAAATCGGGTTTACACACTCTAGGGTTACATTTAGGAAAGGTTGATGAAATAGATTTATGGTTGAAATAAAACCAGATTCAAAAAAATGCTTTTATTTTTAATGTTATTCATTTTAAATTCAAACTACCAAAAAACACAAAAGTTGTGCAGGTAAGTCAAAAATATGATTTTACAAATCTTAAAGGTTATGCAGGTTGAAATAAAATGACCGTAAAACGCCCAGCGTGTTTTGTCCCTCCCTGCTCTGTAAATTGAATTGCCTTGTATGTCGCATGTAACGCGTCACGTGCGCTTTTAGGTCATTCAGATGCACTGCAACTTGGAGTCCAATGACGAAGGGACCAAAACTCATGTGAGTCACGTAGTACATCAGGTACATTCCCGAAAGGCTTTTCTTATCGGGCGTCCATCTTACAATCCATCGTGTCTTATATTCATCGTTTTAATGTGGGATCTTTCTTTTATTTCCACTCCAGCTTTCTTTATTTCTCAAGATGGACGACAAGCTTCACCGGCAGCTGAGCTGTGACATCCTTCCGAGTAGGTTTACCACTTGGCGGGTGTTTCAGGAGAATGCCTCGCAATGTTTTAATGATGTCATGTGCGCCTTTCAGCTGACACATCCAAAGACCTTGCCAGCGAACTAGTTCACTACGCCTTCATTAATGAGGTACAGTATGTTTATTTTCAGCGCCTATAAAATGGAAATTTATCAGTGCAGACTGCTTTTTTTTTTTTTTACTGAGATCATGTCGTTGCACAATTGTGCACACCCCCTCCAGAATTAAGCAATCGCATTCAAACTCATGTTCATTGTGAGTCGTCATACGTCTGCCACAATCAAATAAAGTTCAGCTGTTCTCATAAGGTCCGCCAAAACTTCACATTTGTAAAAAAAAAATTCTATTCACTGTGTGTAGAAAGAATGTAAAGAATTAAACCTTTTTGTGACATTTTTTGCTTCACTTCAACGGTCATTGCGCTGCTCCTTATGTTGTGTGCGCCTTGTCCACATGGGGGCACTATACTACAGACGTACGGTTACACTACATCGAGACGGTCAAATGTCAATAATCCGCAGGAATGGTCGTCATTCTTCGCAGAGGATAAAGAATACATGCCAGCGAGTATTCTTTTGTGTTATCAGATAATTCTTTAAACTTCTTTATTCTTGCAAGAATACAACAATGTTTTGCGCAACAAACAATAAAAAAAATGCCACCAAACGAATGATGATCAAAGTATGATCTCATTTCTTTTGTCACTAAGGAGGACATCGAGAAGGTGGCCGGATTCCTGGAGGATGCCATCAAGCGACACCGGGTACGAGCTCTGCCGTCCGGGAGCACGCAGTGAGGGGAAGGGGCGAGTCACGGCAACCCCGGGACAGATGGCGGTCGGGGCCCAGGAGCCTTTGAGGGACCTTTTATGGCATCCTACTGCAGGAAATAGAGGGAGCAGGAGGCCGTAGGGAGTAAAAGCAACACTGAGGGGTGTTAAGTAAACCACAGAAGGCTCAAGGAAGAAGTCACGGCGGTCTGAAAAAAAGGGAACTGGAGGACCAGGCGTCGTGGTTGTGTTGGGATGGAGTCCCTCCAAAGGGCACGTTTGCCTTAACGCGTGTTGCTTCCGTACCGGATGCCGCTATCCCCCACATCTTGTCAAACGAATGTTTTACGACGCGCCATTTTTGCACTCCAGCGTCAACCATGACGAGCCAATATTTTTTTGAACTACTCCATCCATCATGTGCTGTTAACATTCATTCATTGAGGACTTATTTATTCTTGAGAAGCAACGCATGAAGTTGTCCCGCTTATTCGCGTTCTCTAATATTTCTCAAACTGCATTTCCTTCTATTCGTCCCCTAAGCCTCTTTTTTTTTTTTTAGCCTGCAGTGCTCTTAAGGGCTTTTTCCGTTCTCAAAGTGCTCTGCGTGCCAAAGACCTGTTGCAAAGTGCCTGATACGGCAACAAAACACTAAGAAAATGCAGTTAAGGCGAATTAGGAATGGATGCTATTGAAGTGCATCTCAATAAATGGTAGGAAAAGTCATTTCATCACTCCCGTCCTCATCTAGGAATAATTGAAATAAAAGCTGGAAAGTGCTACTTTCTTATTAGACGTGGCGACGAGCTCCTCCCCTGATACGAATGTGCAAAACAACTTCCACTTGACTCTTGCTTCTTGTGCGTTGGATGTAAATATAATTTTGAGCCACTGACTTAAAATCATGCAGTCCACTTAATCGTAAGAATTCAGATTTTGCCTTTTGTTTTATTTTCTGTTGCCCCATTTATTTTGTCCTAACTTCGTTGAGGAGAACTAATAATCGGTCCAAATTTTGATTTTTAATAGTTATAGAATTAGTACTGCTCTTACATGCAGAATGTTAATAATTATTATTAGGACCCTCTTTGAATCATTGTTTTTTCTTTATAAGGGGCTTAGAAGGCCCAAACTTTTTTTGGGGGTGTCCTGGTGTATATGTAAGAATTTTTGGCATCCCCAAAATATCCCCTCAAAGCCAGGGCCAAAATTGAACAGTAGGTCAGCCATTTGGGACAAATTTGGGGCTCGTACGAGAAAATCCATACAAACAAACCCCTGATCTGAATCAAATGAATGAAAGTGGAGGGAAAAAAAGGGTTTCGGGGACCCATTCCGTTTAAATTTCCATAAAGATCGCTGTAGGGTGTCGATACGAAAACGTAATATGCGATAGACGTGTCAAGTTTTGTAAATTAAATCATTTGTTTCCAGCAAAACCATATGGGGTGGACTACAATTTGACATCAATGTTTGTAAATTGTCTGCATTTGTTTTGTCTTTGTTTGTTCTGTAAATTCCCATTTTAATGACAGACTGCTGTACAGTTCTGCTTTGAGTTTTACTTTTGCCTATCTGCAGACAGGAGCACGGAATCTACCCGGCTCTTTACCTTCCATACAAGCTGGGCAGTATATTTCTGTGGCTTTTAGGCGAGAATTCGTGTAAGCAGCATGTCTTAAAAAACCTGCAAGCATTCAAAACTTTGCATTTTGCCTTTGACAGTAACAGTTCTGCTCGAAGGGGGGCACGGACTGATCGTGAATGTTTGCATACATGGTACAATAATAATTTAACAAAGAAACATTCATATTGGTCTTATCAGTCAAGGCTGTTGAATGAAAGTTGCCTTTGGATGTGCTCTACTTAAGCATTTGTAATATATTGTAGCATTGGCAATTCAATAAATAAACTTGTGACATGCTGATTAAGTCTGGGTTTATTTATATATGAAGGTTGCAAGGATACAAGAGTTAAGGAAGGCCAAAAAGTAGATTAGAGAAGAAAGAAAGAGTTCATCAAGGTTAAAAAAAACTCTTAGGGAGAAAGAGTTAACGAAGGTGGGCAGGCATGATTGAACCAGAAACTGCAAAGGAAGTATAGAAATAAGGGTGCAATCGTGAAACGCATGAAGGAAATAGGTAAAATTATGCTCTGAAGGGAAGGATGGGTGTAAAAGTCAAATCAGGGATGAAGATAAGACTGCAAATATGTCCGGAAAAAAATTTCTAATACATTTTTTTGTGCAGCGACGCACCACTTCCGCTCCCTTACGGAATGACGGCTGCCCTCTCGCGAGATTTTAATGCAAGCGACCTACCCCAAGTCTCGCGATCGTTCCTGAGCGAGGGCCTCTCCAAGGAGGTGTGCTTCATGGCGGTCACGGAGACTGCGGTAATTATTTATCGTCGACAAATGTCGCCTGTTTACCGAATTTCTACACAAGTGGACGTCGTTTAAAAAGTGCGCAGACTCTCTTTTTGTCGAATTGTTGTATTTGTTGAGCTAAGGTGCGTTTTTAGCGGGCGAAAAATGTATTTTGCTTTGCGCGCCATTGTAATGAATGGCTAGTTGCTAATCAGTTAGCATCAACGATGGCCATCCGAATTGGGGCCTAAATCGTCACATTGCTTTTGTTTCTTTTTTTTAGTCGTTATTAGGCCATCCCGGCAATTTGTGTGTATACTTTACCATATTTGTCGATCATGGACTAACTATTGAGCAGCTAAGTGTTAACTTCTAACCCATTTTGTATCACAATACGTTGAATGAAACGCAACGTTGGCACCGCGCTAACGTTAACGCAAACTACATTTTATTTTTTGGTTATAATTTCGACAAGGTGCATATTTCTGAATTTTCTGTAGTCTGAATGCTTATTTTCCCCCCCGATTTCCATCCGTATAGGATTTGTTGAGTCGTTGAAGGTTCCCGCATTATCCCTCCCCCCTCTGGGGCTTTTCTTCCTCGGTGTGGTGGAGCCAACGCGTAGCGGGTTTGGTCGGTAAGGTTCCAATTCTACAAAATAAAATGCCGTAAAATAACGTTTATCGTTAACCAAATTTAGGAATGGATACAATGTGTATATTTACGTATCAGTGTACAATTTCAAAGATAAATTAATTTATATGAGACTACAAGTTATGATACAATATTAATTGACAACTAATTGTTAATAAAGACAGCTAATTGATTAGAATATTATTCAGTTGTTTAACATATAATTATCCTCTCGACAGTAAATGTGTGTCTTTGTATGTGTACAAATACCTTTCCCCTCCTTAAACACATTTCAAACTAAAATATTTAAAAGATATGTTAGTCCTGGTATGAATTTGTTTATTTTCCCCACAGGGAGGTGACGTTATGACGATGGAGAATGGACAGGGCACAGGCTCTAAGCTTGGCCTGCCGCCGCTCACCCCGGAGCAGCAGGAGGCGCTGCAGCGGGTAGAGCAGCAGTTGTGAAAGCCTTATTTTTAGCCCATCCACTTAGAATGAAAGATATGAAGGTTGACTGTCGTTTGCTTCCCGTGTGCCAGGCAAAGAAGTATGCGATGGAGCAGAGCATTAAGAGTGTGTTGGTGAAGCAGACCATTGCCCATCAGCAACAGCAGCTCACCAATCTGCAGGTGAGATGTACATTTTATTTCCTTGTTAGTTTGCAGAAATAAAACGATTTTATCGGCTGCGCAGGCTCTAAATTATAAAACGCTATCTCTTATTCAGCTATCTCTTGTTTCGGTAATTTAAAAAAGCCCATTTGGTTGCTTTTTCCCTCTTCTCCACCTTGCAGTAAAAAAAAAAAAAAGCATGTGTAGAGCGTGTCCTGCTTGTGCCTCTTGTGTTCTTTTTCAGGTGGCGGAAGTCCCCGTGAAGGCATTGGCTTTTAAAGTGTTTACTGTGTTCTGCTCAAAGGAAGCTTGTGTGCTAATTGTGCTGATTTTTGTCATTTAAAATGGAGGAGGCAAGTCGCCAAACTGTATGTTTAGTGGAAGAGTCTGCTCATAGACTAGGCACAAGCACATTTGTCTGTCTAGGTGTAATAACCTTTTTTTTGTTTGTTTTGAAAAGTTAAGAAAAGAAAAAGCAAAAAAGCTAAGGGATATCTAACCTACTTTTCAGCACCTTTTTCGTCTTTACTGTCTTTCAGATGGCAGCAGTGACTATGGGCTTTGGAGATCCTCTCTCACCTTTACAATCGGTCAATAGATTATTAAATTTTTTTCTGTGCGCATTCCCAATAGAAATAAAGGACTGTTGATTTGGCACCTATCCCTGCATTTATCTAAGCAATGAATGAATATTTTGTTAGCGTACGTCTAGTATAGCTGCCGTAATAGATTTGATAAAAGCTTTTGAGAGTCACTTTTTTAAACGCAAAAGTGAATTCACAGTCGGGGAGCCTTTCCGTTTTTAGCTCTGGGAAGGAAAGCTAGATAATGTCCTTTTGGCTTTTAAAGGTCTATAAGCGGTTCGTAGCGCCATCCTAGCATGGGATACTGGATGGTTAGGAGTTGTCCCGTTTGCGGGACTTCCAACGAGTGCCGGAAGGCACGTCTCAAGCTCGTTTCCTTGGTGATGGGGAAAACACGATAGATTCTTAGTTGTTAAATTAAGACTTCTGTTCGATGCTTTCCTCGAGATTTTGTTTGGATTTCATATGAAGTCTACGAATCTATATATATATTTTTTTCGTTCCTTTTTTTTGTACCTTACTTGCATCCCTGGATTACAGGTCAGTTTCTGAAGCCAAATGTTTGTGAGGGCTGTGCATGTCAATCACTTCAATGTTTTCTCTGCCTCCATAAGTCATTTGATAACTTATACACGTACTTAATAAGACGTCTTCCACTCCGGTCTTTCCTTTTTTTTTTTTGATTACCTTATCTCATTATCTTCAGAACGCCCCCTCCACTCCCCCTAACTTTGAATTGGCCTCAGGCTACTTTTGGGAAACCAAAGCACAGTAGAAAAATACACATTTATTATTTCCCGTTTGTGTGTGCGTGTGCATATTCTTCCCCTCCTTCCTTTTCGCTCTAAAACTAACGCGCGGTCTTTTTTCCCTGGTCGGCAGGTGGCAGCTCAACGTCAGCGCGCTCTTGCCATCATGTGCCGGGTGTACGTGGGCTCCATTTACTATGAGCTCGGCGAGGACACCATCAGACAGGCCTTTGCTCCTTTCGGCCCCATCAAGAGCATTGACATGTCTTGGGACTCGGTGACAATGAAGCACAAGGTTAGTGCTCGCGTTGCTCGCAAGAAAGCGCGGAGGTGAGAAAAGAGCTGGTTCCGTTTTCATTTTGCTTGTGGTGGACTGCACAGGGCTTTGCCTTTGTGGAGTACGACGTGCCAGAGGCTGCCCAGCTGGCTCTGGAGCAGATGAATTCTGTCATGTTGGGTGGGCGAAACATTAAGGTGAGTAGTCTGGAGTCTTTTAACGCTAATGGTAAGTTGAGTCTATTACAGTGGAACCTCCAAAGTCCCAGCACGATCCAATTCAGTGTTCCAATTGCAGCCCAAGTGCGGCGGCAGCGGTCACTGAAGATTCAAGTCAATGCATTCAGAGAAGTTTAGCGTAGTTGGAATTTGCCCAAATGTTGGTCACAGACTTTAATTATCAGTTTCGTATTATTATAAGCCTCTGTAACGTTATGCACAGTTTAAACAACAACTGCAGTTAAAATCAAGAACATCAAAAACTAAATTGATAAATGCATGAAAAGGGTTTTAAAAGATGAAATGGTGCTTCATTGGATGTACAGTCAAATAGGAGTGCATTCTAAAATGTTCAGTAACTGGCCAATTTCGAGTTGGTGCTCTCCAAATTTTTCCAAGGTGGAAAAATTGAGGTTCCACTGTTCGATAGCATTTTGAATAAAGCAAAGCGCACTTCTTGTTTCTTGAGTTGCTCTTGGAATGGATACGGTCATGTCAGCATGCAAACACTAATTTTTGCCTTTTGCATTGTCTGTCTTTGTTGACTTCCAGGTGCGTGGCTGTGTGATTTGCGTGCGTGTGTGTGTCGAAAGTGTTGCTTCCACACTTGTATCAAGGCCTGTTCCTCGTGACCGCTCACAGTGCGTTTCCCAGCGGCGCGCTGCATCTCTCTGTTGCTACGTTGTGCCGATGATGGGCTGCGCCTGGTTGGTGTTGCTTGGCCGCCCCATCTGTAGTACAGATCCCAGTCCCGTCTAGACGCTCGTGACACTTGGCAATAAAACTAAAAGAGAAGAGAGCGAGAGAGTAGTTAATTAGATTAACAATTTCTTGTCATTTGGAGCGAGGAGCTGTAAGGCAGGGGTGGGGGACCTAAAAAAGCATGTGATTCGGCCCGTCGTGCGGTTCTAACGAAAGATAAAGAAAAAGATTAAAAAATAAAAGTAAGATGATAATCTGCAAACGTTTCTTTTCGGTGCGTCGAATTTTTTTCACACATTTCGTCGTGCCTCCCCAAAAAAAGTGAGGATTCCCCAACCCTGATTTAAGGATTAAAGTACAGTGGTACCTTGACTTATGAATTCTCTAATGAGCTTTTTTTTTTTTTTTCCAAGCTGTTGCTCAAGTAAAAAGGTCCACAACCGCAGTTGCATTTTCAGCCGTTTACTGAACAGCAGACAAACATGCAAATACAAAATGAATACACTCACAATGACCTTCAGAAGGCCAAATCGCTAGCCCAGATGCTTGCATGCAGACTTGCAGGCCACTCACTTGACCACACCTCTTAAAGGCACACATGCAATGAGTTACATGTTCTAGATAGGATATCAAGTTTTCGTTTTTATAGTGATTTTATTTTATTTTTTTTTAACACCGACATGGCATGCATCTACTACTTTATTATAATTTGTCTCATTTCCCGGTAAATTGCTAATTTCTTGTAAGACAAATACTGAATCTGGACATGATCGGAATATCATTTTTCTGTCCATATCTCGCACCACTGATTTACGACACGTTATTTTTACTGCTTGTTCCAATGCACAGTAATTGCAACGCCAAAACCATTTTTTCTTTACGTTCTCATTTGTTTTTACACACTACAGTGCTGTGTTCTTTTATTTTTAAAAAAATACATGTAACGATTTAATTTTATTTAACTTCTAAGTCAAGGGACCACTGTAATGTACTTGGAGAGAACCGCATTCCACAAGTTGGAGTGTCTGATTAGCCAGCTGCAGGGAATTTAGGTCAGGGATTCGGAGTGTGTCCTCGGTTTCCCCATCGCAACCCTTCCCCCGTTAAGTAGCACTGCTGGTATGATCTGTGCTATAGGTTGGGCGGCCAAGTAACATCGGTCAGGCGCAACCCATCATTGACCAGCTGGCAGAGGAAGCGCGCGCTTTTAACCGCATCTATGTGGCCTCGGTGCACCCCGACCTGTCGGACGACGACATCAAAAGTGTGTTTGAGGCTTTCGGGAGGATCAAATCGTGTACGTTAGCCCGAGACCCCACCTCCGGACGGCACAGAGGCTTCGGCTTCATCGGTGAGCCGGGTGCCGGGTTGGGGGCGCTGGTCCGTACCCCCGCTCTCGTTGCCTTCTAACTACAATTTGTTGACTTGCAGAGTACGAAAAGCCTCAGTCGGCCGTGGACGCCGTGTCTTCTATGAACCTCTTTGACCTGGGGGGTCAATACCTGCGGGTGGGCAAAGCGGTCACCCCTCCCATGCCCATGCTTACCCCCACCACCCCCGGTGGTCTTCCACCGGCGGCGGCAGTGGCTGCAGCGGCGGCCACTGCCAAGATTACGGCCCAGGCAAGTATGAATCCCTTCCAAAGGGATTTAATGGCCTTCCAGGTAAATATAAAAATAACTGATGGCCATTTTGCTCTGATTTGAGGTGACTGGGAGAAGGCCCGTTTAGTTGAGGCAATTTTGAATACAGTACAGTGTTCCCCCCCCAATACTCGGTGAAAATTCAGTCGAAATTATGTGCGTCTCCTAGTTTGTTTCAGAAATTAAACAATTCTATAGAAAATTCTGAAAACTATGCTAAGTAAATAATGTTTTGGGATAGATCTGATTGCCAATTGCCTGTAGATGCCACAAGATGGCGGCAAAGCACTACATGAAGCTCCTCACCTCCTTTGGCATATTTTCTCGGCACCAAGATGATGCCAAAGCATCACTTGTGTACTCTGCAGGGCTTTGGCAGCGAATAACAGAGCATGATTGTGGCCAAAACCACAATTATTTTAGCTCAATATTACAAGCTCGATTATTAGTTGCAGTTTTTCATCAAGTTAGCAAAAACTTTGATTTTTAATACAATTTGAAACCTGACAACAAATTGAGCATCAGTTTAGAATAAATGGAAAGAAGAAAAAAAAACCTTCGCTGGCATGAGAATTTAACCATACGTTGCCCCCTGGTGGTTGGCTGACTACTTGTCATAAAAGTGCTTCACTCGACATGCAGAAAAGCCGGGTTTCAAATGTGGAAGTTTTCAACAATCAGGTTCGCAAGTTGCAGGGGAGCACTGTACATTCAAACGGAAAGATTGAATTGTTGATCCCAATTCTTGAGTAGCACGATGACGCTCCTCCCATTCACTCGTGGGTCGTGCCCACTGAGAGTCTTCTCATAGTAAGCACGAGTTACTTTGATTAACCGGAATCTCTTATCGTCGCTTGAGTAATTTGGAAGACGAGCCCGCCTTTCTGTGTTGGGGCGCTGAGCTGTCTCTGTGGTCTCGCTGTGTTGATTGTTGACTGTGCTGCCTCTGTGCTGTGTTCTTGTGTGTTTCCCTTACCTAATGTCTCGGGCACCCCCCTCTCTCAAGGAGGCCGTAGCCGGGGCGTCAGTCCTGGGGGCGTTGGCTGCGCCCCAGCTTCTTAGTCAGCAGATGGGAATACCGCAGGCCGTCATGGCCGCGCAGGCGCCCGGCGTCATCACAGGTGAGAGTGTCGGTTGTACGCATGACTACAGTGCGCCCCCGTTTGTCGCGGAGGATGCGATATTGGAATCTAGAAAGTAAAATTGCACTTCTGTGAGTTACTGGTTGGCATATGATGCATCTTGATAAATTGGTTGTTTAGTATAATAAAGGTTTGTTGGTGAAACATATCGCTGTATACCACACATTTCATTGACAACACACCTCAATGTGCTTCACCCAACCTTAAATAATTTACGAAGGGCTAAAAGACATCCAAAATATACAGCAAAGAAATTGCAAAAATGTTGCAATTTCTTTCAAAATGTTACCCAAAAAAACGGATGTGATTGTATCTAAAAAGATTAGTAGTTTGTTGACTGTACAAGACAAATATTCAAGATTGCTTACTAGCTGGTGAAAGAATTATAGCAAGGCTGAACTACATTGCACTTAAGCTAATACATAAATATGACAATAAAAAAAGAAGTTGCTTTATTTTGCTTCTGACACTTCCCCTGTAGGAGTGACTCCGGTGCGTCCCCCCATACCGGTGCTCCCGCAGGTGGGCCTGGTGAACCCCGTCCTGGCATCGCCGCCCGTCCTCTCCAGTCAGGCGCTGGCGGTGGCCGCCGCCGGCCAGCTGCAGGAGAAGAAGGAGGAGAAAGAGGAGGCGCCCCAGGACGGCACGGGCCAGGAGATGTTGAGTGACCAGGAGCACATGAGCATCTCGGGAAGCAGCGCCAGACACATGGTCATGCAGAAGCTGCTTCGAAAGTCGGAGGTAACCAAATTGCGCTTCACTGTCAGCTGCTCACTGTCATGCTGGCAAGAATAAATGGCAAATGCAGAAATACCTGTAAAAAGATTTAAGAAAAGGAAAATGAGACAACACTAAAGATAATGCATGTATGATAATAAATAAATAAAATACTTCCACATTTCTCAACAGTTTCAAACCATTCGAACTTATAATAATAATTCTGCAGCTTCACATGCTCTAATTTTACACAAATTGCATTCTCTTGTAACTATTCTCAAGTCAAACTAAGTAAATATTTGCCTCATCCTTATTTTCTTCATTGCAGTCCACAGTAATGGTCCTGCGCAACATGGTGGGCCCGGAGGACATCGACGACGCCCTGGAAGGCGAGGTGACGGAAGAGTGCGGCAAGTTCGGCTCGGTCAACCGCGTCATCATCTACCAGGAAAAGCAAGGCGAGGAGGAAGACGCCGACATCATCGTCAAGATCTTCGTGGAGTTCTCCATGGCGTCGGAGATGAACAAAGCCATCCAGGCGCTCAACGACCGCTGGTTCGGCGGGCGCAAGGTGGTCGCCGAGGTCTACGATCAAGACCGCTTCAACAGCAGCGATCTGTCCGCGTGAACCGCTGCCGCATCCCCTGTGGCGGCTCTGTAATTCTCTTCTTTTTTGGGTTTTTGTTTTTTTGTGTTTTTATAAGGAAGAATAGCTGTTTATTATGATGCCTCACTGGGAGTTTGTTTGGCTCTGTGACCCGCGAAGACTTACATTTTTGTAACCCAGACCATTAAAGAAAATACACCAAAAAACAAAAGGTTTATTTTTTATTTTGCTTTGGCTCATTTAGTTTTTTTCATGAAATCATTGGACCATGTAAACGCTGTTTGTTTTTACGATTAAAGGTTATCGTCCACAACTTCTGTGATGCACTTGTTTCAGTACAACACCGACCAACAGAAAAAGGCATTGCATACATAAACGCTAATTTTTTTACAGCCATTAAAAAAAGTATGCTTTATTCCCTGGCGCATTAGGTTAAAAGTTCAACCTGGAATCGGCACAAATCAGAAAAGTTTACTTGCATCTATAATTACAGATGTGTAATTATAACACGTGGTAGCTTGATCACAGTTTAAGGAATTGAGAATTATTTTTAAGAAGAAAATGGAAATGCAAAAAATGACCTAATGTGAGATGAGTAGACATTGAGAAACTGAAACATGAAAGTACTTTGGTGATTCTCAGTGTCATATGTACCACAACTGATAGAATTATATAATTATTCGGGATTTTTTAAACATTCATGTGCACAACATTTTAATAGAATCATAATTTAAGTACAGTTTTGCAGGTATTTAGTTTTTGAGTTTAACAATTTAGCGCCGGATTTTTATTTTCAAGCACGATGAAGTTCCCACATTTAGCCACTAGATGACGCCATACATCCAGGATCCAGCGACAATAGCGCGTCAGGGGGGCCGGAACGCGGCGGTCCTATGGCCGCAAACCTAGCCCAGCCCCCCATACGCCTAACCGGCCTGGCTCGGGCTCTACAGTGGCAGGGAACCGCCGCGCGCCCGTGTCTGGGGAGAAGCCTATACACTCACTGTGGGGCGTTTGGCCCCCTAAAAACTCCGCGCGTTGACTTTAATCCCGGTGTGGTGATTTCTACACGGAAGTCCACGGCGTTTTCCCACACATCTTCTGCGGTACTTGTGGAAGCTAACGACGGCTACTGGCTAGGCACAATAGACGCTAGCCAATGGAGGCTAGCCGTAACTAGCTCGCTAACAACACGAACCGGCGAGGAGCAACTAAGTATCCCCATGGACACCGCGTTGAACTTCCCCTGACTCATTCCACTCCACACGGTCACCACCCCCCGCGGCGGCGACGGTTCTCTCGACGCCGCCTGACAAGCATTTTTTTCCGGTGTTGAGACACCAGGATGATGGCGGTGGTTGCTAACTTCGAGGGAAACAGTCCGACTCAAGTGAGACCATCTTTTTATGTTCTGTTCTTGTAAAACCCGAAGGGACGACGACAATATTCCTCCTGACGTTGGCCGGGAGCTTATTTTTTTAATTGGATTTCGGCCTGCTCGTTTGAGAGCCAAGCAACCCCTCGCAAAACATCCTCCATCCAGCCGCCTAAGCACGCTTCGCCCTCCGATGCGGAGCCACCAGTGACACCCACCCGGGGGACACCCCCTCCCTTCCTTCCTCCCCGACATGCTCAAGTGTATCCCGCTGTGGCGATGCAACCGCCACGTCGAGTCGGTTGACAAGCGGCACTGCAACCTGCAGGCGGTCCCCGACGAGGTGTTCCGATACAGCCGCAGCCTGGAAGAGCTCCTGCTGGATGCCAACCAACTCAAGGAGCTCCCCAAGGTAATGGTTGTTGTTTTTTTTTTAATGGACTGAAAAAGTCCAGAGTGAGCATCAGGCATCATCACACACAGGTTTGTTTTATCGGCTGGATACAATAAAGGTGCAGTGGAAATGTCACTTAATGGCATTGAAGCAGGCTAAAAGTAGATTCAAGGCCTCCATGTTATATCAAAAACATCCTTATCGACTTGGTTCAATCGTGCCAAAAGCTCACAAAAAGTTGATCCGCAACAATGTCGAAGTAATTTACCTCATTGAATGGGATGAAAGGCTAAAAAGTCGAGATCCACTCTTTGGAAGGTGTCAAAATTGCTCCAAAGTTGGTCATTGGAGCAACTTGGTCGAACGCTTCTGTCAATGGGATGAGTGGCAAAATTGTCCCCTACCAACCGTTTGAAACGTGACAAAAGTTCACAAAAAGTCGGTCTGAAACAGTGTGAAAGTGGCTTTAGGTGTCTGTCAACCGGATCAAGAGCAAAACCGTCAGCAGCGATTCTTTAAATCATGACAGAAGTTGATCTGGAACAGCGTAAAATGCAAAACACATCAATATATAAAAAAAATAGAAGAACATTCAGAAATATTATAACAAAAAAAAACAAAAATGTGACTCAAATAAATTGGGCAAAAACATACACAATAATTAAACAAAACAAATGAAAAAAAAGCACAAATATTAGAAGAACCGATTATCCCATCTGTTGATTGAGTGACACCACAATATGATATTGCTTTAAAAGGCGGGGCTTGACCTGGTGATTGCCGTGCGTGTCACAAAACGAGTGTGTAAAGTTGACTCAATTCCGGCCATTGAATAAGCACGTTTTTTTTTAAGCCATATGTTCAATAAAACCATTGAATTTGTTAGTTTTTTTTGTTTGATTAATTGTCGCAAATGAATGACGTGCGTCTGAGCACTACCTCCGGCTTATGACATTTACACGGTGACCCCGCAAATATGAGCTCAGGTCTTGCGGCTTTGTTTGCAGCCTTATTTGTATGACATGACATCATTTGAATGTGCCAAACCTCTGCCAAAATAACCGGTACGAAGGTAGGCACGGCAAGGCAATATTAATTGCTCACGACCGGCGTGCCATTCATGCAGTGCCGACGCAGCGACTTCTTATCGTTCGCGCTTTAGCAAAGTGAACAGATGGAGATTTAGACATCCGGATAGTTGCTTAAGTTTTGCAGTCATTCAACCGCCAAGCACCCCCCCCTGAACCCTCAAGCCACTGCCCACCAATCCTAGATTATGTCTTTGCACTAATCATGCCACAAACAGCAATTTTCAAACGCGCTTTAAAGGAGCCCTGGAAAGTTTGAAAATGTGAGAACCGATGAGCAAAGCTGAACAGAAAGTTGAGCGTTTTGGTTTCAAGCGGCCATTTTAGGAGCGAATTCCAAAAAAAGGGGCCTGGAGGTTATTTGTTGACACCCACATCACTCACTTAGCCATTTTTATGCAATTACTCAATTCGATGGGGTGATCACTAGAATAATCGATTCTAAAAAAAAAAAAATAGGGCCTGACAAATTAATTGATTGGCTCAATTAGATATTTTAAAATCATTCGATTTATTATTTGCTCTTTTTTTGTAACATATTTTAAGCGTTAAAGGGACCATTTTCTCAATTAATCGACCGATTAATCGGTTATCAGATTTTTTTTGCTTGTTTTATTTTTTTTTTCCCTTCAGAATTTTATCCTGCCAAATTTCAGAATTGTCACTGGCCTAAAAAAAAATATCCTCATCTTTCAGCTCGTGCTAAAAATATGTGATAGCGCCAGACCAAATTGGTTTCAATTGCTGGCCTACGAGAATATTAAATCGAAATTCTGACTTTCACAACGCACGTCGATTCATGGTGGACTATGTTCCAATCACAAACGACTCAAAGACCCCGTTGAGGAAGCGGGCGAGATCTTATTCTCCAGTCTCATGACAGGTTACAAAGGAGTCCATTCACCACCAATCCCGTTGCCCCCCCCCCCCCCTTCTCCTCATCCTCCCCACCAACGCTCGTCATATCAGATGTCACAGTTCAAGTCGGACTCTGCGCTATCCACAGCCGTCCGTGCTTGTACTATATTCAAGTGGCAACACATCATTCCATTTCAAAAGATGACTTTGAAGTCTCAACACGACGTTAGCGATGCACACGAGCTGCGTGTACAGTAGCGGGCGTTGTTTTTGGTTTGGTTTCTCCATTGTTGAGATGGGCGCACAAATTCCTGATGGGTGTGTCCCCAATAGATTCTGCTGAACAGGTTCTATGCTCGTTATTACCCAATACGGCCTTGCAGGCACACCAATGGCCGCCTTACAGCTCTGAGAACACCGAGTGGTTAAACGGGACCAAGTGGCCAGTTTTTGATGTGCCGGCTTATCTGGAGAGGTGATAATTATATATTGTTGCTTCTAAGGGCCTCGGTTTTAAGGCCGTGCGGACTGGAATGCAAAACTGTCATAAATGTTTGAAAGATATTGGACGTCTTTAGCCGTCAATGGTAGTGAATTAATTCCATGTGGGAGCTCCAAATGCTTTTGTACTGTACTGAAAATCCTGAATCATCTGAGTCATTTTGGAATGTCGAGTCTTTAAATGTCATTCCCGTGCCCCTCGTGCAGGGCCGGCGAGAGATCCAGAGCGGCCGTGTGCGAGCTCGGAGCGCATTCGGCAGGTTCTTTTGTCTTGAGCTGATGACCAGCTGGTCCCACATCCTGCCTGCCACTGTCCTTGTACACCCCCCACACACCCCCTCACCCCGATCTGGTGTGCATGTGTGAGCCAATTCGTGGTGGCGGTGCGAGTGGGCTATAATTTATTCCTAAGAAGGATTAGCAGGAGGCGAAGGCATGGGGGGCAGGGGGTCTTTTCAATAGTGGAGGAAGTGATCGAGGAACTGAGCTACACTGATCCTCAAGTCCTTTGGGGATCTGCCGGTAGGGTTGATTATTCTTTTAAAGGTTGCCCTCGAGGCGATTTTTTTTTTTAATTTCTTTTTTTGCTCAGCTGTTGCGTCAGACCTCACCCAACCAACACGCCAATGGCGGGTCCTACGTGAAGCCTTTTGGTGGACGACCATGAGCCATGATCAGGTGGCCCTGCCTGGCTTGTAGTTTCATATTATATTTTCAATGATCATTTCATGTTAACACTGTGTTTTTTGAGCCTTTAAAAAATGACTAACTGAAATTAATTGTTAGTATGATTGACAAAAATTACAAAAAAAAATAAATAAAACAATGAAATACAAACTGAAACTAGGCAAGGTAGCAATCACACTAAAAACTAATTAAAACAAACCAAAATTTAAAACAAGGAGTCAAAATAAAATAAAAACTAAAACTAACCCCAAATCTAAAATCCCAAACTCTTATCACCTCGCAACACCCATCTGGAGCCGTCTGTCCTCCCCAGGCACTCGCCCGGTAGCCAGCCACAAAGGTAAACACGGAAGCAACGCTCCCCGTGAATAATTAATGGGTGCGGTGGTGGCGACGGCAGCTGTTTGCTATCAACAAGAGTCACACAGCGTCTGCGGGATGGCGGCTCTCGTGGCTGCCGGCATCGACGCACGCAGACGCGCACCCAGCCAACGCTCGTGGCTAACGACAAGCTCAAAGGCTGATGGATGACCGGCTTATCAAATCGCCACCCAGTGTGTGCTTAATTTTATAGCCTGTCACTTCCCAAGTCACGTGTTTACCCGTCAAATATTTGAGCTGAATCAGGAATCATGAGTCAGCTGTAATAATTATCTGGGATGCTCTGAGTCCTTTGGAGTTGGATGATTCCGTCATTTTTGTTCAAGAATGAGTGTAGTCGCTGTGAAGCAAAAATGGTCACGGCGGTTTTGGTGAGACCACTAGATTGAATCTGTGAACTGAATCGTGCACTAACTCTCCTGAGCTGATACGATCGAATCACCAGGCTGCTCCGTTCACTCAAACCTAAATGCCAGAATCATCCGAGTCTGTCATGTTGGCAGCGAATCTGCTAGCTCGTACTTCACTCAGTGATTTGATTCAACTGAATCGTTCGAGTCAGCCAATTGAGTCAATGACTCCAAGCAACCGAATCATCGGAGTCGCTTGTATTTTGATAAGTCTCCTTAACTTTGCGTCGGTGAATCCGTACGACTACATCATCCACTAACTTAAGTTTCGTAAACCTTCCAACCGAATTCACTCCTCGAACTGGAGTCGGTCAATCCATACCACCCAATCATTTGAGTCTGTTTTGTTTCCTGCGAGTCGTCCATCTTGAGTCCGCAAACCAATACAATGGAATCCATTGACTCTTGGCGCTGTTTTCTGTGATTGTCCCAAATTGAATCAGCGACCAAAGCATCCGAGTCAGCGACGGTTCCCGCGAGTTTGTTCGCTGGAGTCAATAAAGTGATTGTGAGCAACTGAACCGTCCAAGTCTGCCGTGTTTCCTGTTCGTCTGTTCACCTGAGGCCGTTCTTTCTCTTACATCATCGATCGGATGATTTGCTCGTATTGATTCATTGACTCAAGTCTAGTGGACTCGCCGGAAACACCGCAAAATCTGTTCATTCATTTGACTGACTTCTGCTCCTTCACTTACATTGTCCCTGAGGCTAAAAGCGAAGCGTCTTTAAATTCAAATAAGCGTAAGCCCGTTGATTCGCTTCAAGTAATTCCAAAGTTAAACCGATATTGACTCATTGAAGCGCTAACTTTGCAGCCGATTGAACAGTACCCCGTTCAGTTTGACACTTGCTGCAGAGTCTTTGTGGTGAGTCTGCCACACACAAACACACACACACACACACACGTGCACACACCCACAAATACAAAAAAGCCCTGCTTTGGTTTGTTGTTGCACTGGTCAAGTAGAGCTGTCAGCGTCCAGGGTTTGGCCTCGCTGATTTGTCGACGTGCGCGTTTCTTGTGTTGATTCCTTTTGTGTCCCCGTCGACAGGAAGCGAGAATAATCGAGCCGGCCGTGGAATGCCCTGTTTTCGTGCAAGCGTTTTAGTGTATATAGACGGAAAACAGCGGGGCAAAAGAGGCATGTTGGCGTTTATGGTGAGAAACATAAAGCGCCGTGCTTGTTTGTCTTCTTAAGCCCCGAGGCTCCAGAGTGACGAACAAAGCAGAGGAGTGCTTCAGTCTTGTTGCTTGACTGCTTTTCTTCTTCACTCGCTGCAGTGTTTCATAACCCTGTCAGGAACGCATATTGCACACAAACAGTGCAGCAACACATGTAGTCCGACAAAATAACACGACTCACAGGCATATCGTTTTTATCCTTAAACAATCCAAAGTAATTGCAGCGTAGTTGTAACATTCTTCGACGGAGTAAAAAGTAAATTATTTCTTTGTCTGTGTTAAATATGATAGCATTTTGTATTTCAACTAAAAATGTAGCCAGCATGGAAAAAAAGGTAGCTATCCTACTCCTTCCAATAACATTTTGCTTTGTCACCGATAAGAGTCCCTGTTTAAACTTTAATTACGCTGCCTTTGTTGCATGACAAACATTTTGCCTTGAAGGATGTGGAACGAGTGTTGTACAAATATTACTGTCGCATACATCTTAAAGTCAAGGCCCGGAGGCCAGATCCGGCCCGCCACATTATTATTTTTTTTTCCGTCGCCCTCTAAAGCAAATAAAGTGTGTCTACGCCATGTTACTTGCAAAATGGATTCATTCTTTTCATTGTGATTTTGAAATTCACCTATACACTTTAATGTGTGGGGGTGTGTGGCTGAGTGTGTGTGTGTGAGAGAAAGGGTGATAAATTGCCTGTGAGTGAATGCATGAGAGTGTAAGATTGTGTGTGTGAGAGTGTGTTTATCTGAGTTTCTAAGTGTGAGTGTAGGGCTGTATGGTGATTGTATGTGTGAGTGCATTTATGTGAATCAATAAGCGTGCATGAGAGAGATTGAGTGCACATGTTTGTGCGTATGAATGGTTTAGTGCATTTTTGTACCTGAGAAATTTTGAGTGTTAGTGGATTTTATGTGTGAGTGACTGTGTTAGTTAAAGACTCTGATAGAACTTATGTGTGAGAGTGAATGTCGTGAAAAAACTTAAGAGTGTGTTTGAGAGATTTTTAGTGAGTGGTGTGACAGGTTGTGTGTGTGAGAGTGAATTGACAATGCGCCTATGAGCGTGTGTACTTCTGTGATTTGTTTGTGAAAGATGTGTGAGAGCTTGTGAATGGGAGAGCGCATTTGTTCCCCCCTGTATCCAATTCTGTGCTCAACGAGAGTTTTTGTTGGTGTGCGTGTGAGAGCAAAAAGCTCTACTCTCTCACATATGTTTATCACTCTCATGTGCATAACAAAACAGTAGCAGGCAAATTCAGAGAGCGACCCCCTCGCCTATCGTACTCGTCGCAACGACGCCGCTCAAACGCTTTGACCCGGTCACAGACAAAATCCGACGACTGAGCGCTCACGCAAGTGTTGACGTTGCTCCCGAGGGTCCCGTTCCCAAGAAAATTACCCCGTGCTGCCTCGTTGCGCTCGTCTCCCGCCCTCGTATGTGTGAGGTCAGCCAAGTGTCGCACAAAAATATCAACTCCTGCATTGTGTAGAATAATATACAGTGACAGAAACACCATGAATCCGTTCCCAGGCTCCAAATAAAAAAAAAAAAATTTCCTTCGAACTTTTCCAGGCTCCTTTTCTCATCCAAATTCATCCAACATGGCCGCCTCGAACCAAAAAACGCCCACCTTCTTGTTGCTGGCTTTATATTTGTTGCTCGTGTCATTAGCTCAGCGTGGTTGTGTTTGCACTGCAGCACTTGACACAGGCATGCCTGGAATCTCCAGGAGTTTGTCCATGCCCCCCCCCCCTCCCACTCCACCTCTCGCACACTTGA
This sequence comes from Idiotropiscis lumnitzeri, assembly GCF_059441095.1. NCBI lineage: Eukaryota > Metazoa > Chordata > Actinopteri > Syngnathiformes > Syngnathidae > Idiotropiscis > Idiotropiscis lumnitzeri. The sequence continues at coordinate 11,159,177 of NC_142409.1, read as the reverse complement.
ACTTAGCCATGATTGCACATTCCCCCGTTGGCGAACGCAAACGTGCAGCGCACACACATACCACAAATGTCGCATTCAACGCAAGCCTGTCCTATTTCCTATTTCGAAATAAGTCAGCCATTGTTCTTCGGGGGCGCGAACGGGATCACGAGGAAAATTTTGTTTTGATAGTGATTAGAGCGAGTGTGTGACTTTTGGAAACGCTCGTGCGCAGCATGTCAAGCGACGACTATTCCGGCCGGGATGGGCCGTTCGGAATGGCGCCACGCGGAGCTGATCCGAAGCGTGGCGCTCGGTGGATACGCGCCTTCGAAAAGAGACTCTTAACTTTTCTGTCACAATGGCGAGATTGTGAGCTATGCAAATGTGCCGCCCGTGGAAGGGGGACCATTCACTGGCATTTACTGGAAAAGATGATTCAGTGATGTGGACGCCGCTGCCTGAACAATGAGGCCATGTGCTCTCACAAACACACACAAGTGAGAAACTTGTGTTTTTGTGTACCGGATTCATGCGTGTCGTTTTGTGTGGGTGAAAACATGAATGGTGGTTCGGGACTTTTGACCTTGGCGGTGTTCGAAATCACTCGCTTTGCGATATATAAGGGGCCCTATGAAGTCAATGCTGTAGGTAGTGATAGTGACGATTATCGGTCGAGCCGATTATCGGGGCCAATATTTCGCATTTGGCCGATAATTGGCATCGGCCTTTTTTTTTTTTTTACTTTCACTGGTTTATTTTGGCTCGCTGCAGCACACTTCTCTCTCTCTCTCTCTCTCTCGCTCTGCTGTGCTGGTGACCTCGCCTGCAGAAGCGGATTGGCCTGCAGTCTGGCAGTGATTGAGTTGACAAAGGCATTATTTTTTTTAAATATTTATTACTGAAGGTCCACCAGATTTTTGAGTTTACTTTTTCACGAATAAAAAAGTGGACTTATTTTTAACATAACCAATGAGACGTCCAGGATGAGATCCGGTGATGGGAACGCTTGTCTTGGCATACTCAGCACTTTATCATTTAGACTCGTTGTGCGTTCCTGAAAGCAGTCACTCGTACACTATTGATCGTGTTGCATAAGCCTTCCCGAAGCGCTGGCCAGGTGAAACGTGGCCTGCTGTTCGGTGAATGCAACGACCTGTGGCGTCGAGGGTGGGGTGGGGGCGGGGTGGGGTGTGTGCATCGCCGGCGGGACAAAGTTCAAAGCGCTTCCAGCTGCTTTGAATGTCGTTTGGTTTGCAAATCCGCAGCGCTGACCGACTTTTTTTTTTTTTTTTTTTTTTTTTTTTTGGGACGCGATGTCCCTAAAGTGGCGGTGCCAGCTTCTCCGCCACAGCGACCGTTTTTAGTCACCAAAGCAGCGATTAGCCCCCCGATACGGCAACGCTGGCGGATTAACTGGTCTATTTATAGCACGCCGGCTGGAAATCACTTTGCTGTGTCAGAGGGCAAAAAGAGGAGTGACGCGTTTGATATTACGCATCATAATTATGGGATCCAAAAATTGCTCCTGTCTACCGTGTCGATGGTATATACCGCGCACCCCTCCAATTACATTCGTGGCTCAAACACGTCGGGAATTTCACTTTGTTAGAGGTTTACCCGTAACGTTTTTTGTGAGTTGTGTATTTTCCGATTCTCCTAGAGATGCTTCATAAAATGGACTTGTAAGACGCTCGTTCTGGTCTTGCGCATGCTGGCGCTCTTTAACCATGTGTACTTGAGCCAAGTAAGTAGCCTCTTAAGCCCACGATGCTGCTGCCACCTGTTCACTCTCAATCTTGCGCCGACGGCAGCCCGTCAGAGGCTTTCCGTTTACATCTTGTACTTGGTGCGCTGATCACACGTCCACAGCTGTCAGGTTAACCGCACTCGCCGCGTTGCACACTTGGTCCTGCTTCCTGTGAAGCATTTATTGGATTCCCAAGAGGCAAAAAGGGCGGGGGGGGGAGGGGGCGGTGGCGGCTCCTGTTGTCACTTTGGTTGTTCATTAACCGTGTTGATGTTGATAGGCCCCCCGCGGTTAGAGGAATAGAAGCATTCTACGCCCCCCCCGCCCCCGTCGCCTCTTGGAGTTTCAGTTAGGTTGAGCCGGTCTTCATTGTTGGCTCCCAGTTGAGGCGTTTTTCATTTTACAATGTGGTTCTGTGCGGACATTTGCCACACTAATTCAGATCTAATGTGTGATGCGAAGACTTCTCTCTCTGTTTCTGGACCTGAGGCTTTTCCTCAAGGATTTGATAACAAGCAATTCCATGTTCAATGTTGAGATGTCTTTCAGACTTTTGTCGCTCGTCAACACGCGCGCTGCTCACGCTGCAGACGGGGTTACCAGCCCGCAACCTTCTTGCTGTGTGGCCCCTCGGAGTGACTGCTCTCGGATGAAGTCCGACGTGGTTGAAAGTGCCACTTAAGTGAAAGGCAAACGCTCGTTTTGTAAATGGCCACCCAAAAACTCAGCTTTGACACGCGTGACGATCGCATCTTCATACGTGAATATACAGCAGAAGGAAAATAATCAGGAGATCAGACTAAATTACAGTGCTACTCTGACTCATGCATGCGCCAAACTACAAATTGTAATACTTTTGCTGTTCAGTTTTTTTTCCACTTTTGAGTTGACGTACCAATGCGTGGACTGGAGATGAAAGTTTACTTCAGTTTAAAACTCATTCACTGTCAGCCCCGGTAAATGAATGAATTCTTTTGACGTGTATACCCGTCAATGGTAGCGAGTGAGTTAATGGTCAGTGACTTAAACTTTTTTTTCTTTTTTTACCTCCAGTGCAGCGTGAGAGTCTACTCTTTATTAATGATCCACCTCTCTCGACCACTTCCCTTGTTTTATCAGCCGTTCTCTTGCCTTTGTTCTCCTCTCTTCCCTCGCTGCTTTTAAGTGGCCAATCCCTCCATTTGTAGTCCTTCCGAGCTTTGCACTCCGCGGTGCCCTTTTAGACAATAGCGGAATCTCCTCGGACAGGCGGAGGAGGAGGAGGACTGGTCAGCGAGGGAGATTGACAGTCTTCTGTGGTTTGGCTTTTGTCCGCCGGTCCGAATAAAATGGAGGGAACCCGAAGAGGAGGAGTTAAGCTGGCATTCACATGGAGAACTATTCGATCGCGTGATTGCTGAAGAGCAAAATTTCGTGACCGATTCCGACGTCAGGCATCAAATTCTTTGTTTTTAATTCCCCAGCATTTCAGCGACACGTCAGCTCTTTAGCAATCGCACGTAATTTCGAAAGAAAATTCCAAGTGGTGTTTTCCTGTGAAACTATTTTTGGCCTGCTCTGTTTTGTTAATGTGCATGTCTGGGATCACTCATGGATATGACAACAATTGTCTGCAGCTAATGAATGTCCGCTCTGACCAAGTTATCCAGTCAGCCAAATCACCGTGAGGAGTCTCGTCCTGTTTCAACAAGCATGTGCGTCCCCCCCTCCCCCCTCCTCCTCCTCCCGCTGCTGCTGCTGCATTGTTGTTTTCATTGTGCGTCGCTAGGCTGCATCACCGTGGAGCGCTTTGTATTGGATGGACAGTTCGGGGAGGGGCGGGCACACACCAGGATTTGGAGCCTCCGGAACGTGTGAATCGGAACTCACTTCGACAGGAACCGAATTCTCGGGACAAGTTGAGAAAAGAAATGCAAAGTAAACAAGTTTGCTGATTTTGATGGCGTACACAAGTAGATTTAGTTTTTTTTTGTTTGTTTGTTTTTTTTTTTTTAGTAGCTGGTTTATGAAGACTGATTTTGAAGGGTCCTGAACACGTCTCCCTCAAACACCCTACCCGAAAAAAAATTTGACTTGATACAAATGGGAAACTTGGCTTGACATTTCCATCCTTAAAAGTCAGCCAACGGCAGCAGTTTCACGTCATTTACCGCAATTTCAGGACTATAAAGTGCACCTTTGTATAAGCTGCAGAGACTCCTTAAAAATAAATAAATTAAATTAAATTAAATTAAATTAAACAAAATTAAATAATTAAATAAAATTAAATAAATTTAAATAAAATGAGAGACCCAAGAGAAAAAAAAAATCTCGATTTATGTAGCGTATTTTCTGAAGTATAGAGCCCCCCTACCGGTGAAAAAAAAAATCCACAGAAAAGCCGCCCCGTCGAATGAGCCGCATGGTTCAAAATCTAGGAAAAAAGTGGCGGATTTCCCAATTTTTGCACGTGTGTCAAAGGCCTAACGAATTGCCATCTCTGAAACACTGCATCCTCTGTGACCAAAGCCTCCTGTCGAACCGCCGCGCACAGGCTCCTTCCAGGATCGCTGATTTAAAACCGCTACGTTTGGGAGCCCTTTGACAAACATTCCACTGTGTGAATTTACAGTTCCCTCGCGGACGTTTCCAGACTAATCCACGTTCATATGCACGTGCGGCGTCGAGTGCCAGAGTTCCCGCTAGGCTTGAGAATTGGTCAACACTGCTCAGTGTTGATGTGAAGACCTCCGGCGCACGAGATCTCCCTTGTCTGCGAAATGCTGTCATATTAAAAAAAAAAATACAATATTGTTCTTATTTAAACAAAAAAAAAAAATGTTACATGGCATTCTAATAGCAAGTGGCGGCTTGGAGACCCCGCGCTGCCCTCTGCTGACCTCCTCTTCTTCTTCCTCCCTCAATTCACGTCATCACCTCCTTCCCTAATCAAACGAGCCGCGTTGTAAAACCTCCGCCGGCCGCTCGCACCGACATGCCGCCTCTCTCAGCAAATGGTTCCAGGCTTGAAGTGAGCTCCGGGGAACGTCTGTGGCTTTGTTGGCGCTCCACTAAATCCCACCACTAACTTTTACGTTCCAACTGACCCACTGACCCGGATTTAAAAAAAAAATAAAAAAATAACACGCCACATTGTCGCATCTGGATGATCTTTTTTTTTTTTTTTTTTTAAACTTGTTTTCAAGAGTCGTATTTCCTTCCTGAAAGCCTAAAGTGTTTAATTCACAGTGAATGTTCATCTTTGTGTGCGCGAATGCTCATAATATTATTACAGCTCCTAATGACGCATGGATGATATCAAGACAGCTGAGGAATGCACTCGTGCGTTGCTTTTTTTTTCTCTTTTTTTTTTCCCGTTTTCTTTTATTAGATGATTGGTTTAGTCCGGATGGCGATTTTGCACGGAACCTTGAGGGTCATTCGGGTCAATGAAATGGCAAAATAGTAATAAAAAAAAAATAGTTTTCATATTTTTACATTTTAAAAATATCTGTGATGTAAATTTTGATCCATTATTAATGTTAGTAGTTGTCTCTTCACTTATTTGACGGCTCGTCTCCCATTTCCTGTTCCCGCCATTCGATACTTGCGCTTCAAAACAAGCCAACGCCCCGATCTGTGTCCGTCTCAGGTGCTCTACCTTCCGCCTCGCATCCTTTTCTCATTTCCCCGCCCATCTGTCGGTTGGAGAATGTAGCCACAACCGCATTTAAGAGCCGGAAATGTCCGTCAACAAGAAGCTTGCCAGCGTAATTGTCCGCCGTCATCTTGTACACAAACAACACTCGGGAATCTAACCTTTTTTTTTTTCCTTACCTGACTCAAACACGTGTTCATATTTCTTTGGAAATTTTCATTACATTTAAATTTGCCCTCGGCGAAATCAAAAATCTGCTGTTGTCGTCCGTGCTGGCAATTTCCGGTTTAATTTGAATTAGCATCAAGACTCCAAGCAAATCATCGGGGGAATAATGAGTTTATCCAAATTGCTACCGCGAGTTTGGAGAGGACAGCGGGTCCTCTGTGGGTGCCACTTGACCGGGGGGTTGAGAGAGAAACTTCACGACGGCACAGGTCTCGCTTGGGTGTTTCCGTCTGTCCATCCGAACTACAGACGACACACTTCGGAGAGCACTGCTGGCTCAATGTTAGCATATGAGATGAAACGCCATAGACGGGCTAACAAAAATTGGCATTCATTATGTTAGGTTCATTCTAAATCTTCAAACAACTACTTTAACACAAGACGTGTAGCAACACGTACAAAGAGTGCGTGCAAAAATACTCACAAGTATATTTTGCTTCGCTCCGTGCGAATGACTATCGGAGATCTTACTTTTTTTTTTTAAATTTAAAGTCAAATGTCTTCATACTTTCATAATTTTGCGAGGTGAATGTAACTCATCCGTGAGAGGAATGAACAGGAAATGACCCGAGATGCACACTGTACATCCTGTACAATACTACTTTTTTTGTCTTTTTCTTTATTGTTGTTGTTGGGACTTGAACTTTGTATCTTATGAACCAATGTACGACATCCTGTGTGTCGCCCTCTGCAGCCTTTCTTCCGACTACTGAACCTCCGGAAACTGGGCCTGAGCGACAATGAAATCCAGCGACTGCCCCCCGAAGTGGCCAACTTCATGCAGCTGGTGGAGCTGGACATATCCAGAAATGGTACGTTTGATTTTGGGGGGAAAGTATCGCTCTATATGTTGTACTTTATAAAAAACAAGCAGGAAGACAGATTAAATAGAATGTGAAGATTTAGACAGTTTATGAATCAATATTTAATTGTGCAATTCAATTCATTGGCTGCTCCTTCTGATGTTCCCACTTTGACCACCGGGAGGCAGTATAGTATAAAAATAATGCAATTTATGATACACGCTCTAATTTGTTCTTTATATTATATTTAATTGTTACTCCGTTTTATACAGTACAATTATTCAGCGCTATTTTTCTTTATTAAAAAGCATTTTTTTTGGGGGGGGGTGGAGGGTGCGGAGGCTGGAACGGATTAATGGCACATCAAATCATTTTAATGAGGAAAGATGGCACCTGTGTAGCTTCACTGTATGAGACCACCTCCATTTTTTATTTTTTTTTTATTTTGCCTCTGCCGTAACATTCCCGCGCCAAGCCATCTGGTTGTGTTTAGTAGCAACTTGAAATGCTTTTTGCTCTACCGAGCCCTCATAACATATCTGCTGCTCCTCCGTTCCTCCCGCAGACATTCCCGAGCTCCCCGAGAGCATTAAGTTTTGCCGGGCCTTGGAGATCGCCGACTTCAGTGGAAACCCCCTCTCCAGGTAAGCCGAGTGAAACGGGCCCAGTCCGCCGATGCGTTGTCAGTGTTGTTTTGCTTTGCCGTGACCTTTTTTTTTTTAACTCATCTATGTGTCTAAACGCACGGAACGCGCTCGATACTAAGCATGTAACAGCGGTGCTTTTAAGCTCTCCACCACACAGGAAATCCTGTGTGCAATAATTGAACAAGAGGCTGACGGTAAGCGCTGCGTTAATACGACAATGCTCACACAAACCGCTGCATCAATTCCAAGGGTTATTCTACAAAAGTGACTTTTCTGGCTTGTAGTCGCATATCCATCAAACGTGGAATTCAGCAAGTATGTACATTATGCGTGAGCAGCCTTTCGGACGGATTTGAACAAATCCCTCTGTAGTCATAACAACCACATCGCTTAGCTCGTCGGACCGCTAGCTCACTCTAAATAGTATCTGTGTTATTCTCTCAATGCTCTGCGAAGAGCACCTCACATCAGTGCCGTACTGATGAGGTGAGAGGAGTTGCACGTGTATCAAAATCGGTTTTATCATTACGCTGTTTTATAAAGGACGATATGAAGTGTTGTTTTTCCTCATTAAAATTATTTTCCAAAATTTAAGTTCAATTTAAATGTTCAAATTGTGCATGTTAGAGAGCCTTACAATATTTTTGATCTTATTTTTCGTAAACTTTATTTTTTTTAAGCGCACTGACTGAATTTAAATGTTGGTCAGGATGGTCGTGCTTGAAATTTGGAATAAAAGCTTAAAACCACTGAAACAAATGTATTTCGGCCGTTTGGTGATGAAGTGCTGCCTCCTCGAGTGAAAATAAAATCAATCTTCTCACTATTTTGAAGGTCACTTGCTTTTTTTTTTTTTTTTTTTCACACACTCCACGTCGCAATCGCCTAATTCCACCCCAAGTTGTCATGGTAACAAAATGCTTACACTTCCATATAGGAATAGGGTGTGAAGTCCGGTGTTTCCATTTGAGAAGAAAATATATTTAATATCATAGATGGACTTGTTAAGGAAGCCAACGTAAACATCTAGATGGTCATACGATCCCCCCCCCCCCCCCCCCCCCCTCTCATCCTGCTCTTTGTTTGTGCCGCAGATTGCCCGATGGTTTCACTCAGCTGCGAGCGCTGGCTCACTTGGCGCTCAACGAGGTGGCGCTGCAGACTCTGCCCGGCGACATCGGAAAGTATGCGCGCGCTCATTCGCGGGTGGTTCCTTTTGACTGGCACGCCCTCTACACTTACATGCCGTTATCTCACCCACTAGTCATCAATGCACACAATGAATTCAAGCAGAAAAAAGAAATATGAACGTAAGCTCTTACGAAGCTTGAGCAAACGGTCACATGGCATTTCCTCGGCCGGCGGCTGACGTTTCCCCTCCACTGGTTTAGATTATTGTAAGTTTGCAACCTCAATTGGCAGCCGGGCTGTGGGCCCCCCTCCCCAAGACAGATGGAGGAGGCCCCCCCCCGCCCCGCCCACTGCGCCAGGCTGCCCATATGAACAAACCTGGCTGCCATCTGACTAACCGACTTCTCCTCCTCGCAGTCTGGCCAACCTGGTGACGCTGGAGCTGAGGGAGAACCTGCTCAAGTGTCTGCCCACGTAGGTGTCGCCCATCATCCAATGCGGGGTGGCGGGGGGTGCGCGGCCTCATTTCAGATTTAAATGGCATGCATGAGCCATGGATGATGTATAAAAATGGTTTAAATGTCAATGTAATTTACAGTTATGACTTTATCGTCGTAAAAGTAATAATAATAATAATGCCTTTATTAGTCCCACAATGGGGAAATTCGAGATTCGAACCCAGGCCTCCTGGGGAGACTGGGTCCTGAACGCGGCGCCTTAGACCACTCGGCCATCCTGGCAGCCTTTCCTGTCGGAATCTTCTGGCTTTATTTTCTTTCCATCATTTTGATTTTATGCTCGTAAAATGAAGCGGTTTGTCATTTTATGACTTCATTCTCATAAAGGTAAACCTTGATTGTCATGATGAGATGACTATTCGCACAGAATTCCACATTGACTTTTATAATATACTTTATGAGAATATTATAACAGGACTCTTATCATAAAATGCGTAATATCTGTTTGTGTGTTTTGTAATCAAATAATTCATTCTCATGTTTTATATCTACAAAGAATTATAAAAAAAAAAGAACCCGTTATTTAATGACATAAATGACCTTTTTGAAAAATTGTAAAAAAAATAAAATAAAATCCTTATTTAAAAAGAAAAATCATTCAGCCAATTATTTACAAAGAAATGTATAAAATGAATTAATGGGAAAAAAAAAACATTCCTTGTACGTTGCCAATGCAATTTGCTGTTCTGCACTAATTTGTAACGTCTTGTTTCTCAGATCGCTGTCCTTCCTGGTGAAACTGGAACAGCTGGACCTGGGCAGCAACGAACTGGAAGTGTTGGTAATTAACATATACAACATGCAAAATGCCTGTTGCGTTTTCAGACATAGAGCAAATTCATATTTGCCCGCCTTCCTAGCCGGACACGCTCGGCGCGCTGCCCAACTTGAGGGAGCTTTGGCTGGACCGGAACCAGTTGTCCTCATTGCCACCGGTGAGTTTATTTTAACAATCGAATACACAAAGATGTGCGTTGAGTAGTCATGAGTGTGGTTGGAAAATGTTTCAGTCGGCTAGGCTAATGCTAATGCTAAATAAGATCTATGATCCCGTGTTATAACTCTTAAAGCCATGGATTGAAAAGAATACATATAGACGCTTAACAATACTCACTGATATTGGGGATATTTCCAAAATTCCCAAATTGAACTTCCTTGGAAAATTGCTGAAAAATGATTGGTCACTTAACAACTGTAGGCCTGAGAATTTCTTTTTGGTTTTTAGGAGCTCGGGAACCTCCGAAGACTGGTGTGTCTGGACGTGTCTGAGAATCGCCTTGAGGAACTTCCCTCCGAGCTCGAAGGCCTCCTGGCCCTGACCGACCTGCTGCTCACCCAAAACCTGCTGGAGGTGGTTCCGGACAGCATAGGTGACAAAGACAAGTGGCCAAAGCAAACACTTTTTCCAAGTGACGCTCGCTCAAAGCTAAATCACCAAAATCTAGGCCTCGAAATAAAAAATAAAAAAAATGAATGGACGTGAAGGGAGGAGCTTGTTTTTGCAGACATGTAGCTTATTTAAATCATTTCCTCCAAGTCAACCATTCAATTAGGCTGGTCTCATGCCTCGTTAGTAGCCAGCACTGCCACCTACTGGCTGAGTGTGGCTATTACAGGCCATAAGCAAGTGACAAAATATTTCTGTTTGGGAATTAATTCGATATCCTTGAAATCTAGTTTAAAATCCATGTACTAGTAGTTGGCCAAAAGTGACGCTAGCAATGGAGAATTTATTTAATTTTTTTCGTAATTTCCTTGTTTTGTCCTCCCCAGGTTGCCTGAAGCAATTATCCATCCTCAAAGTGGACCAGAACAGATTGACCCACCTGACCGACTCCATCGGAGAGTGTGAAAACCTGACCGAGCTGATCCTGACCGAGAACCTCCTCCAGGTAACTTGAAGCTGACGGCATAAAGAAGAGTTGATTATTTTACTGATGAATTTCTTCTTTTTAATTCACCCAAAGACGCTTCCTCGCTCGCTGGGCAAGCTGAAGAAGCTGACCAACTTGAATGTGGACCGCAACCGCCTGGGCGGCGCGCCCAAGGAACTGGGCGGCTGCGCCAGCCTCAACGTGCTATCGCTGCGGGACAACCGCCTGGCCAAGCTGCCCGCCGAGCTCGCCGACGCCACCGAGTTGCACGTGTTGGACGTGGCCGGCAACAGGTGACGTTTCGCTCGCCGGTGGCATCCCATAATGTACAAATTGAGGTTACCCGTGACTAACTTGTCTCATTGTTTCTCTTGTTTTCTTTTGGATGCCCCAGATTACAAAACCTGCCTTTTGCCTTGACAAACCTCAACCTAAAGGCCATGTGGCTGGCAGAGAACCAGTCGCAGCCAATGCTCAAGTTCCAAACCGAGGATGACGAGCGCACGGGAGAGAAAGTGTTGACCTGCTACCTGCTGCCTCAGCAGCCTTCCCCCAGCCTCGGTGAGAATCAAGCGCACGGTTTGACTCTGATTTGAAAATGAAGACTGACTTTTGAATTCTGCGCTCCTCCCCGTAGAGAACCTGTTGCAGAACAGCGTGGACGACAGCTGGACGGACAGCAACCTGAACAGAGTGTCGGTCATTCAGTTCCAGGAGGAGACCAAGGACGAGGACGAGGACGACGAGGCTGCTGCCGAGCGCAGGGTGAGACAACGGAAACGGAAGGGAGGGAAAAAGCTCAAATTCAGCCAGATTGGTTTGACCAATCTGGATTTTTTTTAGGGGTCGCTGCGGATTGCGATATTTGGCAGAAGAAAATTGCGCTAAACAATTCAATGAAAAAATTTTTATATATAATGAATCAAATGAGTTTTTTTCCCCCACAGATTTGTCAAAATAATGAATGGGCAAAAAAATGATTGAAACGATTGATTTTATAGTATTGTAATCTTAATGTGTAAAAATCAAAAAGTAATCGGCATAAATAGGCAAAAAGTTGGTCGATTTTTGATTTTGTTGCCGATTTTAAAAACACTGAAATCGGTGGATTAATCAGTCAGTCCCTCGTGTGTATGCCCGCCCCGCTTAACTTGCTTTGGCTTCCAGGGCCTTCAGCGTCGAGCCACACCTCACCCCAGCGAGCTCAAGGTGATGAAAAAAGTCATCGAGGATCGACGTAACGAAGTCTTCGCGTCCAGACCCGAAGGAGAAGAGCAGTCCTCAGACGTGCAGGTAACATAAAAGCCTCGTTCGTTGCCGTCTGTCTCGTCTCGAAATCCGTTTGCTTTCCCGGCCTGATGCGTTGTGCTTTCAGGAGAAACGCCTCAGCGACCTTTCGAATCAGAGCCACGACTCGCAGGTGTCCGACAGCACGTTGTCTGCCACCTCCCACGACGACAGGCGAGAAGTCGCCGTTCCCTCCCAGAGGGAGGACCTCGTGGATGGCCACTCCCATCACGAGGAGGAGGACCTGGATGAGATGGAGGTGGAGTACATCGAGGTGATTAGATCCTTGCTGGAAGGGATTGATGCGATCTCTTTAAAATTAAATTCCACCAAAAAATGGACCTGATTTTAATTGTGCTTTAGTGCCACAAAAAGGTGAAAAAAAATCTTCTTGTATCTTGTCAGTATAATTTCAAAGTATTGGGTTCTCACTGCCGATACCAGGCACCGATACTTAAGGCAAAAAAAGAAAAAAACTGCGGTGGTTCGACGCATTGAGTAACTATTATGCGTGTCACGATTATGTGTCATTGTGTTAATTTTAATTTTAGGTTTCATAAGCTCGATATTGGTAACTGTGACCAATCAAGGGTGAGTACTCATACTGGTATCAGGCTGAAAAAAGTGGTGTCAAACATTCACTGATTTTGTTTTAATAAAAATAAATCAATAAAATAAAATAGAAATGCACTCCTTATACTAAAAAAAATAATTAGAAATACCGTGTTAAACAATTTGTGCATCTTGAGAATTTAATCTGCATTGTGCTGGTAATTTGCACTTTGGCCACCAGGGAGCAGCATGCGCTAAAAATGGATTAACCGCCCAGCATCATACCTTTCTATCCGTAAACTCCAAAACCCAAACTATCTTTTTCCCTCAGCCCACCGTGCACTTTGCCGAGGAGCCCATCATCCGCAGAGGGGACGACGACGACGCGGAGGAAGACGGCGAGAGGAGCGACGAGGACGACGACGGCGACGACAGGCCGCCCTACCCGGCCGAGAAGCAGCGGCTCATCCGGAAGGACACGCCGCACTACAAGAAGCACTTCAAGATCACCAAGCTGCCCAAACCCGAGACGGTGGCGGCCCTGCTGCAGGGCTTCAACCCGGACGGCCTCGCCTCGCCCGCCGAGGACGAGCGGGACGGGCTCGAGGATGACGAGGACGAGGGCGTCGGCACCCCTCGGTTACGTCGCAGGATGGAGACGTCCGAGCTGGACGACAGCCGATATCACGTCAAGGTAGGATGACATCATTTTGCTTTTTTGGTTCTAGTACGCATTTGCGTCGGGCTTCTGTCCAATCGCGTTTGCCAACTTTCGAAATCAAACCAAATGATGTGATAACCCCCCCGAGCAGCTTCAGGCTGAATCTTTCGCTCTGCCACATCGCTGACGCCCTTCGGCACCACTAAACATTTCACCGAACATGTTAGCGGCCCTGGCTTCTAATTCATGGCGTCACTTCACATGCTTTGTATGTCGCGTGCGTGTGTGTCTCGATTCCAATGAGCTCAAACAGTTTGTTTGCGAGATTTCTGTTGATTTTTCACTTTCATCAAATTGGTGATCAATCAGTGTGTGTGCAGAGGTGGAATGTGCTCTGTTCCGTCATAGTGCTTGCCTTTTTTTGGGGGGGGGGGGATTCATGAAGGTGTTTTCACTATGTTGATTTTTTTTGTGTAATGCCACAGGAATTAAATTTGGGCTAAACATTTGTACTGTTCTGATAAATTCACGTTTTTCAAGAACTAAAGTTGTCGTCCTGGATGAAAATGAAAAGTGGGAATCTTGCAGGATCAAATATAAATAATAGTAGGCAAGGGGAGAAAGTAATATTTGTAAAGTGTATTTCAATTAATTCTTGTACTAATTAGCCTTTTATTCTGGAAGAGATGCATTTATTCCCATTTGGACAAAAGTAGTGCTTTGCCACCATCTTGTGTTCTGTATTGGCAGTTATAAACCCATTTAGGAGGAGTCAACTGTTTTTTTTTTTTTTTTTTTCAATAAAAATAAAATAAAATAAAGCAGCTTTAATTTAAAAAGAAAAAAATGGTCATAATCCATTTTAGAAAAACTGCTTCAGTCATGCTTGGATGTCAGATTTATAAGATATTTCCAAATTTTCTAATTGCTTTTAAGTCTTTTTTTCTCAGTTGTAGCAAAAACTGTCAGGCATGGATGCTTTATTTTGGATTTATTGTTTCATGCCTTCTCTTGTCCGCTTTGGCTTTTTCTTTTTCTGCCGGTGTTGGCTTCTGGTGTCTGGGGCGGTGCGAGCGCGCTTTGGCTTCCGAGTGGAGACGCCACAGTCTCGAAAAAGTGTCGTTGCGACCCATTTTTTTTTTAATTTATTGACTTTTTGGAGTGAGTGCAAGCCTTTTCATTTTTTGGGGGGGCCTGACTAATCCGCATGCTTGTCGCTGGTTCCTGTCCCTAACAGGGGGTGTCATTTGATCAAGTCAATAATCTGCTGATTGAACCTGCTCGAATTGAGGAGGAAGAGGTCTGTACCTTCTACCTTGGCTTTCCTGTCTACTCTTTTGTCTGACTTCTTTGCCCACCCGCCCGCCCACTCACTGGAAATGCCACTAAAAATCCAGGACATAATCAAAGCTCATCGCTTGCTTGACGACCCCGAACGCACCATCCGGTGAGTGTGGCAGAACCTGAATGCGGATCGTCCGTGTTGTATTCTTAATAGTTTGCTTTCAGACACCCAAAAATATGAAAAAAAAAATGTTTGATTCGATTGGATTGAAATTGCAAAATTGAAAAGTCCTTTTCCGTCCAGCTTCATGTTCTGCCACCTCTCCTGCCGTCTTTGCTGCTTCCCGCCGCTTTGCCGCTTTTCTTGGCTCGTCCACGCTTGCCGGCCGGGACGTCGGCATCTGCCATTTTGGTTTGGTTTGGTTTGGTTTTTGTTTTTGAAACGCACGCTGAACCAGAACAACAACAACTACTCTCTCTCCGATGAATGCAGACGCTCCCTTCTCTTGAATTGAAAGATTAGAGTAAAATTGTGTGTCTTAAGTGTGTCATTGTTTTTGGTTTTTGGATATGTCAAATGGATTTTCAACGCCGCAGCATGGCTCTTTTTGTAGTCATAGAATACACTTTTCTTTACTCCTTTACACTCTTCCTGTTTATTATGCATGGCTTGTGAACATGTTTAGATTGGACAATATATTTACATTTTATTCACACAAAAAAAAAAAAAAGAAAAAAAGGATATCAGCGTTTGGGGTGAAATTGCAGAATGAACCGAAAATGCAACATAATCGTTGCAGGAGAACTTCATTTGACCTTTCGTACATTTTTCAACCGACAACCAATTGTTCATTGTTGGCTATTTTTTTCTCAACTTGCTGTTCCCGATCAAGGAGCAAGAAAAAAAAACAATTTAAAGTAGTCCAATGTTAGTCTTTATAGGCCCATAAAACTTATTTTTTCTTTCCATTTTTTCCTAATTAATCGGCCAATTAATTGGTCATCTAGCAATTATTTTGTCAAATATTCATTTGGTCATCCTCATTCAAATGTTTCATGAAAGTCAAATGAAGTGTGGTTATAGTTCATTTTCGACCCATCCTAAAATTTCGCCCAAAAACTGAATGTCCCCAACTTTTCGTGAAAATTTGAGATGACGCACGCGAAGTGCCGCGAACGAGACCTTCCAAGACCGGAGACGATAGCGTTTGTGTCTGGACTCGAAAGGCTTTCATTTTTAATCTAACCACCTTGCAGCACACCTTAACCATCCTGCGACAAACGGGCGGCCTCGGCATCAGCATCGCCGGCGGGAAAGGCTCCACGCCGTACAAGGGCGACGACGAGGTGAGAGACGCACTTCCTGGACACAACACACCAAAACGGGTCCTGCTGAATTATTGACGATCCTTTTGCGTTTGACTTCAGGGGATCTTCATCTCCAGAGTTTCTGAAGAAGGTCCGGCGGCCAGAGCAGGAGTGAAAGTGGGAGACAAACTGCTTGAGGTACAATTTATTTATTTATTTATTTTTACAAATGTTTCCATTTTGTTGTCAAATGTTAAATTAAATTGTACTTACAAGTAAAAAAAAAAAATTCAATTCAACTTTGCGGATGATCCCAGGTCAACGGTGTGGACCTCCACGAAGCCGAGCACCACACGGCCGTGGAGGCCCTGCGCAGCTCGGGGGCCGCCGTCTCCATGACGGTGCTTCGCGAGCGCATGGTGGAGCCGGAGAACGCCATCACCACCACGCCGCTCCGACCCGAGGACGACTACTTCCCGCGGGAGCGACGCAGCAGCAGCGGCCTGACCTTTGGCGGCGACGGCGGCCACGGGCAGGGGGCCGGGTTAGGACCCCTGCAGCACCTCTCCGCCTGCCTGGTGCGCAACGACAGGGGGCTGGGCTTCAGCATCGCCGGCGGGAAAGGATCCACGCCGTACCGTACTGGCGACACGGTGAGGCAACTTGGATTTTGTTACGGATGACCCGTGTCTGCCGCGCTTTATTGGGGACGGAGCTGCGCTTCGATTTAACTTCGCAGAAGAGAGAGAAAAATTGACAAAAATCGGACAATTTTTTTTGCTGATTTATATTACGAAAAAAAATTATGGGAGTTGTACCATTACATGCAAAATGTAGGAAGTTTTTTTTTTTTTTTACTGTAGTTTAATTTTTATTTTTTTTAAATCAGTAGTTAAATACGGAACATGAATAAATAATACTCTGGGTTTGGAGCACATCTAAGACTTTAGCTTGTCAGTTGTGGGTAGTTGGACAGGTCGGTCACCCCCCCCCCCCCCCCCCAAAAAAAAATGTTTGTCGTAACTGTCGGTCTTTGAGCTGCTCCAATTCTGACCGCGGCGTTACTCCGCCGTCGCCAGGGAGACGGAGATATGAATAGCGAGGCCCGGACACATGATAGGTTCACCGTAAGTGGACGGGGTAGTCGAGGCGTTTGTTGGGGCCAGCCAGTGTTCGAGGAGTCCAGAGCAAGAGCGACCGCTTTTCGGATTAGAGGCGGGTCCGACTGTAAGTTGAAATGTTTTTTTGGGGAGGCTTGACTGTGAACTTTGCCCACGCGTGTGTCGACACACTTTTGTTTTTCGCTCGGGTTTGGTCAGAATTCGATTTGGCCGATTGTTCAACGCGTTCGGTCTGGCCAGCTTGGTGACGGGACTAATAAAGAACTTGTTTCATGCGCTTGTTTTTGCTTTTAGGGGATCTACATCTCTCGCATTGCAGAGGGTGGAGCCGCCCACCGAGACAGCACGCTACGGATAGGCGACAGGGTCATCTCCGTGAGTAGTCGACGAAACCTTTGACAAATTTGCTGTCGCTTTAGTTTTACCTTATTTTTCTGCACAGCATTTAAGATTTTTTATCTTCTTCCTAATTTTGATGCTAGTTCGGTCTTATCAAAATCTTTGTAACTTTTCAGATGTTACGGTTGCCTTCTTTTTAATCGGAACTTTTTGAGTTTTAAGAGATGCTTTTGCATTTTTTACAGCGGGCATTTTCAGCATTCGAAACATTTGGGAGTTTTACAGGTTTTTTTTTTACCTGCACATCTTTTTTTAATTTAATTTTTTTAACTTGAAATACCACGCATTGTCACTCCTCCCACTTGACTCGAGTCGGCGAATCCGATGGTTTATTCGGAGCAGTTTTACGAGTGAACGTGTGCAGGGCGGGAAAGCGTTGAGGAGCGAGTATGTGGCCCAACTCTTCCCTCCCTGGCTTCATCCTCCGTTTCTTCCCCTTTGCTGCATGCTCACTGTCGCGTTACCTCCCTGCCTTGCGTGTCGGTGTCGGTGGTGGGCGTGGTGTCGGCGCGTGAGCCGGCGGTAAGCGGCGATACTGTCGGGCCAGCGCTGACCTCTGCTTGTCTGCTGAAAGCAAATACGTTCAAAGCTCTTTAACGAACGGCGCCGCTTGCCTTTGTTGACTTAAAAGCAAATCTTTTGGAGGCAACACGCTCCCGCTTGTGTTTTTAAATCAATAAAGGCAAGCGACGAGGAAGTAAAATTGTGCAGATTTTAGCCAAGTTATAAAAGTCAGGCTCCTGCTTGCTGGCTGTTTAATGCTTTTCTTTTGAGCCTAATTTCTGAGAGCTGCGTTTGCGCCAAAACCACATAATATATTTAGCATGGTTGCTGCTGGAGTAGGCAAATTTACTTTTTCATTTCATCTATTCTATTCTATTCTAATTCTATTCATTACATGCCACACCCAATTAAAGTTTCCCGTCAAACTAAACATAAAAAAAATAGAATTAATTGAATTCCATCATTAAATCATCACATACATTTTAAATTGTGTCATTACTCTGTTTTCAAAAAGTACATTCCAGACTTTTTTTTTCCTATTTAAAAACAAACAAACACAAAACTTTGTCACTGTAAATCCAGATCAATGGTGTAGACATGACAGAGGCCAGACATGACCAGGCAGTAGCGCTCCTTACCGGCACCTCCCCCACCATCGCCCTCCTGGTGGAGCGAGACCCCAACGCCCCGCGCTCGCCGGGCCTGTCCCGGCAGCGGGCCCACTCCCCGCCGCCCCCGGAGCCTTCGGACTCTCCGGACCAGGACGACGAGGGCCTGCAGGGGAACCACCTGGGTCGGATGGAGGATGAGTACCCCATTGAGGTAAGGGGGCGGGGCCTCCTGGAAAAGTCGAGTTAGTTGAAATACCGATGAGCTCCTTAATAGGTTTTTCTATTTGGCTTCTACTTGATACTTGCTGCTGTCCAGTTCGAAAGAGGATGGTGCATGGTATGAAAACAAATTGTGGAATGGATTGTGGAGTAAAGCCGTGATTCCCAACCTGATTATCCAATATCGTATAATTGGTCAGAAAATTATTTATTGACTTCAAATGGTGTATCTTTGTTGTTCAACTACATATAGTGACGGTCAGAACAATTAAATGCTCTTAATATTAATTAAAAATCCTATGGTTCCACCTGACGGTGACGAAATGCGCTTTGTCTTTATAAAGGTTGGGAAACATTGGCGTAAACATTGAAATAAATATTGCAGCCTTATAACTTGCAACTTCGAAAGCAGGGTACATGCGTGCTGATGTTTGACATCTTACCAATTTTTTTTAAATGCGTGAGACTCCAGGCTATTCGCTGACTTCTCCAATTGAGTGTGACGCCACCACCACACACACGTTCACAATTCCTGGCGCAGTACCAACACTGACCTGCGAGAGGCAGCATGGAGCCAAAAGGCTTAAAAGATGCTAGGCTAACTGTTAGCTTATTCGGTAAATACATTGTGGTCTATACATCTAATTTATGTGGAGGAAAAATACATTTTAACTCACTTCACATCATTAGGTAATCTTTTAAACACATCTGACATTCGTGCCTTTGCTGACTTTCATCACAAGGAAGGGCAAATAATCAAATCTGTCAGATTGTAAGTGTGTGTGTACCCGGCTTTGACATAAACAATAGAAACAACCAAAAATAGAATCCTTTAAGTCCTCTAGTAAATGTTTACTTTTTAATACTTTTATCACAATTAAAATGATCTGCTTTGACAGGAAGTGACGCTGGTCAAGTCAGGCGGGCCCCTCGGTCTGAGCATCGTTGGGGGCAGCGACCACGCCAGCCATCCCTTCGGCATCAACGAACCCGGGGTGTTCATCTCAAAGGTAAACCCGCAGTTCCAAAAATCATGGAACATGGAAGACTGTGGCTGACTGTTCTATGCCCGCAGGTGATCCCTCACGGTTTAGCGTGCGAAAGCGGGTTGCGTGTGGGCGACCGCATCTTGGAGGTGAACGCCATCGACCTGCGCCACGCGACGCACCAGGAGGCCGTGCGGGCGCTGCTGGCCAACAAGCAGGAAATCCGGATGATGGTGCGCAGAGATCCCTCGCCGCCCGGGATGCAGGTCAGCCCCGCCGCCAACTCGGACTAGTCGAGTGTGTGTTGAGATACTGATGTCGTCTTTTATGCGGCATTTTCAGGAAATTGTCATCCATAAGCAGCCAGGGGAGAAACTGGGGATCAGTGTACGTGGCGGAGCGAAAGGCCACGCAGGAAATCCTTTTGACTCGACTGATGAGGGCATCTTCATATCCAAGGTAGCACTTGATCAATACTGAGACGTACTTCGTTTTAACTAGCGGTACCTTCACTAGCTGGGCTCTTAAATGTCAATTTTAAATCGGACTTTTGAATCTGGATTTTGTGCTTGAATGCTGGACTTGAAATTTTTCATTCGTAATATGTCTCCTTTCAAAACAAGGTGAGCTCCAGCGGCGCGGCCGCCCGGGACAGCCGCCTGCAGGTGGGCATGCGCATCCTGGAGGTGAACAACCACAGCCTGCTGGGCATGACGCACACGGAGGCCGTGCGGGTGCTGCGCGCCGTGGGCGACTCCCTGGTCATGCTGGTGTGCGACGGCTTCGACCCTCGCAAAGTGCCCACGGCGGAGGCGAGTCCTAACGAGGAGCCCTATGTTCGTATAAAAGCTTCTACGGTTGATCTGACTGATCGCAACGCACGGGCTCAACGAAATATGCGTCCCCAGGCGTCTCCGGGCATCATCGCCAACCCTTTTGCGTCAGGAATCGTCCGTAAGAACAGTATGGAGAGCATCTCTTCTATAGACAGGGACTTGAGCCCCGAGGAGATGGACATCATGCAAAAGGTACGATTTCACTTCATGGTCCTTAAAATCTACAAATGAGGAATCTTTATTATATTTTATATAGAGAGAAGAACAATTATTTGTGCTTCCACTAGATGGCAGCACATAGATGATTCTCCCATGAATCCACCTGTTGCCATTCATACAACAGATTTCTAGTCAACTTTATATTATAATCTGACTAAATTTAAACGATCATTATTTGAATTTATAAATTTGCGTGAGATTGGCGATGAGTTGTGAGATTAGTTTTTTAAAATATGTGCCAGACCCAAATGACAAGTCATCCTAGTTGTTTTGGGAAACCAGGAAGTCATTGGCATGCATCGCAAGGGGCGACTTTGACAGTAATTTTGCCAGTCATCAACATACCGGGAATGGCTTTGGCGCGGCCAAGTGAAGGCGTGAATCAAATGTTTTTGTTCAGCGTTTTTTTGTGTGCGCGCCACGGCAGCAATTCAGCCTTAGCGTCAGTTTTACTGCCGCGCGCTCATGCATCAGAGCACTCGAAAGCACCAGTGCGCGGCCGTTTATTTAGTCCCGACGCGGAGTGAAGGCGTGTAGAATTGAATGGAGCTCGCGCGCACTTAAAAGCAGCGCTAAGGAGACCGACTGTCGCTCTTCTTCAGGAGTCTGAGATGGTGAGGGAGACGTCCCAGTGGGAGAAGGAAGAGATGGAGAAAGTGGTGAGTTGATCCCAACAACGACACGCTCAATAATTTCATAATCTTGCAAATGATTCATATTTTTTTACTTGTGCAACATAAAAAAAAAAATTGGTTTTGAAAGCGTCCAGTTTCCGTGAGAAAATTCCCAAATTGATGAGGATGTTTTCGCATTCCTTCTAAAATTTCTACAAAAAAAAAAAAAAAGCGTGCAAATAATGAAGTGCAACTAAAATTGACGTTTTCACAATCGATTCAATTTACATTTTGACGTCAAACATTTGATGAGGCAATTTGCCAAATTAATGGTTACATTTTATGGTCATCAAATAAAGACCGATTATCGTTGCGTTAATGTTTTCTCTCAAAATACGACGTTAATATCAAGAATAATTTGTGCATGATCTGCTTAGTCAAAAACTAGATTTCATCAATTATTAACATTCGACACAGTACACACAGACGAGAAAAATAATATAAATGACTTTTAAGTATTTTAAAACGGGGAGTAGGTGTCAGCCATTCTTGTGCTCTCCCCACCTGAGACCTCGCATGCTTTTTTCAGCTCGCAAAGTGAACGAATGATTCTGTACTTTTCTCTCCTCTGTTTTTTTTTTCTCTCTCTCCCGCCCTGTCCTTTTTTGGTCGTGCGTGAAATCTTCCCATCGTTCCATCTGTGCCACCGCTTTTTTTCTTGCTTTCGCTGTCATTTCACCTCCCATCAAATGTGTGTGTGTGTGTGTGTGTGTACTTCCTCCTTCCGCACTGTCCTCCCCCCTACCTGTCTGGGTCAAAGGAGCGTATGCGCTTGGAGCGAGAGGAGGCAACTCGCCTGCTTGAAGAGGAGACCGAGGTGAGACAATCCTGGAACGCTGCTTGGCGTTTAGCGCTCCCTCCCTGATTTTACTGGGAAATGACAAAAAAAAAAAAAATCCAAATCAAGTCAAACCATTCTAACGTCAAACTAGTCAGCTCATTCGGGACATCCTGCAAATTATTTTCAAAATCCTAAAATTCTTATCTCCTCCTACATTTTACATTTCCTAGATTTTTAGTTCAATATACAGCTTTTTTTTTTTTTTAAACTCATTTACTGCCATTGACGGCTAAAGACGTCAAAGATTCATTTTTATTTACTCGGCTAGTAGTGAATGAGTTAAATGTCGTTTTTTTTTTTTTCTTTTCTTTTCCTATATTGTGCTCTCTAGAACATCAGCACTGCACCTTTAAAACTGGACTACAAAACCCTGGCCGCGCTGCCCACCACCAGCCTCCAAAAGATCAACAGGGTAAGCCACACACCCGTTTTCAAATAGTTTCAACATCTTCAAGGAAGCCTTCGCGTTTAGCTCATGCGCCTCTTAAGTCCGCCATTTGCTCCGTACGCATATCCCCCCCCCCACGCTAACATAGCTGACCTTGGACCTACCATGCTTCTTGCAAGGACAACCCCCCCCAGCCCCCGTTTTTTTTTTTTTAGAGGACAAAGGAGGTGAATAAAACAAAGCACACGGGGTGCTGTTTTCAATGCCGGGACATGAGGCTTCCTTGGACATGTGTGACACGGAGAGGTGGCATGTTTGGGGGAAGGGGGGACAGCTGCCCCCGTTCGTGATATTTTAAACCTGCATCTGGTGAAGTGGACACGGGCCACTTGGGGTGGGCGGAGTGGAGGGCCAGACAGTTGAGGAAGGGTGTTGTCCCGCAAGGGTTTTCGCTTTGACTTCTGAGGCGACTCACTTTGACGTGGACGTTCAGGACGCTCCAGCTCAACACGCGAGGTAGGAAAATGGCGGTCGGGTTTTATCATTTGATTTCAATTCCATTCTCTCTTCTTTTTTTTTTTTAATTTTCTGGAAACCGCAGCTTCGGTTGCGATTCAGTGTGTTGTGATTTTAGTAAGAAGCAGTGTTGTGATTTGTTTTTTTTCTAATTAATACACGATTTTAAAAATGTTAGAATGAAGTTAGGTAAACTAAAATTCACATTTCTTTTTCTTCCATAAACGACTGTACAGTAAAACCGAAATAAATATTTAAAAAAAAAAAAAACTCCGAAACTCATGTATGAAATGAATTGAGAAATATACAAATGGAAATTTTCACATTAATTGCAGTTTTACTGAGTTTTATAAACTACAAAAATGGACTTTCAGTGACTTATCGTTTTTATTCATTCATTATTTATTTCATTAGTCTTGAGACACGAAATTAAATTGGTGAACGCCGGGAGAATACGGAAATTCATTGAGCGCAATCACGGAGGAGCTGCTGTCGGCCGCAGCTCACGCGGGACGCTCTCATGCTCCCCCATCACGCTTCACATCTTGAAGTCACATGCCAGTATGTTCGATACATTTTATATTTGTCATTTCCATTCCGATATGTTTCCATATGTTCCAATTAAATGTGTTTATTTTCATTTCTGTTGGTATAATCCTTCTCCATGATACATTTTCAACTATAACAAGTGCGTCTCGAACGTATCCCCAGTGGTAAACGGGGGGTTACTGACGGGCTAAATTTACATTTTGACGCCTGCCCCGACTCGCTCACATCTTGGAAGGTGCCGAACTGTCTCGCTCGTCTGATAAATTGGTTATTTAAGGCACTAAAGAGAGTCTCGTTGCATGTGTAAGAGAGTCTGGAAATCTTGTATGACGACATCAGGAAGCGTTCCCTCTCTCCCCAAATTTAGACATTTAGTGCTTAAACCACTGTGAAGAGTTTTAACGTCTGCGTGCTGAGTGAGTGATTAATGGACTTTGGAGTTTGGGTACACTGAAAAAGAAAGATACTTTTAATTGACTTCATTTGAATATAAATGTTGGTTGCGCGCGATTGAAATGCGGTAAATTGAGGTCATTTTCAATTTGAAGAGGGGAAAATATGTACAAATTAATTAAATCCAAAGGAATTTTTCTCTATGTTTATTGAACAAAAATTTACACACACCATAAGTGAAAATCTGCGATGACGTCTTTAGCCGTCAATGGCAGTAGATGAGTTCATTGTTTTCAATCTTCCAATTTTTTTTTCCCCATTCCTATTCCTTTCTCTGTTCATGTCCTCCCTCTGGCTTTTCCTTCTCCCCGTTCAGTTCTCTCCTTTTCTAAGTCCAACCACCCCCATGGAGGTCCCTCTGCAAGCCCAGTACGGTGCCCCGTTAGAGCCTCTGGGCTTCAGCTTAAGCCCCCCCACAAATCCCCACGTGGATCCGGCGCCCTCCCCCATTTTGTTCTCCTCCAAAGAAGACGGCGCCGGCTCGACGGCGACTCTGAATTTGTCCGAGGAAGCTGAGGAGTCCCTGGTGGACTCGCAGCCCATCTGT
Organism: Idiotropiscis lumnitzeri; assembly: GCF_059441095.1. Lineage (NCBI taxonomy): Eukaryota > Metazoa > Chordata > Actinopteri > Syngnathiformes > Syngnathidae > Idiotropiscis > Idiotropiscis lumnitzeri. The sequence goes on along the minus strand of NC_142409.1, from coordinate 11,134,655 downwards.
TTCAAAGAGAACCCCTTTTTAGTGGCCAACCGCAAAGGTAAGGGTCTGCCGCCCGGCCAGCAGATCCTTTCGGGACCACCGGTGGGCTACGGCAAGCAGGGCCAACTTCAGCCTTGGTTGTTCAGCAAGGCAAGACTCCTTTTGCCCGAGTGTGCTGTGAAGCCGGCATGTTGTGTGACAATACCGTGACGCTTTGTTTATTGTCGGGGGGGGAATACGTGCCACGTGAACATCCAGCGAGAACATGACATTTCTAAGTTTGTGCGGGCTGAAATTACGAGACTTATTGGGGACCTTCTCTGCCTCTCCTTCTGTCCCTTTAATGACGCTGCATCTCTGCTTGACCATCTGTAGCGGGAGCTTCACTGTATCCGCTTTTGAACACGTCGCCATTCACTTTTGAAGGACACAAAAAGGCCTTGTATGGTTGGCAGCATGCTTTGCAACAAACTCGCGTTGACTCCCCGGTCGAGATGGGCTGGAATGCGTGTGGCGACAGCTGCTATGGGAGGAATAAATTGCTGTGAAGTGTTTGAGGCCGGCAAGGCGCTGCGAAGACGTGCATGTCCTTTGCTTGGGTGGATGACACTAACCGATGAATCGACGTGTCTGCTTGTCTTATTGTGTCAAAGAAATGGACAGATCTATAGCGCGCCATCGCTATTTAGAATGCGTTTGTAATGCCAACCCGAAACTCATTCACTGACACCCACGTCACTCACCAGACCAAGCTCTCCTTTTCAAGTCATCAATGCTTGAAAGTCACAGATACGACAGTGCAGGATGAGGATAGTGACACCAAGTGGTCAGAAATATTACCTGCACTGTCTAATAATGCAAAATCATTTTTTTATCCGCTGACTCAAATTAATAGAATAATCGATATGATTCAGAAAATAATCGACACCTGCAGCTGTTGATCGAATAGCTCGTTTATTCTGCGTCGTCTTATCTTCCAGACTCCTTCATCTGATTACACCAGGACGGAAAGTCCAATCAGAGAAGCTTCCTACTCTCCGACCATCCAGCCGGTGAGCACTTGGCAAGCGCGCCACATCATTTGCATTCAGCTTTGTGTTCTCCTCGCCATGAGTCGCTTCTGACTTTCCCACCCACGTCCCGCCTGCTTTCATCCTTTGTATACTTGACATATGTCCCCCCCCCCCCACAGCTTCACAATTGCTCATATTTTCTTTCCATAGGCAAGCATTCATTTCACCTCCACCCCCAACACCAAGGACCACACTTCATCCTCTGTGAGTGTCATGTTGCCATAGAAACCACCAGCAATTCTCGTCTGCCGGCTTACCGTTACTTTTTCTTTTTTTTTTTGTGTCCGCAGACACGACCGGGCGCCATCCTGCCTGTCGGGCGCGTGCGACCGAGCACCTCCCCGGCCGCTCCGGACGGCCTCAGCCCCAGCCCCTTCCAGCATGGCCCCTCTCCCTTCAACTCCCAGACCTCTGTAAGACCCCTCACGTCCACGTAGGGCTGCGCTCTCGTCGTCTGCGCATGGCGAGCTCTTTGAGCGCTTATTGCATAGCCCTGATAGCCGCCTTGAGCTCCGTGTCTTCATTAGGAAGCACGTCGTCTCTTACAAATACAGATTTTTCCTGCTTGTTGTGTATGGTGGGAAAAGAAAATCACAAAATTCAAAACAATTGAAACACAAGCAGACATATTTAGATTTTTTTTTAAATGTTCAAAAAAAAAATGGGACTTCTACTCTAATGGTTAATGACTTCATTTTTTGCGTCAACGATTTAGGGAAATTAGAGAAAAATATCACTTGAACCTCACTTTTTCGCAGGAGGTAGAGAATACGCAAATGATTGACAATCCCCTAAAATGCTTTAGAATTGCTATTCATGCCACATGATAACGACAAAGCACTTAAAACTGCGATTTCAAAAAGCACCAACACCTTGCATCGAGCGTGCGCACAATCATGAACCCACGTCACATCAACAGCTGTATTCACTGGTTAAATTAGTCAAGATCTACCTATCACGTATAATCCAAAATATGCACACGAGCCCTTCGCACAAATAGGAGTCAGTCATTAAAAAAAAAAAAATCGCTGTCACCAAATTAAAAAGAAAAACCTGACTGGTGACGCAAACTGAATTGTCTTAAAAAGAGCGTCCAACTACACGGGCTCTAAGATGGCTATCAAGATTATCATGTGAACGCTCAAGCGACTTTCCATTCCTACGCCTCTCTTTGAGCCGAGGTGCAGGTTTTGTACAGTTGCACCAAAATAAAATAGTTGTACTTAAGAAAAACAAACCAAAGAAAAAGGAGAAGACTTGATTTGCGTTTATGCCTTAATTCTTCTGATTTCTTACGTATGTCCAAAGTCTTCCCGGTTTGAGCTTTGCAAGCCCTACTGTCTTGTCTTTTCTCTGGCATACCTCCCCTCCGTCCTTCACACGCTCAACCAGCCGCCATACTCGTCACCCGTCCGCTCTCACATTCGACTCGGGTAGTATTTTCATCGTCTACCCTCTGGTTTGTCTGTCATCCCCGCCTCCTCTTCTTCCTCTCGGCTCCTTCACCATTCCCCTCGCCCACCCTCCCGCCCGACTCCTCCTCCCCCCCTGCAGCCTCGCGCCCCCTCCCCCACCTCGCACTACGAGTTGTCCCTGAACGCCAAGCAGGCATACAAGGCGTTTGCCGCCGTGCCTCGCTCGCTGGCGGCGCTGGAGCCGGAGCAGGTAGGCCCGAGTCGCGCCGGGTATCGGTGCCACGTCGCCACGACAACGCATGCTGTATCCTCCCCACCCCGATCCCACCCGCTGGCCTTGAAAGGCGCCTGTGACATGCTGTGACGTGTGGGATGCAGTCATCGGTTTCGTACTTGCGGTGTCGGCTCGTCTGAGTCATCCTGTCCACTCGTGCACCCCATTTGCATTTTCGCGCACAAAAAAATGTTCCATCGGTTGGGATTTCGTGTGAAATTTAAAGATGAACCTAAGGTTATTTTGGCTTTTTTCTTCCTTGACAATCACGCCATGTTTTTCTGGTTCATTCATTCATATTTTATGTCGAGCTTTAAAAGCTGATACGGTTTTTGTGCTGTCCTTAAATTGCAATTTTTGATTTATTTTTTTATTTCGCAACTTTGCAGGTTTAAAGCGTGCCATTCAGCTCCTTGTTAGACTTGCACAAAAAGGACTAAAACAGTCAACATTGGACATTCCCAAATTGAAAGTTTCACATTTTAGGCTCATCCTAACATTTCACCAGAAAGCTCAAACTTTTTGCCTGCTCCATATCCGTCTTTGTCCTCCGTCCTCTTTTTGTTCAGTGCTAATGAATTTCTTCCTTTGTCAAATAGGACTTGTATGGCGTGAGGAACAATTTCCATCCCAAGCAACCTTCTCCAGAGGTGAGTCGATCTGTGAAAAATGTGCACGTCCGAGCATGTTCAGTGAATTTTTCAGCCTCAAAGTGAAGATTCTTCTTCTTGCATCTTATAGAGCACACTTGACTTTTAACCCTGATTTAAAAAAAAAAAAAAAAGGGTTTTCAGTTGCCTCTATATTCCACAAGATGGCGGCAAAGAACTACTTTTGCCTAAATGACACAATGACGTATTTAAGCACCGAGCTTTTACCCCGTGCGACCACCTGGTGACAACCCGTGTGGCACTTTCAGCCCGAGTTGCACAACGATGTGTTTGACAACGGCGTGGACGGTCATGAGGGGGTGGCGGCCCGCCCCGCCCTCTTGTCTGACCGTTGGGAGTATACCAATATGGCCGCCGTGCCTCGCATCTCCAGGCCGTCCATGGACGCGCAGGTAGCCGCCGCCTCCAGCAGCCCTGCTCCCGTGGTGCGCTTGCTTGGTCTGGCCGGTGGCGGAAAATCTTTGAATTCACTCTTCAATCGAGAAATGACAGGGGGGGGGGGGGGGGGGACTCCATTCATGACTTGACTTCCGTTTGGGATTTAAAATGAACATGACAAGCAACTTAGTCCCACCTCTGACAAACGGTGCTGGGCTCTAATCACGTTTGCTTCCTTCTGCTTCGCCTTTCAAATTCTGCCGAATCAACATTTCTGGCCGTGTCGTCCGCTATGCAAACTTTGAGCTCTGATGATAATTCCCGCTTCCCTGGCCTGCAGAGTCCGTCACCTAGTGGCAAGGACAGCCCCGAGCAGCGCTCCTTCCGGGACCGGCAGAAGTACTTTGAGATTGACGTGAAGCAGCAGACGCCCGACAAGCCCAAACCTCGTGTCTCGCTGGTCGGCGAGGACGACCTCAAGAAGATGAGGGAGGAAGAGGGTTGGTTTTGATTGATTTGTTCTGGGTTAGCGGTCCTGCTATTTTCTTTTTTTTTTTTTTGGGCTACAATATGTAATTATTTTCTTCTGCCTTCTGTTTATTTTGGGTGTAATTTCATCATTGACCACTAGATGGTGGTTCACTGATTTGTTTCATAATAAATTTGAAGGAAGCATTTCAAGCTCAGCCTTGTGAAATCCACTTCTTGGACAGTATATGGCGTAACGTGTGTCTGTTTGGACGCAGAACGTAAGTTTGAGCAGCGAGCACGGGAGTACCTGCTGGACGAAGAGGACGAGGATGACGAGGAGGACCTGGCCAAGCACGTGGCGCAGATGAAGGTGACGGGCAAGGTGCTGCTGGATGGAGTGGAGTACGACGTGGAGCCCGTGTCCACGCCGTCGCAGCCGTGCGCCACGCCGCCGAGCTACTGCGGGAGTTCACGGTCGGATCGCGTTCCTTTTAAAGACGCCAGATGTTTTTTCATATCAGTGCATACATCTCCTTTCTAACGTTTGAAATGTGATTCTTCCCGTAGGCCTTCGTCAGTGGACAGTAAAGGAGACGGCGCGAGGAATTCGTTGGACGACAGCTTCAGACTGGAACAGCGACCAAATTCCATGACTGGGTAAGAACGACGCTCAATTCCACGTCAGCGATTTTTGCCACCAAAGTCTTCATGTGCTTCCTGCGCCCCCCACCACCACCACCTCTCTTCCCCCCAGTTTGATCCCCATGTACGCCGGTGACTCCGCGGCTCCCATTCGCACTGCCAAAGCTGAGCGCCGGCACCAGGACAGGCTCCGCATGCAGAGTCCGGAGCTGGCCGTGGCCCTGGACAAGGACCTCTCGCCCGCCGAGAAGCGAGCCCTGGAGGCCGAGAAGCGAGCCATGTGGAGAGCGGCACGGTAAATGTTGACCGTACTCGCCGGCTCCTTGGGATTCCGTCCAGGATCTGTTACTCCGTTTTCGCGGGTTTTTTTTTTTTTCCGTGGAACCTATCCTTATCAAGTCGCTGAAAAACTCAACTAGAGTGATGCCTTGAGATAGGCAAGGGCAAATTCCCAGTTTGACAGTTCACAATCTGCCTCTTTCAAGTTAATTGCCTCCACTTTATTTATTTTTTTCCTCGGCAAGCAGAGAGGGGAGGGGTGAGCAGTTAAGCACAGAGGAGGAGGGAAGAGACACTATTGATTCAACAAAATATAAATAAAATCTGCTGCCAAGCGGGTACTTGTTAGCCCCAAGGACAACATCGGTCAAAAAAATCATACCGTCCCAATCTAATATCGACCCATGCCAATTATTTTTTCTTTGACCAGACTTGTAACTTAAAAGCACCTTTGAACTATCCATTACAGACCCCCGTTCCTTACAAAAGTGAGATATCTTTGATGACATTATTTAATTTCCATAAGTTTAAAATCATATCTCAAGGCACCACCGCTCTCATGGTTTTTCACTCTTTGCGGCAGTCTTCCCTTTTTTTTCCCAGCTTTCTCTCTCTGTGTGTCTTCCTCTGTCCCGGTGCTCTTTTCTTCATCCCACTTGGTCTTCGTCGTACTGGGGGGCACAGGCCTTTAGGCTTGGAGGACGATGTTAGGCAGTATGAGCAGGACCTGGCTAAGAGGCTCTACCAGGCTCGAGTGAGGGCCTCTCACGGCACGGCGGCTCCTGCCTCCAATGCTTCCTCCTCTGCCGCCTCCCAGCTCAGGTCTGCGCCGCGGATGCCCGCAGCCACCGGGACACGCACGCACGGCATAGGGGGGGGTGGCTTTGGCTCTGAAAGGTTCTTTTGCTGCCTTTCCGCTGTTGTCTTGCTCCTAGCACGTCTTTTCCCCGTCTCATCCATGTCCCTTTTGTGCCTTGTTGCTCCATTTGTACTAATGCACACTTGCCTGCAAGCAAGTTTGTGTGTCAAGGCTCAGCCGACCGGCAGAGTAGGACGTCCTTTTCCTGGAATGCCTCGTTTGGTGTTGACGGTGCGATTACTATAATGCGCCGCAACTTTTTAGCCCAGCTCAAACAAGGATTCCGGCGTGTTTTCGGATCTTGGCGTCACGTCTATTCTTTGGGTACCCTTAAACTCATTTTTACATTTTTTTCTTTGCTACTGTTTTAAAATCAAATCTGCAAAAGTCAGAAGTTTTGTGCCAATTAGTTGCATAGACTAAAATTTACGGTACATTATAATTTTGTCACAGCAAACGAGGACAAGGAGCATCCACATTTAAAATGATTGACACACACCCAAAGGTGTGTGTGTGTGTGTGCGTGTGTATGCGCTTGTGCAGGCTTGTCTATTCACGCCATGCAGCCCCGCCCACTTCTCTGATGTTTGTTTCGCTCTCTTGACAGAATGAAGTCTCTGGAGCAGGACGCGCTCAAAGCTCAGATGGTCATCGCCAAGTCTCGGGACGGGAAGAAACGAAGCACCCTGGACCAGCTGGCTGAGTCGCCTTCGCCGGCGCCCACGCCCTCGCCCACCCCCATGGAAGGTAGGAAACTGTTTTAGTAGGAAAATTCGGATGACGTGATTTGACTTCATCTTGTCTTTCACTTCCTCGTCTCCCAGAGCTCATCAGTCCACGAGGAGTTACCTCCCCGGGTAGAATGGTAAGTCGATAAACTGCGCAACGATACACTGGTTGCAACCATTCACTAAATGCAGCGGCGCCTTGAGATGCCAGTGACCGGATTTAAGAATTTTTCAAGATACAAGTGCCATATGGTGGCAGTGAACTCGCTTCACCAACAAGCAGCAATGTGTGGCCACTGCTAGTTGAAGTTTGTCAAACTAAACAGCAAACAAAGAAAATTACGAACCTATTGAAGGGAATTAAAAGATTGAAATAATTTGCCTCATTGGCATTAATCCGCCATCTTGCCACTGGATTCGCAACTTTGAATCCACACGTTTTTCCCTCCCCTCCACGCCACCCCATCACACGCTTTCACCGCCGTCTCTGTTTGAACCCCCCCCACCACCACCACCACAAGTCTCCCCCCTCTCCACCATCCCTCCTCTTCCTCCCCCCTCATCCTGTCTTGCCATTCTTCTAGTCCCTGTCGTCAAAGAGGTTTGACTACCGCCAGTTTGCCGCCATTCCCTCTTCCAAACCGGTGTACGACATCCAGGTATCGGCTGCATGCTGAACCTCACATCCCCAAGTCCCCCCCCCCCTCCCTCACCCTCCCCAACTTTGAACCTTGCCAATAGTTTCTCTAAGTGAATCTAAGAGGCAATAAGAAATGATGTCTGGGTCTTGCTCCCGTTCCTTTCTTGTCAAACTGTCACTCACAAAGCATCTTCAGCAGTCACTAATCACTCGATCAGTTAATGGATTGCAGGAGACTACATTTATGCTCGCTTACGTTTCGCTGAGGAGTAATAACTTGGCTGGAATGGGTTTCTAGTATGGGGGGGGGTCGTCATGTGGTGTGCTTGTTGGAGGGAAAAAAACTGTGTTTGCTTTTCTGTCTGCTTTTGGTTTGTTCACGCAATGTGGATACTTTGGTTTTTGATGATAACAAAAGTGTTTCCACCAAGCTGCACGGTTCACTTCGGTTCACCGTTGGTGCGCTGCAGAGCTGCCGAGGATAACGTGACGACTTTTTCAGAGTCAAATGGAGGTTGAATATGAGATTTTGTTTTATTTTAAATTAGAGACGATGGAAAAGGTTACAAAATTCTGAGTGCGTTCAATTGAGGCAACATTACGTTGTTGAAAAAAAAAATGGTTAAATTTGTAACTTTGGAAAAAATAACATTTTCAACAAAAAAAAAGAAACAGTTTAAATTCAAATTTTATGTGAAGATAAGTATGCAAAAAAATGAGCTTGGAAATTAAAAAAAAAAAATCCCAGTGTACTTTTGGTTTTATAAAAAACAATTTAGAGTAGTAGTAGGGTAAGAAAATATACATATACAATTTTTTAAATTCAAAGGTTACTAAAATCTGAACATGAGTTTTTGATTAAACAAACAAAGTTCATATCTAGTTGGAATTTTAGTAAAAATATTTAAAGTGTGTATTAGTCGGACAGCATGAAACTGTACTTGGTGGAACCAGACGCTGATGGGAACTTTTTTTTGTTGTTTTAGCTCAATTTAGGTATTTTTGACCGTTTGCGCTTCTTGCCAATGAGCTTCCATTAACACCGCGACACGGATGAGCTCACGTCATCATCCCGGGAATCTTGCTTTCTTAAATTGCGCTCTCTGCTACCTCACCACTCACCGTGGTTTGTTTCCTCGCAGTCTCCTGACGCTGTAGACGACGTGCAATTCATCGACGACGGATCGCAGCATCCGGGTGAGTGCGCCTCGCTCCTTTTGACTTTGTGCTGATGACGAATCTGGACAAGAGGATGAGTGAGAAACGTGTTTCCTGTCCCTTTTTGATTCAGGTGTCTACATGGGATAATCGGCTCTCGGTGGTAGGAATGTGTTTGTGTGTGCCTGTTTGGGAGTGGACTGCTTTGCCTTGAAATGCTCACGTGATAGTTTAGTAGAAATAAACCCAAATTATTAACATACTAACCAGGAATTGTGGTATTGTGAAGCCGCATTGCCGGTTCACTACAGCAGTGGCCTGACTTGTAGTATTTGTGTCTCGCTTCGTCTTTCCTCACTGAAATGAATGGAATTTTTGTTCATCTGTTCCAGCCCTTCCACGATTTGGGGAGTGTCATTTTTCCATTATAGAAATTATACTATAAAGCTTTTTATTGGCTAAAAAAACAACTCCAATAACGTAATAATCTCATTAGAATGAAAAGAAATGCCCATTGACGTTCACTTCTGGTGTGTGCACCTTGGCCTCCAGGGGGCAGTGTGACACAGATATAAAAAATATAATATGTTTTTCCAATAATCCAAATTGTGATTGTGATCTTTTTTCCTCCCATTTTACTCCAATTCCGACTGGTTTCCCCTTTTACGGTTCCTCTGTATTTTATTGTGTGCACTTATTTCTCTATATTACTTCTTGGTGCCTTATGACATCATCACCATCTGCTTTTTGCGCTCCTGCTTGTTTTGTAGTGTTGGAAATCTCGCAGGGGATCTTTTCTGCTTGTACCATTATCCAATACAACTTTTTGCTGACACTAACATGCGTATGCGTGTGTTTGTGTGTCTTTCCTATCTAGGTCCCACCGCTGGATTAGAGGCCGAGGTCCCGGTGCCCGCCACCTCGGCCTTAGAGGAGATGGCGCTGTACAGCAACAAGCGCAAGCTGCGACAAGGCCGCCGCAGTTTGGAGACGGCCGTGCCCACGTAACACCTCACGTAAACGCATCACGAAACAAGAGACCAGCATAGCGGTCACTCATATCCAGCCTTGCCTTCAGTCGCCATGGAGACCACGCTTCCTCAACGCTTCCGCTTGACCGGCTAGCATTCTTTTGTTGTTTTTAGTTTCTTTTAAAATTATTTTTATTTTTCTTAACCTCCCAAAGACAAAAAAGAAGAAGTCCTAGCTGTAACATGTGGGGAAAATATTTTGACTAGATTGTAAAATGTTGTTTTTGGAGTGTAAATAATAGTAGACGACATCCTGCTACCTTCACACACACAAAGATTGTTGAGAGCTTTAAAAAAAAAAAAAAAAAAAAAAAGCATATCATGCATCATTGTGTTGCACTGCCATGCAGATTTTTAAACAAGTAATTTATTGCTTTTAATCATTTTACACCCAATTGAGGTTATTTCGTTTGCGCCCCAAAAATAGTTGTGCATATCTACACTACTCACCAAACCGTAGGGATATTGGGCTTCTGGGTGAAATCTGAAGATAAACCTCAAATGCACTACAACAGTGGCTTAAAAAAAAGAAAAGAAAAAAAAAAAAAGGTATTTCTCCCTATACCACCATGGTCACCGACATTAAACCACAATAGGATAGAAGGACTGTTTTAAAATAAAAAAAAGGAGAGACAGGTTATATGCCTCGAATGTCGCTGCCATCTGGCCGAACCTCGCATCTCCAAAACCACAAATTCCCTGGATTTTTTTTTAATTGCTAAAAAACCCCGAAAATCATTAACATTTTATCATTATGCATTATTATGCATATTCAACCGTTAACATTGTGCTTAAGCATACAAGGGGCGGAAAAACGACTTCAATATAGACTTGATTAGCATAGAATGTTTTAAGAAAATGTTACCTGAAGAAAGATTGTATTTGAAAGTGGCCAGTGGGACTGGAAGAGTCACAGAGAGTACGGAAGTGATTGAAAATTTTTTATTATGGATCATACACCAGTTGTGGAATTTGCCGTTCGGTAGCCCAAAGCCTGATATCCTAATTTCCTTTTTGTGGTCATGTGGGAGACACGAGAATTTTTTTACATAAACGGTACTTGCCCTCTTTCGAGAGTAATTCTTTTTCATGTTCTAATCATCATGGAAGTTGTGTTCTGGCGTGATGTGAAGGTAGCGGATGCTTTATTTTTCTGCCTGACGGGGCTAATTTAATAATCTGATAACACTGAGAGATCATTTTTCTTATCATGGTGTGAATAATGTACAAATATGAACGCGGGCGAGCAAGTGAAAACTGAGCCACTGTGTTGACCAATCGAGCGTCTGGGTTTGGACAGTCACATTTATTTTGTTCATTTTAATGGGAGAGGTTCAATAATCAAAACAAAATTAGAAGAAACCTCTCGGAATATCATATCAGCTTCTGTATCGGAAATTCTGCATAATCACAGTATAGTTTGATATTTTTTTTTTTTTAGGTGTTATAATTTTAGTGGTTCAAGTCACGTTCAAGTTTGCTAATAGCTCTTTTTTTTCATTTTACCATAGTTTTTATTTTTTGATTCAGATTGTTTTGTTTTTTTTACATTTTTTTAAAGAATATTTTAACGTAATTCAGTTTACTGGCTAACACGTGTGCTAGTTTGTCCCGTTTGACTTACGTAGTCGGACCGATGGAAAATTAATTTAATTCAAAAGTCAAATGTTGTAGCGTTACTACACTTATGTTTTATACGTCAATTACATTTGTGTAACTGGGAGAAAGAACACGAGTGTCTTCTCTGTCTGCCTGAATTGGTCGAGTGGTTTTCGACTTTGTGTTTGGTTTAGATGTATCCGAGTTCGGATCCCGTTTTTCAAATTTCCCCATTGTGGGACAAGATGTAAAGGACATCTTATCTTATCTTGTCCAGACCCAGCTGACAGGTTCCATTGCACGGGGCTAAAAAACAAACTAAAAAGCAACTGTGCTCTCTGCTATTCCTCGCTGTAAAGACACACAAATCAATGGTTTAATTTTTTATAAATAAACATTTTAAAGTCATGAATATACTTGTCTCGCTGTTGATTATTGTGACGAAAATGTTGCCTAGATGGAGCTCGAATTGATATTTATAAAGTTCATCTCTGCGTTTTATCACCCATGTCACAGCCCCAAAACATCAGTATGACCATTTCATGTTATGATGACACGTAAATATGTACATTTCCACGCATTTTACATACAAGGGTGGAGCAATAGTTTCCTAGGAACAAAAAAACCATGACAGATTTTTTTTATTAACCTGCTATTGACGGATATGGAAGTCAGAAAGTGCATTCTTTTTACCTGGGCTGGTTGATCAGAATATTTATTGGTCACATATGCATGAGTAAATGAAAAATAGTTGCAGTGTCTCATATTTTGGGGGCGAAATGCTACCATTTAGGGGCAGTCTGGAGCCCTCGAGGGCTCTATAATTAGACATAATGCAAATGTAAGACGAGTATCACCCAGCCTGTCTCTGGAGGTCGGGATCATACTATTTTAATATTGCGAACATGTTATGACAGACTATGGCGCGTTCACACTTACGTACAAATTCGGGTTACGTCGCCGGTGGTGGAATGAAACTTATCAAAACGTGAGTGTTTTTCTTTACATTATTAATTGTTTTAATCATGGTAAAGACATATAAGTTGAAATGTAAAAAAAAAAAATATATATAAATAAAAATTAAGAACGTTTTAATAAAGTAGTAACTCTTCCGGATTCACGTCCATCTACGTCCGGGTCACGATGCTGATTTGTCAGATTTCCTGTGCGGTGCATGGCATGCTTGACAGGATAGCTGACGGCTCATACAGACACTCAGCCCAACATTTTTTTTAATAATCGATTTTTATCAGCCTTTAACAGAGGTCAAACGACACAAAGGAGAGGCAATTGACCATCGTGGGAGCGTTTAGTAGCTACCGCCCTGCTCCTCCTTCCCCCACTCGAGCACCACTTTTTTTCACCCCTTCTCGGCGTGTCATTGCTTCGGCGTGCTAAGAAAAAAAAATCAGCTAGCGGCTCTCTTTTGAAAATGGCGGATGTGTCAAGCGAGAAGAGCCTGGATGACTTCTTCGCCAAACGGGACAAGAAGAAGAAGAAAGACAAGAGCAAGGCCAAGGAGTCGGCCGCCGCCTCGACGGGCCTGAAAAAGAGCAAGAAGGAGAATGATAAGTCGTCGAAAGGCGACGGTCAGGAGGACGCCAACATGGACAAGGTAACGTGGTCCGGTCGTCTGGTCGTGACCACTTGTAAGCACCTTCACAAGTCATGTAAAGGTTGTCGTTGACACTTAAATGGTGAGAAATTAACTTTTAATGAGTGATTTTGGGAATAAATTGCGACTAGCTGTCTAGCATATGCTCCCCGCGGCTCATGTGACGACCGGCTGCTAACTACCACTTAGCTTTTAGCTTCTTTAGCTGACACATTGACTAACTTAAAAGAAGCCCTTCGATCGTCATTTTAATCCAGTTTACTGTCAAACTATTTGATCGTATTCTCTTTTTTTTAATCGCCGCAGGAGAAACGGGAGGGCGAGCCGCCGCCATTTTAGTTTGTTTAGTCTCCCCACGAAGACGTAGGTACTGTAGTCCTCGCTTTACGACGCCGCTACCTTCGTGCGGCGACGATCTGACTCAAATATGTTCGTTAGTCGGATCACTCCATAATATTAACACAAGCCTGTCAAACAGCCCATTTGAAGCAAATGTTTGTTTGAGAAAGGCTTAGTAAGACGAAAACAAATGGGAAAAAAAACGTTGTACTATTTCCAGGTAATTTGTGTGTAACACTCATAAACCTTTAATACAAAAACATATGGAGCTGCAACAATTAAAGGATTCCTTAATTGTTAATAGTTAAAAAGTTTGGAAAGAATTTGTCTTGGTCTAATGTTTTATTAGGGCACGACCGAAGAGTGGTTGGCACATTAAATCAGCTAATATTAATATATTTTTTAATATCATTAAAAACTTGGCATTTGAACAGGGGTATATAAGAATTTTAATATCTTCTGCAACATGGCATCTTGGAAAGCTGACTGTGTTACACTAAAATCTCAAAAAATCTTTAAACCATAAAACTAAAACAAATTAAAAACAGGAAGTTCCGTGGTACCAGAGCGTGATAACATATTCTTAAGCCACTGCATAAACTGGTTAATTGCGCACCGCTGGGCCTCTTTGTATTGCTGACGTCCTGCTAGTGCAGTGCTGCATGTTGAGTGGCTTGTCTCCTTCCGGCCAGGAGGACGAGGAGTGGAAAGAGTTTGAACAGAAAGAGGTGGACTACAGCGGCCTGAGGGTCCAAGCGTTGCAGATAAGGTTAGCGTGACGTGTCCCCTCTGAAGTGTCCCGACGTGGCTGAAACGTCTCGCTTGTTTTCCCAAGTGACGAGAAGGAAGAAGAGGACTATGAAGACGAGGCGCACGACCAAGACGGCGACGTCCTGATCGTTGCGGGCGACGACAAAATGTCTGGCCCTTGGAACAAGTCCACTTCTGTTCCTGCGCCGGCTCCACCAGTCGGTGTGTAGTAACCCTTCACTTGCCAACAAGGCGTGGGCCACTATCGCCTTCTGACCAGATAAAAAAAATATTGTTGGAGCCACATTATAAAGATAAAGATGTCCTTTATTAGTCCCACAATGGGGAAATTTGATCCATTTGTAAACACAAAATGAAAATAAATTTTCATTAAAATCAAAAGGTTGTACGACAGTAAAAATACTTATTGAAGTTAAAACATGAATCGTAAATGGTGGTTGATATTTTTCCTTTCGTCTTTGTAGAGGAAGTGGAGACGCCCGAGTCGAAGCCTTCGGGCGTGTACCGTCCCCCGGGCGCTCGCTTCTCTTCATCCAAACGAGGCCCGAACCAGGGACCCCCAGAGATCTTCAGCGACACCCAATTCCCCTCCCTGATGGCCACCGGCAAGCACGTGGAGACGCGCAAGTAATTCCACGCACCGCCGTTGGTCGGCTTTCCACGCATCATAACAAAATGGCAAAAGGGGCCCTTTTAAAATATAGTCACACGTTTTGTGCGACATAAACTCAGGCGATCCAGCAGATGGCACCACTTTTTCCTCATCCTTCACACAAATATAAGTACTGTATATGTTTATGGAGGTCTGTTTAAAAAATAGATCCAAATGTATGTTTTCAGGACGATAATTTTTTTTTTAATTCAGATTTTTTTTAATATAATCTGTGGTTAATGTTTATGTATTTTTATAACAAGAAAAAAAGAAATGTTTCTGACCGAAAAGGAACTCTATGTGAAAAACTGCAAAATCATGGCTGCCATTTTGTAAGTAACTTTGTCTCCTTGGTGCCAGGGATCGTGAGATTGACAAGACGTTTGAGGTTGTGAAACACAAGGGCCGAGGCCGGGAGGACGGCAATCCCACCGCGGCCGTGCAACACCTGCAGCTGGATAACCAGTATGCCGTCTTGGGCGACAAGTAAAACACATGTGCCGCCGCCGCCGCCATTTGGAGCACCACCCAGCTCACCACCAAGCAATGGAGAGGAATTAAGCGGCTGAACGTTGAATACTGCACTCGTCGCCTCCAACACACACATTCAAATCATCACACGTAAAGGGGTGGGTGGGGGATTAGTGGGGGCGCAACTCCAAACAAGCTTTCGGCGGCGAGGACTTGGCGGACCACGTGTGTCTCTTTGGACTTCATTGAGGTGATTTTTACAAGCTGGGGTGTGTGTGCGTGTGTGTGTGTGCGTGCGTGCGTGTGTGTGTGTGTGTGTGGAGGGGGAATCTATTTTTCTGCACTGTCACACGCATACACACGCACACACACGTGTGGGGTAGTGGGGTGTGTTTGGTCGTTTAGGAGTGTGTGGGGAGGAAGGGGGACACTACCTCGGCCACGTGGATTCGCTGCTCTGCCGCCCCCCACACCCTCAAGAAATCCTGCACCTGTGGCGGTGAACGGGATACGAGCTGCAGAGTAATGAGACTCGTACCATTCCCTAATAAAGTGGCCTTACGGATACGAACAGCTCGGTCATCCCAGGAGCGCTAAATGTACTTGAACTCACCACAAGAGGAGCAGGAGGAAAAAAAAAAAGAAATACATTTTGCTTATGTGGTTTGGAAGATTTCAAATCTTGTTTCTCATATCCGCTGTTTAGTTTTGCAACCGTTTCTCATCATGAATATTATTAGATCAACGCTGGCTCGGATGTTACGACAATTATGGTTGACAGCATCCATTCAAACGCGTAGTTTGCCGGGTTATTTCCTAATTTCAATTTAACTGTCAATTCAGTTCTAGCAGTCAACTGAGCATTACTTTTGCAAGTTAATTGATGCAGAATAAGTGTGTGTTTGTTTTTTGGTCAATTCCATGATGAGTACAGTAAGTGCTTCGAGACTTGTGTGCGTGTGGTGGAAGTAGAACGTTTGTGACAAATATGAGAGACAATTTATCAAATAAAAGTGCTAATCTGGAAAGCCTGTGTATGTGTGTAGCTTTTCACATTCCAAGTAACCTCCGCTAATGGAGTAGTGAATGTAAAACTACAGTAGATATTCGTATGAAAAAATAAAGTATATGAGATGTCTTTTTTGGGGGGGGGGTGTTTTGGAAGCAGAAATAACATTGAACATGGCTCAACTGGCCCGTGGAACAAATAAGAAATTCCACCTGGTGTGGTCAGATAGATTATTTTAAAAGGCTTTGTGACCACTTCAAGTGAGGAGAAAAAAGACTTAATGCATTTTTTTGTTCTGTGTTTTGTTGTTCAGCAGTAAAAATCACAAGCGGACTTGTTTAAATTAAAAAAGGCATTATGACTAAAACTTTCCAAATAAAAGTTGAACCAACTTTTATGAAACGTTTGAAGGCCCCTGGGAATCTCGAGGCTCGTTTGCCCTTTTTATTTTTTTTATTTTAAGAGTATACGTTGTTTATCACCTGCCAGGTGTTATCTTAACGGAAATTTGCGCTAACATAACAGCCCTGCCTCCCTTTAATGTATGACTACATATTTTTCAAGTCGACGCCTTGGTGATGAGGCTGTGGAACGCGAATTAAGACATCACTGCCTCCTAGTGGTATTCACGGCACACATTTAATCAATGAACTGTTGATTATATTGTTCCCCCCAAAATTAAATTTTGGTATGAACAATTGTTATACGGAATAAAACAAGCAAAAAAAAAAAGATCAATCTGGAACACTGCTTCACTTCCGGGCTGTTATGTAGACGTCATAAAACAGCGACTCAAGAGCGGGCTTTTAAATAAAAAAATGCTCTTGACAGACGGTGTATGACTGCGTGACACCGTTGTCTTGTCGCAGACGGTAAGAACAACTCACTGTAAATAGTTTTTTTTTTTTTTTAACTCAATTTAACATTCATTAACTGTAGATATTCAAAAGCGTCGGTCACATTTTATGCATTATAGTGGACTGTTAAAATTCCACTTTAATTGACTCTGTGTAAAGGTGATGACAAAACTCTGAATATCGTAGAATTGAGTTTATTGATTTTTGCACATGATTTCACATTTCTATAGCTTCGACCCACACTCCCACTTCGCCTCTGTAAATTGCGGCCTCTTGTTCCTATAAGCAGAATTGTTGATTGAACATCAATCAAGGGTCTCATGTTAGCACCTTTTTGTTTGGAGGGAATCAAAGTAGCAACACACGTGCTCACACACATCCTTAACAGGTAAACATCAACAAAATGTTAGGCGTTTTCCCTCAAACAAACATACTCAAAAAGCATTGTCTACATGTAGATTTATTGTTTTTGAGCTTTCCTGTTTTCTTGTCAATTATTTGGGACACTGTTACAATTGCTGGCCCCACGTCCGGCTCTCAGTGTGTCTCTTTCTGGCCATTTGTAAACAGCAATTGTGACTCCTCCAGCGCTTTTGTCAAATGCATGGCAGCGGCGGCCGCTGATGATGAAGATGATGGCGTGGCGAGCAGTCTGGCTCCAACTAATCGTCTTTCTCCACGATGACCTCGCCGTGGAGTACCCTCCTCCTCTGCCGCAGCATGTGGAAGAAGAGCTGAGGGAACACTGAAGACGACGGCAACAAGTCAGTGTTTTACAAACATTGCAGCCCGCGCTTATTTTAGTTATCGAAATTTAATTAAAAAAGTTTGTATGATTGTCTCTCTGGATGAATCTTACACGGGATGTAGGATAGCATGATGACCACGAGGCAGTAGTAGTAGTCAAAGGACACGTTGTACTTATTGGGGAGCCTCATGGAGTACATTCCCGAGCGGCGCACAAAGGGTAGCGCCGAGTAGATAGTCAGCAGCTCACCCGCCACGCCCAGCGGGTACAAAACGATGAACAGGGTGTATCTGCAAATACACACAAACAAATTCGCATTTGTTACTATTTTTCTTGAGCTAAGGAAACGTGGGCCTAGCATTCCATGAACAAAACGACGAGCAGCTGAATTAAAAGTTTTTTTTTGTTTTTGTTTTTTTTTTAAAGAATGATGCGGATTCCCATATTTTGCATGGTACAATTCTGATAACCAACAAATTAAAAAATACATATCGTCATGATTCTTGGAGGACAGCAAACAATTGGCTCCTCAAGAGCCACTATCCTGCGTGTTGATTTAAATGTACAGCTTTTCAGCATGCAAAGCAGAAGCATAACAAATCCTGAACATACGAATCAGATGTGTTGGAGAAGGTAAACATCTAAAACATGCAATTTAGTGGCCCTCGAGGACCCGAATTGGACTCTATAATCACTGTAGCAGCAAAGTGAATAACGCAAAGGCAGTGAAACACGAAAAAAAGCACACGCACTTAAGCGTGCGGCTCATTGAGTGAACACTTTTGAGTGCCAATCGGTGGCGGATACACGCGTACAAGCTGTTAAAGTTTCAAAGTATTAGTGTCGCCACAGCACCCGTATTAGAATACAGTGGCTAGCACAGAAGCTAAAAAAAAAAGCAACATGCTCAGCGTGACGGCGCCACCACCTGGCCCATTTGATGAAGTACGGCAGGTGGTGGAGCAGGTTGAAGGTGTAGTAGGAATATCTGGTGATCTCGGTCAGGGTCCACACCACCAGGAAGAGGACCACGCTTTCTTCATTCTGGATCTTAATTAAGCGGGGCGCACGTGAGGCCCTGATTTCACAACCGCCGGATTTGGTGTCTGGGTGTGCGTGTGTTCACCTGTCTGATGCTGTTGGTGACGAACCACACCATGAAGATGCGCGAGCTCACTTGCACCCCAGTGACGATCACCGACGTCCTTACCAGGCCTGCGGCGACAGCAATTATTAATGGCGGACATATAAGACGAAAATCAGCATGCATTGAATTTGCCACGTACCGATGGCGCAGTGTCCCACCTGGAACACAAAGTACATAAGAATGGTTAGAAAATATTGTGTTTGTGTTATTGTGTTGATGCTTTTGGAAGGTACATCCCATACAGTATTCAAACACATATTTACGTAGTAATGGCTAATTTTTGTGCATTACTTTTTGCACAAATGCTCAAAGCAGTCTTACCTCAACTAAAGCAAAAGTCTGGAAAAACTTGAGGGTCCTGGCTATACTTCTGTACAGGCCCCTGTGTGTGCCTCTCTGCATGTAGAAGCGCATCATCGCCATAGCCAGGACCAACCACCTGACCACAAAAATAAAAAAATACTTGAGGTAAAGTTAATAGCTCAAAGAAATCATGGATCTGGATGTGTTAAACTGGAGTAGACTGTTTGTTTTTCACCACTATTTGAATATTGCCCATGGGCAATTGAATAAACCATTCATGAACAATTTTAATCAATGATTAGGCATTAATAATTATTCGACTTTACACATAGTGAACTTCATATTGTGAAAAGTTTCACCCCCACTGAAAATGTATCCTGATATAATGCTGATTCTATGCATTTATTTTGCTACGCTTTGGATTGTGTAGCGTGGTACAAAAACATTTGTCTCGTCTCACTTTTTATTGTGTTTTAATGTAGAAATGTAACGAAAATACAACGCGTGGCTCTAGATCGCATTTTGAATGGAAGCCTCTCAACGCTGCCCTCTGGTGGTCCAGGTAAAATTTGCACCCTATTACACTGTAATACGCTTTTCCCTAATTTTATTTTTTTTTCATTTATTTTAATGTTGAGCAAATTGTTTCGAATATTCTTTATATTCGTATTCATATAAAAATACACTACCTTGTTTATGTTTATAAAATATTTAAGTCATCTGTCGTTCCTCTCAAATTTTCTGAACAGATGCTTTAAAACCGGCATTAAACACAAATAATGACAATATTCTGCATCGGATGGTATGAAAACAATGAATGTGATTTATTATTAATTTGTATTTTTTTGCCATTGCACCAGCAGGCAAAAGTCTCTTCCCACAGAATGTTAAATTGGTAGAATTAAGGTGAAAAACGTTTGAAAACACCTGGTGGTGAAGGAGTAAAAGGCATTTACATAATTCATCATTGAATATTCTATAAAAAATATTTAAATTAAGGGGTTTTGGCGGAAAACTATAGATGATGATGATGACGATTTTTTAAAAATATTATCATTATTATTCCAGGCTGCATTTCCGAGATGTGTAATGCGCGCGCTTATAATGGGAGTTAAAAAAAATTCAAACAAAAAGTGCCCATTGAGCATTTCCAGCGTCGCCGCTGTCTAAACTTATACCAGCAGGCAGCCCCCGCGGCCCTTCACACTTCACACCCTCGCCTCGGCCCTATTTGGACACGCAGCGACGCTCCATTCATTCCAGCGGGCCGCCGCGCACGTACCCGGCCGTCATGGCGATGTTGTAGAAGGCGAGCCACGCTGTGGCCGCGGTGCCTTTGCCGCGTTTCTTGTTGTTGTTTTCCTTCTCCTCCGACGCCGCGCCGCCGTCCTCCTCGCTGGACGCCATGCTGGTGCCCGGGCTGGGGTGGGGTGGTAGCGGTGGCGGGGGGACGGGGAGGTCTTGGGGGGGCAGGGGGGGATTGTCCGGGAAGTTAAGTGACAGCTGGTTTGGGGCGACGCGACAAGCAAGTGTGCTGCCGCCTGGTGGAAAAGTGCAGCATTTCTTCTCTGTGAAAAATATTTTTACAGTTCTTTTTCTGGCAATTATAATTACACCGGTCTTGCAATTCGTCGTTGGGCCTGATCTTTATCCCTTGCGAATTGCGGGGTCTACTCCTCTCGGCTTTTCAATACAGCAGTAATGTTAGTCGTTCTTCCCAGAGGATTAAGAATCTATGCATTTGAGTATTGTTGTCTGGACTGTATAAATGTGGCGCAGCATTTACATAATATGTTAGCATTTAGTTTGTATAGACTATTTGGTTAGCCTTAATTATCATTATGTATGGATCCCACTTTACATATAGAACAAGTTTAACATTTACGATTAACGGCCCAAATTGTCTTAACACAAAAACACCTGCGGATCTCTGCTGAGGATACTTTTTCAGTGACATCAGACAATCTGTGTGTGTGTACCCCTCTAAAGCTAACAGACAGTCCACATCCTTGTCAAGCTTTGTTTACTAGGCACACAATATCGAATGCGGTGTAAGCAGTTTCAGGCCTGCGCTGTGTGGAACATGCTCGTGGCGGGGCAGGGCGGACAATGGTGGGGACCGGTCGCCGCCCCCCCTGCGTCTGCCACCCCGGTGTCCTCACAGCATGGGCTCGGGCCGGACGCTGAAGTTGGTGGTGTGCGAGGCGCTGCAGTTTGCCGGCCTGTGTGTGCCGCTCTTCGTGGTCATGCAGCGCTTTGCCGCCATCGTGGCCAAGGTCCAAGGATGGGGCAGCACCGGCGGGGCCTACTGGCTTATCGTGGCCTCGTCGGTGGCCTACGTCACATCCATCGCCCTCCTGGTTTGGGTGCCCCTCAAGTACATGGTGTTCGCCGAGAAGCGCTTCCTGGTCGGGAGGAAGAAGTGGTTAGCGGCGCCGTGACGAGAAGAACTCGTCCGTCTTTTTATCTTCCTGTCCTGACTGCTGTATGTTTTTGCACCCAGGAGGCCCGTGGCCCTTGTGTTTGTGATCGTCTCCACGATGCCCTGCTTTGCCTTCCTCATCGCGAGCTCTGAGGTACCACAAATGTCCAGGTGTCCATTTTCTCTTGAGCTTGTCCTTGAGGCTTCACTCTGAATTGGCCCCTGGCCAGAATTGTAGCTTAAATATGGATGATCAATTGATGAAGTAGCTATTTTTTCCCAGCCAATTGTAACAATGTCAACATGAAATATTTTACAGCTTATTTAGCTCATAAGAATTCAGTATTTTCTACATTACGGTTAAATTCTGCATTCCAGTTCAATTTGCTGTGCACGCCTTTGCCACTAGGTGGCAGCAAAGTGTAATGCAAGCAGGCACACAAACGAATAAGAACCATTTTTTGAATTTATTTATTTATTTCTGTGATTGACTTGTAAAATGCTGTAATATTTATTTTTCGTAGATGACAAAGAGTATATACCTGTAAGTATTGTGATATAATCTGTCTAAAAGTGTGCTCAAATATCCATTGCTTAAACGCTACTAAAACTATCGATGCTAAACGTTAGCATGTAGATAGCATTTCCCATATATGGAAGCTAAACGGACTCTTGTGAAGCAGAGCGATGTAATTAATAAAATACATACGCGTCAAGTGTTATTTTCTTTGTTTACTATTTAGTTTTTCATTCAATTTTAACTGTGAGTGAGTTTAAAGTGTTTGCGGTCTCTTTTTGGAAGAAAGCTGCTGATTGTGAAGTGACGAGTGTGAATTGGCTGAGTTTCCAGTCTCACGTTTGTGGCCTCGTCAGTTTAAACAAATCGGCATGCCATTTAGTTAAAAAGTAAATCAAGGATGAGTTTAAATAATATTACACTGTCTTGAGAATCGTAGTTTGTTGTATATTTGCAGATTAAAGTTCAAGCATCAATTTCCTCGCAGGTTTTGGCAAATGGTGGGGGTCATGTTAAAATGGAGCCAAGGCCTGTTGGCGGGATAAACGTGATGACTTGTGAGAAGAAAGTCCTCAGGGAGTCATATGTGAGGATAAGGAGGCACTGATAAGCAGCTGGGTTCCTTTTCCTGCCCTCCTTGTCACATCATGTGTCCACCAGGCACATTTTCACTTCCCGGTTGGCCCGTGGCCCAGGACTTGCTTTGCTGCTTTGCGTGGTTTAGAACGGACCTTTTGCTCCTCTGTTTATCGGATGTAGAAAAAAAAAAAAGCTGCGCTGATTCCCGCTTACTTGGCTTTGTTCTCAATTCCTGACTCAGGCTCATGTCAAGAGCTGAATGACTCTTAGGCCACTGATTCCCAAGTGGTGGGTCAGGACCCAAAAGTGAGTCGTGGACAGGTATTTAAAAAATTACTTGGCGTACCCTGTTTACGATAGGACTGACATTTCGAGGTTTCAGATGTTTTTCATGTTACAAGAAGGCATGCTCATTTATTGAATTGTTGAATTCCTTTTTTAATTTTTTTTTGTAGTTGTTTTCATTTGTCTGCATGATTCTACTGCCTCCCAGTGACCAAGGCGGGCTCACCAAAAGAATCAGCACTGTATCCTACTTAATCATTATTTCTTTGTAGGTTCAGAGCCGCAACAATCTGCGTCACGACACGTTCGGCGAGCTGCCGGTGTCGCTCATCCTTTTCTCCCTCATCTGCTTGGACGTGGTGGAACGGATACGCCACTGCAGGCTGACGGGACAGGGTGAGCTTACGTGCGATGCCCTCAAAAATAATGGGAATGGTGTTTTTTTTTTTTTTTTTTGTTTGGCTTAAAATGTGCAGAGTGGACACATTTTCAAAATGCTAGTTTTGGTCACTTTATGGTTTATTTTCCCGCCATAAAGGGATGAGGTCGAACCGCCATCCTGATTCATTGGGTCTTTTACCCGACCAATTTAACAATTAACTCTTTTAAAAAAGTTGTTCTGGCTGTGATTTCAGATAACGTGGCGAGAGATACCGACATCCCCTCGTCGGTGTTGACTCACGTGGAACAGGTCACGCCAGCCGTTCTGGGATCCGGAATAACGGGCCCCGGAACGGCTGGGCCGCGCGTGCCCGGCCAAATCACAGGCTCCCCTGCGGCGCCGGCGAGGACGCCAGGCCAGCGGGGGGGTGACAGATCCCACAACGGCACAGGTTTTAGACCGGAGCCCAACGGGACCGTGCCGGGAATACCTGGGAACGCAGGGCGAGGGTTCGGGGCCTCGGAATCTGGGTCCACCCCGCCGTACGTGCGCTCGGGCCCTCTTAGCTTCCTGTGCGCCAGCGATGCCCGCGCCGACGTGTTTGTGGACGGCTTCATGTTCTGGATGGACACGGCGGAGATGACGCGGGTCGCGTCCCACCCGTTGGTTTGCTACTCCGGCTGGGTGAGCCCCATTTATGTTTTCTGCTGCCTGTCTTGCCTGCGGGTGGCCATCACCCCCCACGACCCCCTGCTGTCCTCGCTGGGCGTCGCACTACAGGACCTGCCCTTCCTGTTCGTGCGAGCTGGCCTGCTGGCCTTCTTCGGTATGGTCACGCCGCTGCTCTACTTCCTCAAGAATCTGCTGGTGTGCTTGGCCTTCATCTACTTCAACTTCATGACCAAGCTCAGGATCTTCAACACACAGAGGATGTACTTGTAACCTACTTGGGAGGAATGTCACGTAGGTCCACCACTACACAACATACGCCAGAATCAAGATTTTTAATACATTGTGGCATAACTAACTTTGGGAAAAAGTAAAGCAATTACTAAAACTCATAAGAAGTGAACTGAAACGAAGCATTTTCTAAAACTAAAGAAAGTAAAGAAAACAAACTAAGCGGCTCTAAAAACAGATAAAAAAAAATACAAAAGTGAAAAATTCTCACAATTTCAAACAGTTCCCAGGTGTGAGGATTTGTGTGTGTCTGCATGTTGGTGTTTCAGACTGTGTAAGTCTGCTAGCTGCTGCTTGAAAATGGCCCTGGATCTTCACCTTGCCTAGCTGAAAAAGTCAAGGTCGTAGAAATTCTGTGTGCGTGTGTGCGTGTGTGTGTTGGGGTCGTTGATAATATGCTCTGCAATGAGAAAATGATAATTACTGTAAAGCTATTTTTGGAAAAGGGGGGTTGTCAAAGTTTTGTATTTGAGGGAAACATTGATTTGTGGATTTCTTCCCATTTGTAATAAATATTTACTACTAAAAAAAAGAAGAATACTTCTCAACACTTTGTTTTAATTCAACCTCCATTTAGAATTGAATTGTCAACATTTCAAAGCACTTCCCCACAAGGAAGCAGGATTTCCCCCTGTTCTCTTTTTCTCTTGATTTGTGTCATCTTTGGAAACTGCACAGATCTCCTTCGAGAGTAGTGGGGGGGCTTTTTTTTTTTTGGCATTTGTGGGGAGGGGGGGTCGACATTCTTCACAGTTGTCACGTCAGCATTTGTAACCCTTTGGAAGCATCCTCTTCTTTTTGAGTGTCCTAAGCACGGAGGACCGACATTTAACCCCGTGTTACAAAGCGGGTCAAATTGACCCGTAAGACGTGTTTGTGAGATTTACCAAAATTGAGCCGCAGAAATGTGTTGTTTTCATTTCTGGGTATTTCCAATAGTCATAAAAATTGGAATAATTAAATTACATTTTAAATGAGTGACACATTTTCTTATTGATCTGTAAATGTTTTATAGAGGGAGAAAGAAAAAGGATGACAAATGCACAAAAATTTGGGGGTGGGTGTTCAGTGGATCACATTGACCCATAAATGTTTTTTAGGACAAAAGAAACATAGCAACAAATTTTCAAGTTGTGTCGATAATGAGATTAATGATTTATTTTTTAGCCGACTTGCTTGGACCATTAAACACCTACTGGGTCAACCTGACCCATGATTATTATTACTACGCAACAACCTGCCTTCACGGCCGTTTCACGATCAAATGCTACGATTGGCCCTTACTAATATCCGAGTGTCAGTTTTCTCAGCTCTAGTAGCGCTTCGCTGCTGGCTTCCTGCCGCCTGCTCAGCCTTTCTCTCTGAGCGTCATGTGACAGGATGTCCAAGGAAGAGGAGTCGTGGTGGCGGCGACCACTCTGCTCGCCACTTCGCCACTGGACGCCCTGCCGACAACCACCATCATGCGTCCTCGCCTCGCCGCCCTGCTGCTCTGCCTCTTCGGCGTCGTGGCGGCCAATGTCGGTACGTGTTATCGGGACGCTTTGGCTTCTTGCATGCAAAACTGCGCGCTTGTGACAGGACGTAACTACGTACGAATAGTTGAGTGTACTCTAGTAGATTTTTCTCCTCTATTCCATTTGCTGACCATATTTTACTTGCACCTTAATTAAGATTTTCCTAGTGCGTAGAAATGGCATACAGTAGTGGAAAAAAACGTCACTAGTTGGACCGTTGCCCTACTAGTGCACCATAGGCGTTCTTCTAGGTTACGAACATGTCATGCAGTCGTCAAAAAAAAAAAAAAAAGTCACTAGGATTACTGGTGTTCCACTAGTGCACCACACTCATTCCACTAGTGTGCACTAGGGAGACTTAGTTGTTCTACTAGTGCACAGCTTTTGAAGCAATGGTGGAAAAAAACATCATTAGTAAGGCAGTCTGTCTACTAGTGCACATAAATGACATACAGTAGTGGAAAAAATGTCACTAGTAAGACGGTTGCTCTACTAGTGCGTGATAGACCAGTCCACTAGAGTCCAAATTTATGCAGGCATGGGGAAAAAAAATACACCCGACAGAGAGCTGTTCCACTAGTGCACGGTCGTTTTTCTACTACAGTGGCGAAATGTCATACACTAGTGGAAAATTGGCATTAGTAAGACACTTGTTCTATTAGTGCCAGAAATCTACAGTAGTGGGAAAAAAATGACACCTTTAAGATGTAGTCGGTCTACTAGTGCACAAAAATGTCTGAGTTTGTGTTCTGTGCTTTAGACAGCAGCTCCTTCCTGATCTACAACCAGGACCACAACAAGTGCGTGAAGGTTGTCCACGCCTCGTCCGTCACGCTGTCCAGGTGCGATCCCCACGCCAAGGACCAGCAGTTCCGCTGGGCCTCGGCGTACCGCCTGCTCAGCCTTTCTCTCAACCTGTGCCTGGGCGCCGTGGAGCTCAAGGACTGGGTCAAGGTCCTGCTCTTTGAGTGCGACGAGGCCAGCGAGCTGCAGCACTGGCAGTGTAAAAACGAGACCCTGTTTGGACTGCGGGACCGAGACCTGCACTTCAACTGGGGCAACCACAACGAGAAGAACGTGATGATCTACAAAGGCTCGGGCACGTGGAGCCGATGGAAGATCTACGGGACGCACTCGGACCTGTGCTCTAAGGGCTACCAAGGTAGGTGCTAGGTGTGCTGGAGTCGGAATCCGTCAATCGTAGGACACGCATGGACAATCATAGAATAGACGATTTCGAGCGGTCCGAACCACAAAATGTTTGGATTTGCCTCACCGACCCGTTGAACAAAATGGCACGTTTGCGTCTCCCTTTCGCAACATGGATGGATGCAAAGATTGTCTAATATTACTTCCATATGATTGCATAATATGAGCCACTGCTCTATCTGTTCCCCACCGCAGAGGTTTTCACCATCGGGGGGAACTCCTTTGGCACCCCTTGTCTGTTCCCATTCAAATTTGGTGAGCAGTGGTACTCGGAGTGCACGAAGGCGGGCCGTTCTGACGGGCAGCTGTGGTGCGCCACCAAGGCCAACTACAACAGCGACAAAAAGTGGGGCTTCTGTCCAACCTCAGGTAGGCGCAAAAAATTGGATAATAATTCCGTATGACAAAGAAGTCTTGCATTTCAAACGCCACTGTTTTTGTGTGGTTTTCTGACTTGAAAGAGGTCAGCGCTAACAATTGAGGGTCATGACCCCCGTGACAGAACAACATACATCCCCGTCCTGACTTGTCAGCAGTCTTTGTTTTCCTCTTCCCACCGTCCTCTCATCCCCTCCGCAACGTCTGCAAAATGAAGTCAAATCAGCGCGTGTGCATTTTACCCTCCTGTTATGTTGCGGGTCAAACTGATCCATTGTAAATTGCGGTTGCTGAGAGGGGAAAATAATAACAGGTGGCGGATTTTTTTTTTTTTTGTAAAACAAATAAATAGATTAACTTAAAAAGAGAACAACGCAAGCTGTTTGACCGCCAGTTTCCCCCCATTGGAAATATTTATATATATTTTTTTGGTTTTGTCAACTGTAGACCCATTTTAAAGTTGAACGCGTCAAATTGACCCATTTTGAAGCAAACATTTCAGGTACAACTTGAACACTTGAAGTTTAATAGTTGAGTTACTAATGACTGTTTTTTCCCTGTGTGTTTTTCACAATTTTACCTTCCTTAACATTTCTTCAAAGTCTGAAAATGCATCAATAAAAGTCAAATAAGGTAAAACAACTGCTTCTAAGATTCTCAATTTGTTCTGTGGTGTCAATTTAAATGGCAGCGTCGTCCGGCTGGGACACCGACCCGGTGACGGGAGTCCAGTACCAGCGCAACGCCCTGGCCGTGCTGAATTGGCACCAGGCCCGCAAAAGCTGCCAGCAGCAAGGCGCCGATCTGCTCAGCATCGTGGAGCTCCACGAGCAGTCCTACATTTCAGGTGCCACCAAAACAGACGACAAACTCCCATGTGGGCTGACACGCTTGTTGACTCTACGCAGGACTGACCAGCACGTTGGGGAGCGCCCTGTGGATCGGACTCAACAGTTTGGACTACGACGGGGGATGGCAGTGGAGTAACGGGAACCCCTTCCGATATTTAAACTGGGCACCAGGTCAGTTAAGATCCGTCATTCTATATTTTGTAATTCCAGAATTGGAGGTCAATGTTGCGTTGCGCGTCAAATAGACTCATTTGAAAGTTGAACCCAAATTTTGAATGGGTACGAATCGGTGACATAAAGGAAGCTTGACCCATTTGAAATTGAATTTAAGAATTCTTATTATTGTTGACATTTGTCGTGTACAAGTGGACTAATCTGTAACTCGTTTTCCGACCTGCAGGTCATCCCTCTTCCGATCCTGGAATGAACTGCGCCACCATAAATACCGGCAAGGCCTCTAAATGGGAGACCAGCACCTGCACCAAGAAACTGGGATACATTTGCCGCAAAGGGAACTCCACCAGTCTTCCTCCACCGCCCAGTAAAATAATTTCTGTGGAACGCATTCTTGCAGAGACTTGACTTTTGGTCAAATAACACCCTCATCTTTTGGATGCAGTTAACCAGCCCAGCTTCTGCCCCAACCACTGGGTCCCTTATGGCGGCAACTGTTACTTCATTGAGAGGAGCAAGAAAATGTGGAAGGACGCGTTGACCGCCTGCCGCCGGGATGACGGCGAGCTGGTCAGCATTCAAAACATCGAAGAGCAGAGCTTCATCATCGCCCGGTCCGGTTACTGTAAGTCGCATGAGCGTTGTCGGCCTAAGCAAGTCCGAAAATCTTTGAAGAGAGCTAAAAAATCATTTTCAGTGGCGACGGATATGCTGTGGATCGGCCTGAACGACCAGAAGAGCCAGATGTTGTTCGAGTGGTCCGACCGCTCGCAGGTCACCTTCACCCAGTGGATGATGAACGAGCCCACTCATGCCACCAACATGCAGGAAGACTGCGTACTCATGCGGGGAGAGGTGGGCAAATGCTTTTTTTTTTTTTTTTTTGGAATGTGGGAGGAAGCCAGAGTACAAATTCAAACAATTCAAAGGGTCCGCTTGTCCTTTTAGGATGGCAGGTGGGCCGACCAAATGTGCGAGAAGGAATACGGATACATTTGTAAGAAGAAAGCCTCCTCCAAAGCGGCCGAAGGAACTCACCATGAAAGCAACCCGGGATGCAAGCTCGTGAGACATCCGCCAAAATCTCAAAAGCTCTTTTTTCTAACAAAATGCATAACACTGTTGTTGGTTTCTTAGGGGTCACTCAGGTACAGCTCGTATTGTTACACTATTGGAGCTGAGAAGAAAACATTTGACGGGGCAAAGCAGACGTGCTCGCAGGATGGAGGAAACCTCGTAGATGTGGCCGACAGGTATGATTTTTTTTATCACTTCCTCATATCGTGCTTCAATGACTTTATTTGTTCCTTCCAAAGGTACGAAAACGCCTTCCTGACTAGCCTGGTGGGCCTGAGGCCGGAGAAGTACTTCTGGACGGGATTCTCTAAAAACGAAGGCACGCACACGTTCACTTGGACCAGCCAGAGGAAAGTCTCCTTCACTCATTTCAACGTGGGCATGCCAGGTACACGACTCCAATTGTATAAGATTATTATTATTATTATTCTTAAATTAAATATATCATTTTTAAAAGGCATTAAAATTAAAGCCAACGTAAGAAAAAAAATGAACCTGTCATTGTGAACAACAGACCGCAAGGCGGGCTGCGTTGCCCTGGCGACGGGGACGTCTGCAGGCCTGTGGGACGTGGTCAGCTGCAGCAGCAAGGAGAAGTATATCTGCAAAAAATTTGCGGAGGGCGTCCAAGTGACTGTCGTGCCACCTACCACGCCCGCCCTCAGCTGCGCCTACGGCTGGACGCCCGCGGCCAACAGGAACGTCTGCTTCAAGGTGAGCGCGTGTCTCAGGTTACCGTGTCAAAAAGTCATTTAAGAATTGTTTCTTACTTTACTTTGTGACACAAGACTCGGAACTCAACAATATTCAATATATTTTAGAAAAAAACTAAAACTAATCGAAAAGGGAAAAATTAAAATCCCAAACTGTTACAACCTTGGTTTGAAGCTCTACAAAAAGTCGAAGGACCTGAAGAAGACTTGGCATGAAGCAAAGGACTTCTGCAGGGCCATCGATGGAGACCTGATGAGCATACACGGAGCTCAGGACCTCAGCAATGCGGAGTACGTAAACGCAAGCACACACACGCTCACGCAATCAATTTAGCTTGTATGTTAAGGTGCCGTGCTGCCGTTAAGGTTCCATTCGTCAGACGCAGCCTGGATCGGACTCAGCCTACTCGGAACCAATGAGGGTTTTGTCTGGAGTGACGGATCGCCAGTGGGTAGCCCCTTTTATTTATTTTTTATTTATTTATTTTTATTTTTTTTATAATGGTATTTTTGGGACCAAGTAGTGTTCAGGGCACACTGAGCAAATCACTGAACAGTTGTCATAAATCTTTGGGGTCAAGTTCCATATTTTCAAGAAAAAAGTCCTATATTCAGAATAAAATAGGTATATGTTGAAGGTAAAAAGTGATTGTCTTATTAGAAAAAGTCATTTTGACAAAGACATCATTTTGATTTTAAAAACAAAAAAGTAGATTTTTTTTCTTAAATATGTCACTTATTTCTCAGATTACGACTTGAATCCTAATTTCTTTTCAGTGTGGCCTTAATATTATTGTTCAAATGTCACAAATTCTCATGATTATTATTAATACTACCACTAATAAAAGTAAGCCCTGTGCTGTAGTACGGTTTTGAAAACTGGGGCTACGGGGAGCCCAACAACTACAACGACGCAGAGCACTGTACGGAAGTTCAAACCTACTACGGACGACACTGGAATGACCGACACTGCGAGTTTTACAACGACTGGATCTGCCAGATAAACAAAGGTGACACGCACGCACGCAATTCTATTAGCGCCACACCTCATGTCCGTAAATAATGAAAGGTGTCCTTTTGATGCCTTGTCATATTTGCAGGTGTGACTCCTAAACCCGAGCCCGTCTTCATCATGCCAAGTAAGACTAAAATTGTTGTAATTTTGGAAGGATAACATTACAACTTTTCCCCCAAATTATATAAATCTTTTTTTTTTTTTGGGGGGGGGATGAATGACTTTTTCAATAGTTAAAATCCATCAAAGATTGTCCACATTATGGCTTTAAAAAATATCCTCTGCCGATCCCCCCGCGGCTGAGCAGCGTTCAACACCACCGAGGACGGCTGGCTGCTCTACAACGACTCGCAATACTTCATCAACATGGATGAGCAGCCCATGGAGGACGCACGGGCCTTCTGCAAAAAGAACTTCGCGGAGTTGGCCGTCATCACGGGGGACAGCGAGAGAAGGTTCCTGTGGAGACAGATCGTGAAGGGCCCCGACAATCAGTACTACATCGGCCTCATTGTCAATCTAGACCACTCCTTTAGGTAATCCAAAATACATATTTCATCGTTTAAGAATAAATAAATAAATATATATATATATATATATATATATAAATATTGTCTTTTGTCCTTCCAGCTGGTTGGATGAAACTCCGGTGACATACACGGCGTGGGAACAAAATGAACCCAACTTTGCCAACAATGACGAAAACTGCGTGAGCATATACAAGAGCATGGGTAAGCTAAGATCAGCGCGCTGTTTACTGGTAACAGTGCTTCACAAAAAAAAAAAAAATTTTCCACCCTGCACAATGGTTAATTTAGCAAAGAGAGCAAAAGCTGGAAATGAAAAAAAAATCTTTAAATGAGGAAAAATAGTCAATGCCACGGAAATGTTTAATATCATCGTCTTTTGAGCAACCACAGCAACGTTCCTCCTCAAAGCATTCCCACTTGAAGTCTCAAATTCTGAAACTATTTCGTAAACGTCTACCGAAGGCTTCTGGAACGACATCAACTGCGGCATGGAGCTGCCGTCCATATGCAAAAGAAGCAGCCTGTTCGTCAACACCACCGTGATGCCCACCGCTGAGCCCAAGGGCGGCTGCGCGCCGGAGTGGCTGGCATTCCAAGGCAAGGTAAGCGTGAGGAGGAGGAATTCGGGGGAAAAGTCAACAGCCGCCACAAAATGAGGCTCTCAATCGTGACATGATGGTGACAACAGCTTGAGCGAATAAAACGGGCAATTTCAAAATATAACAAAAAAAAAAGGAACTATCAACATATATGCGAACAGTTAAGCTTGACAAGAAACACGTTTCGGTGAAATTAGAACAAAAGTTAGCGCAACTGTTTAGCCAACTGCCGAGCGTCTCTTAGAAGTCCTCCCTCTCGCGTGTGAAAACAAGTGAGAATTTTGCTGATTTATTTCTTTGGTCGTCTTGACTTCTTATCTGATTTGCACAGTGCTTCAAGTTTGTGGGCGCCGACAAAAAAACGTGGGTGGACGCCAGGGAGTACTGCAAAAACCAGGGCGGGAATCTGGTGTCTATCGTCAACGAGAGGGAGCAAGGTACGCCCGGTCCTCGTTTTATCGCTTTCAGTAATCCTCCGCTTATTCCTGCATCATTTACCATTAAGTCATTTTTTTTTCTGTGCAACCTGTGAATTTTCTCATCCATCCAGATTGTTTCATTCGCATGTCATTGGATCGATCGCAACATAAACTTTCACCTTATATGAGCGGTTGTCACCTGCTCAGATGAGAGGCGAAATGTTGCGATCGACTCAATGCTTTGAGAATTTGTGAAATGTCCGACTCCTAAAATGTTACATGATGCCTTGTGTCACATGATATCAGTTTGTGCATTTAATTCTTCCCGAACTCGTTTGCACGTGGAGATGACTTTAAATTCCCCAAAGGCTTGTTCAGGTTAAATTCATCCACCCCGCTAAAAAAAAATTGCACCTATACTCCCGATAAATGTGTCTGATCATAAATCCCCAAATGTCATTCGTCCAGCGTTCCTGACCACGCAGATGTTGACATACGGGGAGGACCTGTGGCTCGGCATGAACGACATCAACTGGGAAATGCATTTTGTGTGGACGGACGGCCGAGGCATGTCGTATACAAACTGGGCCAAAGGGCATCCGACGTCCACGCCGGACGGACGCTACTCCTTCATGGACGAGGTCTTCCATTTTTTTCAGAGGATAAAGAATATATGCCAAATATTGGCTGTCTGCATGTGTTCTTCCACCATCTTTGTGTTAAGATTTTCAATACTGCGACTAGCAATGCTAACCATTAGCATGTTAGCGGTGTTGTCCATGATATGTTAGCTTCTCATTTCTCAAGGCAGCGTTGTTTTTCTTTCTCAGCAGGTTTTTGACTGTGTGATGATGGTAGGCAGCATTCCGAAACAAATGGGAGTGTGGAAGGTGGACGATTGTGGAGAAAAGCGCGGCTTTATCTGTAAAAGGAACCTTGGTCAGTGGCTAAATAATTTGGTGTTAGCTTATTCATCTGCTGGGTTTAATTACATTTTTTGGGGGAAAATTGAGTCGTGTGTGTGTATGACTGACTCTAAAATCTGCAATTCCACTTAAAAAAATGAAAATAAAATTTTATTCTCTCAATATTCCTTAAAAAATGTTGAAACTATTCTAATTACAATCTGGGTCAGCAATCAACCGACTAATGTGACTCGTCTCCCAAGATTCCCAGATCGAGCCCGTGGCCACCACGGTGTCGCCCAAGGCCTTCTACAAGCTGGGCAACGACTCATACAAACTGCTGACGAAGAAGATGCGCTGGGACGAGGCGCGCAGGCAGTGCCAGGCGGACGACGCCGAGTTGGCCAGCGTACTCGACCCCGTGGCGCAAGCCTACGTCACGCTGCAGATCTCCAAGTTCAACGAGCCTGTGTGGATCGGCCTCAACAGCAATGTGGTAAAGGAGACGCGAGAGCAGAATATCATGCGCATTTTCAAACACAAACCGCAACATAACCACACCTGTCCCTTCGTGCCAAGCATATTTCTCCTCTTTCTTACCAAAATGTCATAGAATTTTCTTGAGCTTCTCATTATGCATTGTCCAGACGGGAGGTCGCTTCAAGTGGATGGACAACTGGTTCCTCTCGTACACCAAATGGGGCAAAGACGAGCCCAAGAGCAACTACGGCTGCGTGTACATGGACGTGGACAAAACGTGGAAGACTGCGGCGTGCAGCGACACCTACTACTCGCTTTGCAAGAGCTCGCCAGGTCCGGGAATAAAAAAACTCTGCTCGGATTTCGCCGCCATCGTAACGACTCTGCAATCACTTCCTTCTTTGTAGATTTGGCACCCACAGAGCCTCCTCAGATGGCCGGAAATTGTCCGGAATCAAAGAAGAAGATAAACTGGATCCCCTTCCGGGGTCATTGTTACGCCTTCCTCAGCTCACTTGTGGACAATTGGGCCCACGCCTCCGTGGAGTGTCTGAAAATGGGTATGCTGGGATTTTTTTTTTTTATTATTTATCATCACTTCTGATGTGCTTGATTGGCTGTTCTTCAGGGGCATCTCTGGCAAGCATTGAGGATCCCCAGGAGAGTCTTTTCATACAGCAAAACCTGGAAACCCTGCAGGACAGTGCCAAGAGTTTCTGGATCGGCTTGTACAAAACCCACGACAGTAAGAATTGCACTCGGCCACCGTTTCCGCATGGCCATTCCGAATGGGGCTAACTATGAGAGTTTCTTTGTCAAAGGTCAGTGGTTGTGGATTGACAACAGTGCAGTGGACTACACCAACTGGAAGGCGGGCATGCCGGCATCCGAGTCGTGCGTGGACGTCCATTCCGATAGCGGGAAATGGAAGACCACCAGCTGCAGAAGATATCGCTCATACATCTGCAAAACACCCAAAGGTAGAGTAAGTTCTCATTAGCTGTGACCTCACGTGGTTCTTTCATTTTCAATACTTCACCTCCCAGTAAGCCCCAGTCAATTCAGGAGTTCCCCAGGGCTCTGTCCAGGGCCCCTTCTGTTCCTCACATAAACTTACCCCTCACCTATTTGCGTTTTGCTATTCACAATTTCGCTTTTTTTTTTTTTTTTAAATCTCTGTCAGCAACCCATTCATGGTTGTCTATTTTTTTTTTTTTTTGTAACTTTGGGTTGTCTATTATTATTTTTTTTGTAACTTTGTACCAAGGCCCTCATGAATAGGAACATAGCAATTGGTCAAGGAAGTTTAGCACTGGTTGTTAGGAGAGTTTTTGTCGCGCATGTATTTGCTCTTACCTATCAGAACTTCATACGCCCCCTAGTGGAGGACGACTTTAAAAAACATGCTTTGTAAAAAGAGCTCTAATGCCAAGCCAATTTTTTCCAGTTATCACGCCGACAGAAAAGCCTCCATCTGTTGGTGAGTATTGAAAACAAACAGTACTTTTTAACTTTCAATTCTGTTCAATATTTACGTTCTCCATTTTTTTTTTTATAGCTCATATCACGGAAAAGGCGTCAAATAACTCTGCTGGGATCAGCGTGGCCGCAGTGCTGGCGGTCCTGGCGCTGGCGGGATTGGTCGCTTTCCTGCTCTGCCGAAAAAAGATATCCACCCTTTCGCCTTCGGGGGAGTCCACCTTCATCAACAAGTTGTACTTTAATAATCCCATCCGAGCTTTGGTGGACACCAAGAGCCTGGTTGGCAACATTGAGCAGAATGAACAAGCGTAAGCAGGCGCTAATCTGTGCTAATGAAAAACTCAATTTTTTTTTAATTTTAATAATCTACGTGAGTTCTGGAACTGCACTAAATAACACTCCAAAACATGTGATTTTTAAAAGTGTACATAGGATTTTTTTTTTGTTTTTTTTTTCACTTTGAAGAATCAAAATTTTGTTTTAATTGTTCTTACAAAACAGCGCTTCAAGAGTAAAGATAATCTAAAGATGTTTTTGTGAAATTTATTGGCCAGACTTTTCTGTGTCTTTTCCACTGGCTGACATTGTAAATAGATTCAATAAAAGAAATTATAGATTGAAAATGAAAATGGTCATTTTCTCCCCTGTAAAACTGGGAACGAGAACTCCCTTCAACTCAGCCCGCACGACAGGATCATCTTTTAGAGACGTCTCACAATCAGGCCTCTGCGCTGAAAATACTACAACTGGCCCGATTACTGATGTTTGTGTCCCACTAAACAACACCGGGATATCAAAAGCCAGCTATATATTTCTCCTTTGGGCATCTCTGCCGTTCCGTCATCTTCAATAGCAGGTACCAAATTTCCCACCAGGCAACTCTCTCCATGGCAACTAATCCTCCAGAGTTTACTTCCAATAATTACCTTTTTTTTTTTTTTTTTGCAGGACCCGAAATTCTGCCAAGTGGACTTTTGTCACCTACGGACAGGTAGAGTTCGACTTTTCAGAAGCTTCGCAAACATTCCTCACTGTGCTCGGTCGGTTTGACCGAGTGGGAGTGGGAGGACGTTCAAAAGTGTTGTGAGGACAAAAACGTCATGACTCGGAGATCATTCGCAAAATGTTCTGTTATGATTTTCAGGAGGCTTGTACGAGATGTGCTGTGTCTCATGAAGCAATCGCAATGACCTTGATTTTAATTCATGTAACATTTTTTCCCCAGCCTCCAATGCCAAACATTTTTTCTTCTAAATACTAATTATGTCCCCCCCACACACACCCCACACCCCCCGCCGCCTTCTCCCTGCCCCCGTGCTCTCTGACTGGCTGCACTAATCCTTTTGTTGTGGACCGAGAGGCCCGGCTTTGGCTGCACTGTAAGGGTTAGTTCAAGCGGAGGGTGACCGCCAAGCCCCCCCCCCCCCCCCCGCCGTCCTTCGGACTCCGCGTTTGGATGGTCCCCTCATCTCAGGAAGACCTCGACGGCAACATGTGCTCCCGGGGATTTGCGGTTCCTCGTTTTCTGCTGCTGCTGATGTGTCTGCTGGGGAGAGTCCAGGCGGAGTCCAATCTTCGCGACGTCCTCAGAGTCTTGGATCTTCCGTCCAGTCAGGATGAAGAGGCGCAGCTCCAGAAGAAACACATCGGTGTCCTGGTCTCTGCGATTCTTCTGGCTGTGAACTGCCCAGAGAGGACTGGAGCCTCTCTGGAGGTCTGTGACGAGGTAGGCCCATCTCCACCAAAACAATTTAACTCCTGAAAAAAACTATTTTTTTTTATTTGTCAAGACTGGAATGTGAGGCTTAAGTTCCTGACCTTTCTGGCTCATTCATGCTGAGTGGCTTTCTGTGGGGCTTCCCCGCGTTTGACACGATGAAACCCCTAACGTGGACTCGGGGCTACTTCACGTCAGTACAAGGTGGCCCGACAATTGCGAAAGGAGTCCTCTAGGAGATTTGGCAATTCTTTTGTTTTTCAAGCGCATGCTCTCAAAGTTTAGTTTCACCAACCCTCTTACAGTTTTCCTTGGGTTGACAACAATCTCCTTCAACCCAAATACAATGAATGTTTGCGAGAATCGCTGGGTACAATGTAAAGGTTCATTCCACTGGGAACACTGGGAGGCCAAGTCCGTTTTCAGGCCTATAGGTTGTGATTGCTGTGACAGGTTCTGTTTCATCGCTTGGAACCTTTTCAGCCCCAGTTCCGCTTAAATCCAACAATTAATCCTAAAAAGGTACGTCATCTTATATTATACCTTCAAGGACAAAATGGTCAGAAGTGAACTCTTACTGGAACAGTTTCTGATGACTAGACAGAAACAGCTTGGTTGTAACTTAAAAGAAGAAATGTCGATAAGGTGCCAAGATGGGAACGGAATGACCTCAATTGCTTTTCTTCTGCCAGTGCCTGCCGCCGGACGTCGCGCTCTCCGTGCTGGAGGATGACGCGAAGCCGTACTTGACCGAGGATGACTTCCAGCGCCTCTCCGCCCTTCTGCTGTACTACATCGCGAACCTGCGCCATCTGTGCCTGTCATCTTCTTCGCCCGTCCGTAGCTACGAGTTCTACCTTCGTGCTCTTACCGATCTCCACGCGGAGGAGGACAGCGATGTCCTCTCGTTGGGTGAACTTGAGAGCATTGTACAAATCATCAACCGGCATCACATCGCCTCCAGCCAGGAAAGTTCTACGATCTCCAAACTTCAGGTAAGAAACGGAGAACGGGGTTTTACTGTTCCAAACCAGATGGAAGAAACTGAAGTGGTTTTATTGCTCCTTCACGCCCAGTGTATTGACGTCACTCATCTGCTTGAAGACATCAGCATGAGAGAAGGTGTCGCTATGACGTCCGTAGCCAAAATATCTGCTGCCGTCATCAGTCACCTCCTGCAGGGTCCATGTTTCGCTCAGAGGAACCTCCCTCCGCCGGCTTTCTTTACCAACTACATCTTTCACTCCCTCAATCGCACCAGTGAACTCCAAGTTTTAGGTGAGGTATTCTCATTCGGCATATTTTTAGCATACTTTTTCCTCAATATCTTGACCGCCCTTATTTCAAGTTCTTTCCATTCTTCCTCTTGAAGATCTGGAGGTGCTGCTTCATCAGCTCGGTGTCGGCGGAGAAGGAAAGAAGCCGCACGCTCACGACAGGAAGAGGCGAAGCTCGCACGACGAGTCGGGGCATTCGTTGGAGAATTGGGACCATAAAGCTGGAAACTGGGCACAGGTAAACACGTCCGAAAAAACTAAAAAGACACAGAGAGCTCATCGGGTCTTGTTTTTTTTTTAAAATCCAAACAGGTCTGTTTTTCAGCCAATCAGCTGGTGTATATTTTTGCTCTGGATCCACAACTGCCCATTTCCAAGGAGCACTTTGGACAAATGTGCCCAGCTATCATCCAGCAGTTGCTAGGCAATGCGTGCGATTCGGCAGAGCACAACGCAAGAGGATCCCATCAGCCCACTGCTTTTGAGAGTGAGACGTTTGATCTATTGGTCCCCTCCCGATGTTTTATATTTTTCTGATCCTAAAATATTAAACAGTCACACTATTCCTCTATCTTTACTTTGCATATTTGCAGGGTACGGCTACAGCACGGCGGCAGTGCTGCTCATCACTCTGGGATCGATGCTGGGCATCTGCCTGATCTTCTTCAACTCCTGCCAGGAGACGTACAACCTCATCTTGCAGCTTTTTGTGGGTCTGGCCGTGGGGACCCTCTCGGGCGATGCCCTCCTTCACCTCATCCCGCAGGTGCCCCCCCCCCCATGGACGTTCAACCAATGGTGGCCGTTCAATGCGCAGCCAATCCCAGCCCTCGAGTGACTTCCCGTTCATTTTTGTTCCCTCTTTTTAGATCCTGGGCCTCCACGGGCACGACGAAGACCACCTCACAGAGCAGACGGACTACCTTTGGAAGATTGTCGGCGTGGTGGGCGGCATCTACGGCTTCTTCCTCATGGCGAGGGTCTTCTCCTTCCTGGTTCCTCCGCACGGACATGTGAGTTCCCGACGAGAACGCTTGGAATTCTCAAGCACAGCTTTGCCTCTTCTTGCCCTTTAGAGCCACTCTCAGGATAACAGCGAGGGTCCGTCCCAGAGGGGCAAATCCATCTCGACCATACAGCTGGTAAGGCTCGTTTTGGGCTGTCGTTTTATGAGCTTTTAAAAGGGAGGCTGGAAAAATTCACATTTTCCCACTGTTGCTTTTCATTTTTTTTAACGAGCAAAATAACCACAGGCATCATGACAAAGTGGTTACTTGGCAGTATTACAATAGCATTGACCGACTAGTTATGGAATATATATTAGAATATTGTATATAACAGGTTGTTGAATAATTAGCATGCTGAAAACAGAAGCTTGGAGTTTGTTTTATGCAACCTGGCTGATACGACCAATAAGCTACTCAAAGTGTGTTTCTCTAGCAGGGACCTGTGGATGAAGAAGCCGAAACATCTCCAG
Source organism: Idiotropiscis lumnitzeri (assembly GCF_059441095.1). Classification (NCBI taxonomy): domain Eukaryota; kingdom Metazoa; phylum Chordata; class Actinopteri; order Syngnathiformes; family Syngnathidae; genus Idiotropiscis; species Idiotropiscis lumnitzeri. Next base: position 11,094,581 of record NC_142409.1, on the reverse strand, counting down.
AGCAGACGCCCTCGCAAAAAAGTAAGCCAAAGACCAATGTGGTTCAATACTGTGGTAGCGGTGATGTCTTGAACGCCCCACGTGGTGGTGATTGTTTCCCCAGGCCGTGGCGTTCCCCTTCTGGCTGTGATGGTGATCGTCGGCGACAGCCTCCATAACTTTGCTGACGGCCTGGTGGTGGGCGCCGCCTTCTCCTCGTCGCCCGACACCGGCATGGCAACCACAGTGGCCATCTTGTGCCACGAGATCCCCCACGAGATGGGTGAGGACGTGCACCATCATGCCAAGACAGGACTTGTTGAACGTATTCTTTTCTTTCTTGAAGGGGATTTCGCGGTGCTGTTGAGCTCCGGACTCCCCGTGAAGACAGCCGTGGTCATGAATTTTGTCAGCGCCCTGACGGCCTTCGCTGGCCTCTACATTGGACTCTTCGTCTCGGCCCAAGCGCATGTGCAACAGTGGATCTTTGCAGTGACTGCAGGGATTTTTCTCTATTTGTCACTGGTGGAGATGGTGAGATGATTAAGTTACCAAATGCTACCTGACTGAAGCGAGCAATAAGATGTTCCCTGGCTGGAGCTAACACTGTGATCCTACAATGTGCTACTTTAATAATCTCCCAAATATGTATGCTGTTTATGAAAAAAAAAAATGCTAAACGCGTTCTGCACTTCTTTTGCGCGCTAATGTTTGTGTCCTCCTTTTCGTTGTCCTCCAGCTTCCCGAGATGAGCCGTTTGCGGAGCGGGCGACCGTTAACGGCGTTCCTTCTGCAGAATGTTGGCCTCTTGTCGGGTTGGGCCTGTCTCCTGCTGCTTGCACTCTTTGAACATGATCTCAAATTCTAGTATGATCAGAATCCCAACAATAAAACGTGGATATTTTATGGGGGCGTCTCCTTTGTGAGGCTTACCGCTGCTCACTCGAGCTTGGTGATCAAGGGCCGCCAGCATGCGCCCGACGGTTTGCGCGGGTGGAAGGAACAGTGAGGAATCAGCCACTTTTTTCATGTGAAGTGGATAGGATAGAAAGAAAGAGAACATGTTTTGTCTCTCCATTAATTAAGATAATTAATTGATTGAATTGAGTCACGAGTGCTGCTTGCATGCAACTATTGTTAATTTAATGTGATTTGTTTTTTAAATATACTAAATTAAAAAAAAATCTGACATTTTTCTATCTTCAAATAGAAATTTATTCTTGTAATTCTGTGACTTTCTTCTAGGGCAAAAAATGCTTAAAAAAATTTAATGGGTGAAAAAATGAGACTTGACCCTAAGATTTAACTACAGTGTGTAAAAATGTCTCCCTTGGTTAAATTCTGAATTCATTCTCATAATATTTGGTCTTTTTTTTCTTGATTTATGCATGTACATGACTGTAATTTAATCTCTTGAAAAGCTAGATGTATTTATTAGTATAATTCGTGAGTGCCACCACCAGATGGCGTTCTAGTGACACTACAAGTTGTCCATGATTAAAAAAAATGCTTAGTTTTTTTTCAAAGAACTTTGTCTTTATATGTAAGACACTGTAACAATACGTTACTGGGTTATTGCAACGTATCATTGCTCGGACTTTTTTTTGTCTTGACTTAATTCCCCCTTGTGTGGAAAAACATGCTTACCATATTAATAAAAGTAAAATACTGTTCCAGGCATTTACGTAATTTTCAGTTTTTTTCTGCTTGACTGTTTGTTATGAGGAGGCGTTCGAAGGTTGAAGCAGCCAGTGTGGGCTGGAAAAAAAAAAGATGTGATGCCGCAGGCTGTAAAACATCCACCACCGTGATATCATTTTCTCCGGAGCTTCTTCAAGCTCCTCCCGCTTCTTTCAACTTGTCGAGTCGGCAGAGGAGCCCCCAAGCAAAGCGAGGATGATTGGCTCAAGATGAACAGCTTGTCAGTCTTTTTGGGGGCATTTTTATTATATTATATCTAAAAAAGGGCGACTAGCACAGAATGGATGCGGAGTCGCTGCAGCAGCCAGTGTTTCAAGTAAGTTTTTTTTTTTTTATAGTTTTCAAAAGTTAGCAGGTAAAAATGTCAGTCTCGTGCTTAGCTATGGCGACATTTTGGCTCCGAATTGTTTTAACCGCCAACGTCGTTTTGTGTCAAATTATTTCGTTGCTTAATCAACCGTCAAACTCAATGTCGTTATGAGTCAAGCATGCTCTGTTCGTATTATTTAATCGCCGTTAAATTTAAAATGAGCACGTGACTGGTCAATCTCAACATGGCGACATTTCGTCTCGAGTAAAGGTGTCACTTTTACGACTTTTTTGTTGTTGTTGCTTGTTAGTCTTTCGAAATATAGGTATGGATTCAATTTGATCTTCAGTATTAGTTTATTGTCGTTAAATTGAAAATTAGCAAGTAAGTCTCGTGCTCACTCGACATCTTGGCAAAAAATCAACTTCCTCATTTATTTGCGTTCTTGTCGAATCAGTCGAAGTCATAATTTTTCAACTTTAATTAACCATCTCCAAAAGGCTTTTTCATTCTCCTGTACTGTGTTAGTGAATCAAGATTTGTGCTTATTGGTTTTATTTTTCTATTTTTGTAGAGTCTCAGGAAAGGAGCCTGCAGGAAAGGTCGCTTTCAAGGTTCGGACGGGAGCACGTCCTCGGACACGACCACCACCAGCCTCGTACGTCAGGTAAGGAGAGATCATTTGGTTGCTTAAGCTTTGAAATATCTTCTCACCGCTTGCCTGCCTCATATAATGAACACCCACTTGCTGCCCTTAGAAACTGACAAACCAGCTGACTATTATTAGCATTTTAACAGATTTAACATTCACCATTGTTGTTTTCCTGTTATAGTTTGTTATAGTACTGTAACTCCCAAAAAGTTGATTTAATTGAGGCCAACTGCGCTAGCGGACTAGTCACCTCCAGCGCATTTCCTGTCCTCTTGTTGGAATGTGTGTGTTTCTGCGTAAATGTGTTCCGGTAAACGCAAACTGGGCACAAGTTTTGTGCTCAGTGCTCCAATCATCATCCATCAGTCCTAAAATGTGTGCTGCCCTGAAAGCCTTGTCCAAACACTGCCGGGTACAGTGCAATGGCGAGGGCATCTTGCCTGAACCGCCATTCTAACCTCTCCTGTTATAAAGCAGAACTGTCGAGGTATGCCTTTTGCACGCCTGGTCTTTGTATAATCTAGACCTGCACGGGACGGGAAGTGTGCCCTCGTCTAAATGTTTCTCCCTTTTTAGGAGGAGGCACGCATCTCCTCACTTTTTGGCACCAGGAGCATAAACGCCACCTCCTGTTTGTACTCAACTTCTCTGAGAACTTGTGAATGAGCCTCTTGCCTCACGCAAACACTTCCCACTGAGAATTTGCCTGATTCCCACAGTCCTCAGATGAGGTGCCTGTGTCATAAGAAGCTAACATGGTCGAACCACGAGGACGTATCAGTCAGATTCTAGCGACGGGAGGTCATCCCTGGAATGCAGGGTGGATGAAGAGGAGTGATGCATTCAGGGTCAGTGAGGCTTCTGTGAGAGCGAGCCAAAAATAGCACACCTTCCCATAACAGCTCCTTTTGTTTGGGTGATAATTTAAATACTGTTTTGCAATTGTATCAATTTGCGTTTCAATCTGTAGTGGATCGAAGAAAGTAACAAGTGTGTAACCTCATGTCAAACACAGTCCATTCATTACAACAAATTTTCCCATAGGGAAATTATGAAAATAGAAATTCCAGGATGAAATTATTGCTTCTGGTACTTGTTTGATAGGGAACAGACAAAAAGAAAACAGACTGCAAAAACTAAAGAGTAACAAAAGACAATAGCCTGTCATGTATGCTCGACAGAAGTCTGCACGTTCGTCAGGCCGTCTTTCGGCTCGCCGTCACCTCTTGATGGTGATCTGACAATCATCATCATGTTCCAGTTCGTGCACATACACTGCGCTTAAAAGGCCGAATTATGCAAACCAAGTGATACGAAAAGACAGACAGAGAAAGAATGGGAGTCACTCGCTGTGATCCTCCTTGTCTGGGGGTGGGCGGCTTAGTTTGGGAGGGGGGGGGCGTGTGTGTTCTTCAGTAGCTGGTAGAGGTCCTGATCTGGCTGTGGGAGTTGATTGAAGGAGGGGTGGGTGGCAGAAGCGCTCCGGATTTGTCAAGCAACATCAACACTGGCTGGTTGTTTATTTTGAATTGTGCGTAGGCGGAAGTGTGAGCAATAGAAATTGTCACACCGATGACACATTTTCTGTTTTGGGGATCGGTCACGAACATGCTTGTACTTGTATGTGTATCATAAATTCAATTTGTGGTTGAGAAAGGCAAACTGAACATGAATGAGATGGAATGGGGGGGGCCCTTTTACTTTTGTACTGGATTTTATATAGAAAACTTAAATTATTTTCTTTTCTGTTGTCCCTATGAAGCACGTTCAGAATACGATACTGGCCTACGCCCAAGCACAAGTAACTATACTCAGCATGAATAAATAATATATACGTGAATAGAATATTTTTGTATACGCTTCTTAACTTTTGGTCTGTATGAGCCATTCCAGGTGGAATTGTGATTCATTGTCTATCTGCGTGCCAGTTGTCTTCCGAGTGCATCCTGGGAAAGCATCCAGCCCAACCCCGCCCTCTCACAAGACCCCGAATATTAATAAACTTTCCTAATTTAGCACTTGTATAAAAGCAATCAACAAAGGCTTCTAGCGAAGCGTAGAATAAACAGGACTGAACTTTCGAAGGATTGCTTCGGCGCAGGTCTCAAAATAGGTCTTTTCATAATAGTGATATCAAATATGGTACAGACAGAAACGATTTTACTCCAAGATGCCAACATCGTAGTCTGAAAGCTTTGTGAGGTCATTCTGAAACCTACTTCCTCTTGCTCTTGAACTTGCTGACGAAAACTTGGGGGCAGGAAAACCGGGTCGCATTTCCCCGCTGATTGCGGACCTTTATTTTCTTGCCTTATTTTCTTCTTGCTTAGTGAATGACGTCACATTCCCCTGATTGGCATCTTATCAGACCTGGCAACCACTTCTGAGCTTTTATGTAACCTGCACAAGCAGTGTGGGTGTTTATGGAGTTCCAAGACAGAATATTAAATGAACAAAATGTGTCATAAATTATTTCAGTATTTATTCAGTTCAATATTTAATGACTTACTTATAAAGCGGTTCAGATAATGGATGGATTTATTTCATTTAGACTCGCGGTCCTCCGTTGGTGTCACATGTGCAGTGTGTGTTGCTTGTGGCGTCAGACTGCAGCAATGAGTTTGGTGCTAGACTGTCACCTAGTGGAAGAACGTGGTAATTGCAATTTTTTTAACCTCAATTGTTGGTTCAAGATACAAAGCCAGCCGTTGTATTGTGTACAAAATGCTTGTTTAAACAGATAAAAATCAGTTCATAATCCAACCTACTAAATATTGAAATAATATTGGATATTTTTGTTCTGGAATGCCCCATGTTGCATACGGCAGCACTCTGTCCTCAGATTGTCAATGTCCGCTTTACAGATGCCACGTTGTGTTTACATTGCGGTAAAGACTTTTACCGTGGCCTAAGGTGGTATTCAACATGTGACCCGCCTTTCCTGCATTTCCTTTGTTAAAGCTCCGATTCTGGATCAACTTTATTTTTCCCAAGAGGAAAAACAGAAGCCACCATTTGAGGGACGACATGTGCATCTCCGGAAATACTGCTGCACTTTCTTGCACATTGCAGAGAAAGCACGAAGGCTAATGCAATGCAAATGAGGACGGACTGGCAGAGCGATCAAGTTGGAAAAGGGGCGGGCGGCCAGTGGGGGAACTCAAAGTCAAGAGAAGAAAGAGAAGGGGCATATGGATGGACGCTCTCGAGTATGATGCCAGGGGACGGCGGTTAATAAAGGACACACCACCTCCCTCCTTCCTCCCTCCTCAAGCTTTCGTGCCGAGGAGCAACTTGTGCGCCACGACGAGTGAGTGGAAATCCACAAGCAGCCGAAAGCAGCGCCGCAAAAACTGTAGCACTGCAGAGAATATTTATTTTTTTGGGTGGGGTGGGTGTGCAGTTCCGACCTTCTGAGGCACTGAAGTGATTTTCAGCATTCGGGTTTCTGAGTGAGCGCCGTAACAAGATGGCTACGAGATTATGATGACAACAACAGGGTTCCTGACATTGTAAGTCCTCTCGTCCGACGTCAACGATCCAAAGGGATGGACCGAGGCTGAGCGGATGCCGCCGCCAGACAGGTAGCCCCCGTCCCTCCCTGCCCCGGTCCCCTTCATGCCGTGTTGTGGGCTGGGCCATCGCCGGAAAGCACCGCTTCCATATGTAAGTTTGACGGTTCCTATTCATCAACAAGGTTAAAGGTTAAAAGACAAAAAAGTTGCACGTTTGTCATCCTCGGTCAGAGGTACTTCATCCCAAATTTTCATTTCTGATGTTGTTCAATTTGTCAACAGTTTACTCCAGCAGTGACCGTGTTTATTTTCATCTTTCTTTTTTAACTCCTGTGCTGCAGTTAAGATATTTTTTCATGCCGTTTTACCACTAGATGGCCTTGTTTCACTTTTGCCTTGTCACACAATCACGGCAATGAAAAGAAGCCAGATTGGAGGATTTTAAGATAATACAAAAGATAGTTAAGAAACTGTTTCTACTACTACTGTAGTATGCGGGTGTTGGAAGTGTGCCTTTAAGGGTCGTGGACGAGTGACCACTGCCAAGTCCTGGAGTTGGTTTGTCTGTGAGCGGGCGTTGGGGCCCAAAAACGGCTCCCTGCCAATGATCTTGTTTTGTGTTTGACCATTCGTCCCATTCAATGATCGTCTGGAAAGTGTATCGACGACTATGTTTCTATTTTGGTTTCTTTAAAGGCTAACGTGTTGGGTTGTACAACCACTCAGTGAAACTCCGGCGATGACAAGCCCGTGTGTGTAATATCTGCGCGTGTCGTAATGAGCTCCGCTTGAATAATCCATTGCAGCGTCGTGGTGGATTACGTGACAGCGAGAGCACAAGTGATCCGCCAGGTGTTGTCCCACAAACGCAGCCAGCAGTGTGCTGTTGAAGGAAGTAGAGACATTTTCCTAGTTCTAAAACATCTTTATCTGGCATACCGCAGCCAAGAACAAATATTTCTGACTTCTGCCGTGATTAATTTGACTCCACAGTGCACTGGATCAACATTCACCGCACAACTGAGTAAGCTTTAATTTAACTGATGAGTGGATTAGTGTAAGACCAGCTGTTGCCAGCCCACACTTGACTGGTAAACCTCAGCGTGTGTAAAGGTGTTCACGCATCCGGCTGCACAAGTTGAGTTCAGCTGCGCCCTCTCGCCGTGCTGAAATTTAATATCATGAATGTAATAAAAGTAAAAAAAAAAATCCCAGCAGCGGATCGGTAACTGCGACCCGCGCCGGCCCCGAAAGGCGCTCCAGCTGCCGTGACCCGCCACTCGTTCTATGACGCTCCACTTACATGTTGGTGTTACATAATAAAAATGACAATTCCACTCTAGATGGAATGTGGAGCATCCCGTTTCCTGACGGGCCCAGACGCTACTCATGGAAACTCTGGGAATGTCAGACTTCTCTGATCCAGTCGGCAAGATTTGTGAATGGAGGGCAGTCAGTCAAGTGGGACGACAGAACACATTCTCTTTTTTTTTTTTTTTTTTTTTTTTTTTTTACATTTGCTGAGGTTAAGGGTTGGTTGTTTATGGGTAGTTGCAACCTTTTTTTTTTTGGTTTTGATCTTTGAAATTTGCCAAGATAGAGCAGCGAACATAAAGATTAAACAAAGTGCGGAAATAACAATTTAATTTATTTCGTCTACTGCTCACTGGCCCTCGCAGAGTCACCATTTTAATTAGATAAGACACACACACTACGACCCTGCATGTGCATGACTCTTCTACTTTTCTGGAGGCACTGCGATGGCCGCCCGGGAAGCACTATTGGGCCAGGACTCCTTTGGCAGCCGCCGAGCATTTTTTGACTTTTCCGGAGAATGTGGAGCTGTCCAGAAACGGAGCGACTAATTGGCAACAGAGATCCCATGGAATGTCTCGGAACGAGCGGGTCTTCTCGCACTTTTACTTCACTATAAGTCTGGAAAGTGTGATCTATATGTGAGTGGGCTGTTGCGCCACTTCAGTCTGGAAACATTGATGTCAGTCTCTGAACAATGACCCAAGTTTGACAATGGAGCCTGAGTTTTAAGGCCCTCAGTGGTCTGGAAGAAACGGGCAACTCCAAAAATGTGAAATAGTAGTTTATGGATAATTAGTATGTTGTTGCTTTATCACTACAGACGCGCCATGCTTTGGTAATAAACTCTGGCTCACTCCTGCTGCACCTTTACTGCCCAACGTCGCGACTGAAATACAAAATGTTTTCTTCCGCAAAATGGCAATCATGCATCATGATTAGCGCAATGCGTCTGTTTGGAGTCTCGGCTTGCGTTGCTGCTAAACCTCAACCTCGCGAGGGAGCCCGGCGGTCCGAGCCTCATTTAAAACAGCTGCAGATGTTCTGCGAAACTAATTAGGGGCAGCGGGACGTAGGCAACCTCGTGCACTGGGAGGGCTGCCGGCCAATGTGGATGCCAACAATTAAGAGCAAAGGGTGTTCAAAGTGGATCAAGACGCTGCGTGAAGTGTTGCGTTAAAAATCTGTCCCCTTTCTTGGCATTTCAGTTCCCGTCAGTCAAATCAGGTGCTGATCGGTAACCTTTGCAGGTGCTGGTTCTGTTTGTATGACAGACGCAATCATATGAAAACGAACCAGAGTCGTTGCGGAGACCCCCCCCCACTCCCGGATAACACTTTTTGCACCCAACATTTTCATTGTCTTTGAAAATGGGTCACAGTCCACTGCCTGTTCAGCCAGCTGCCGACCTCGATCTGGCGGTGCTCCGCCGCTCACTTCCAGTTAAGTGCAGCCGCTCTCTCCAAAACCTCTCCACTTGTAAGTCGTCAACCGCGATCATCTGGATGGACACGAATGTGGAGTCCGTGGTGGTTGGCGAGACGCTGGTCATACGACAACGGTTCGGTTTTTATGGACGTGCGAGGGCATGGGAGTCGTGCTGGTGGTGGCTCTGGTTCCTAAGCAAAGCGGTGCCATGACAACATGTGTGTTGAGAGGGTGTGCCCCCGAGAGAAGGATGAAGAAACAACAACGGATGAAGTCGCTGTTTTTTTTTTTTTTTGGGAGGAAGTGCGGAGCGGGATGCCTGGAAGTGGCACAGACCTGCCAGTTTGTGAAGAGCCCTCTCCTCCACGGAGTACGCTCATCCGTCCATAAGCTCGCCCTCGGGAGCCGGGCCACGCAAAACTGCAGCACGATTGGTAGCATGCCGGGGCTCAGCTGGGCGGGGTTAAACCTGCTGGGATGTTTCATATTCATACTCGGTGTGAATACATAAGCAGTCCGTCAGGTCATTGCCTGCTGTCAGGAGGAAAAGAGTTCTCTGGATTTATCGAAAAAAAAAAAATATATAAAAATTTTTTTTTGCAGGGTTTGCAAACCTTTTTGTTTGGCGGTGGCGTCCTTTGACAGATGCCAGGAGATTCGGGTTCACCGGGAAGGCCACCCTCTGGCCGCCACCCCTGATCCTGCTCCCGCAACTGACGGTGGGGTCTTCTGAAGACTCCTCTCAACGGGCCGGCTCCCGTTGCCATGCTCAAACACTCCAAGAACAAAAATGTCTCGTGGGTAAGCGTAGTGATTTTGCGATGTGTGGAAGAGTGCGCGAGGACAAGTACAACAGATTATGTTGGACGACGGTGGCGCGTTGCCCATGGTTTTTGATGCTCCTGTGCCTGGTGGCCTTTCCAAAGAGAGGCTTTAGAGATTTAACTATTATATAACGACAAGCTACTACATGTCCACTTTATAAAATCTGCCCTCTGGTCTGCCAACTCCGATGGCAATCCAAGGAAGTTATCGACGGGTTTTGCGTTATCGCCTGACACTTTAATGCACATTTGTTAGGAGTAGGAATAATGCGAGATAAATCACTCCAGGTTGTCCTTGGTTTATTTATTTATTTTTTAAAAATGTGTTTGACATGTAATACTTTGCGAGTGCAGCAGGATCAAGGCAGATTAGAGTGAGAGTGGCTTTGCCCGGATGAAATCAGCTACTTGGGCACAGGGGGGTGGTGGTGGTGCAAAGAGGACAAGATCAAGTTGTGGTTCACTATCCGTTTTGGTTTGTGCGCGCATATCTCACTTTTATGTTTGTGGCACCGCCGCATCTGTGCCAGGTGCAGTTGCCATTGCCGTCCACCATATACTGCAAATCATCATTAGCCGGCTGCAGTAACGTTGCATTTTGTGTCCAGCGCATCATTAGCGATGTGCTTCTGACTTTCCCACCCCAGGCAAACTCTCTGCTCAAGCTACCCCCGAACCTCCCAGTCCTTCCATATGGTGCATATGTCATTCTCCTGCGCTGTCCTCACACTGAACCGGAATGTTTCGCTACATTATTACGTCCAAGGTGCATTTATTGTTGATGCTGTTTGGTCTCAGTTTCTCCTCCGAAGCCAGTGAGAATTTTTCTGAAGTTGTGTTTGCGCCATTCCTCGCCCATCCTATGAATTTTGCATTGCCGATCTTCATTTCATTGTTTTAGAGGGGAGTCAACACCAAAATACCGGAACTTCCTCTCATTACTTAAATGTGCATCAGCCGCTCTTTATGAAATCATCTGGTATTTATTCTAAAAAATACATTGAATAATATTTTGCAATCTTTTCAGTGAGTAATGAACCAATTATCATTTCAATTTATCTGAAATGATTTTTGCTAAATATTCGAAGGAATGGACTTTTTTTTTTTTTGTCCAGGTTATCTTCCACATATGAGCTATGAGGCCATGTCGTACATTTGAGGTTCATCACTGTTGATCCCTCCCGAGTCCCCGACAAACCACCACAGGTGTACCCTTGTCCATCACAGTGAGGCTAATGACTTTGAGGCGCACGGTCGGAAAAACGCAGCGCCGGTCATCGCTGGGCAGATTATTGCACCAGATGTTCCTCTCGGTCTGTCTCGTCGCCACTGTCCAGCACTGCGCGGTGGCACATTATCGCTTTCTCTTCTCAGGATCACTAAAGCTTTTCGCAGTAGCAAAATAAAAACATGTTGTCGTCTACTTGTCGCGTTTTTTCTTCCTTCCTAGTCGAGTGCCATCTAGTTAACCACGCAACAGATGTCACCCGATGAAATTAAAGCTTAACGCCCGGCCGGCGGGAAAACACTTCAGCGCTAACCAAGACACCATGCAGCTTTAATATTTGACTACTTGTGCGTGTGTGTGCGCCTCAGCCGTCGTCACTCCACATGAACTGCGTGATGTATTCGAATTTCAGTCCTTTTTTTTTTTTTTATGGTGGCACCGGTTGTATTTAAGAGAAACTTGCCGGGTGGCGCCACAGACATTGTCTCCTCGCTGCCGCCGTCCGCCGCTTACACCCCTGGGTCGCGCTACTCGGAGTGAAAACCGGGGATTTGCATTATTCGGTGCGGTCGCAGCCGAAGAGCAGAGCAGCGACACAGGTTGTTTCGGGCATTGAGGGAGGACGAGCATGTCCAAGAAGCCAAAGGTAAAAACAAGAATGCAAAAAAAGCTGACCTCCTCCCTGTTTGAATTGGGTTGCGTCTAACACCTTCTACATTGTTTTACTATCTTAAAATAATAGCCAAAAAATGTTGCCACTTGATCATACTTCGGCAGACTCCGTTTTGTTACATTTTAGGACCGCGAGGCATTTCATAAACTATTGTGCAACCTTAATCATCCTTGTGACATTGAGGATTGGTGAGTCTTTAGCATTAGTATAGCACAGTACTTTCATTTTCCCTCACTACTATGACTTATTTTTTTTCATTTATTTTTTTTATTTGCGAAGGTACGCTTTCGTGGTTGCTTTTACTCTCAAATCCTGGCTCTTTGGAGAGTCTGGCAAATCTCCTTACAGAGAGAAGCAATCATTTCAAAGTGAGTCCGGGATCAAGTGGACACAAGCAATCGGCCCCTCGGGGGTTATATTGTGTGCAGCATGCCTGATTCCTCCCCCCCATGTGCCGATGTACACTATACGGTGGATGCGCGACATGATTTCGGCTGTGCTGCCTGTGAACTTTTTCTGTCAGTCTTTATGTGCTTGGTGACCGTGAAGTGAAACTCTTGTTAGCTGCCAAATATTCCTGCACTGTAGCACACACCAGTGCTTCAACTTTCATTATCTGGAACATGCTGACCAAATGATCGTTTTTGCGAAGGGAATGCACTGCAGTCTTGCTACCTCGTATTCAAATTTGCACGTCACCGGAAGTTTAAGCTCCTTTTGGCTTTTTTTCGTTGGATTTTGTCTCGTTTATGAAGCGGTCTGAGCTGGTGTTTGTATTTGAAGGACTGTGGTGAAATGCACTTTTATGCCCTCGCAGGACGTTGGAGGCATGTTACGCCTTTGTCACTTTTCACGTTTTATTCTCAACATTTTTTAGTTGTTTAGAATGTTAGCAGCTTCCGTGTTCATCCACTGTACTCTCTGTGTCTATTCTCCTCCTTTTCTTTTTTTTTTTTTTCTTCTTCCCGGGGCTCCTTAGTCTCGATGTCTGTAATTAGAGATGGCCCCGCGGCTCGAGTGACGTGGCGTGTCCTGTAGCTAGGTAACCTCAGTCAGACGCTGGCTGCCGGCCCTCGCGGGTTTCATTAGTTGTGAATCAGAGTCCCGTCGGGCCCAGTCAAGATTTTCCATCCGTGCTTTCATTTACTGTATTTTCGAAAGATGATAACTTTGATAACATTGGGATGAAGGCTTCTGAAACGCGCTAGGTAGCCTCCCTTATTTATTAATGCGCCAAGAGCTTATTTTCTGCCGTGAAGACTATCAGACCCTTCAAGAATTTTTTTTTATGTCTCTTTCGGGAAAGCTTTTGTGACATAATCAACAAATTCATGGGTTGGAATTGCTTCCAGGAAAATGTAAAGTTTGATCAAGGTAGCACATTAAGTTATCGTGGAGAGTTTTTCATTTGTGCAAAAGCACTCTTGGCAAGTCTGGAGAACACCTCCGTGATTGGTGTGTTTTTACAAACTTTTAAAGCCAGCCTTGCTTGAGCGGCAAAGAAAATACTGCCGTTGATGCCGGATTTTTGTTTTTCTTTGGCAAAAGACGGCCGCAGGTCGGAATAAATCAACGGTTTTTCATTTTGTTCCCCAAATGAATTCATAATCCCCGCCGATGCTTTTGCCAATATGAAGCCGAGGACTGTTTATGTTAATTGCGACTGACTCCAGACTCAAAATGTCTGCTTTGATTCCACATTGTTGTCAAATGTCCAATTTAAGGTCAAGCTGGCTTCACTCTCCTAGAAATATTACTTAAAAATAATTTTTATGGTTTGTCTTGAACACAGGTCAAGGAAAAATTGTGGCCCGGTTTTGATTTTGCATGTGGCCTACGGGCCTTGATTTTTGAAAGGTGTGGTCTGAGTTAATGATTGTGATTGACGCTCACTTGTGTCTCTGTATCGTTGCGTGATTGCTGTTACAGGGTTTTTCCTGGCTCAAATTGAGGCAGAGGTGGTTTTCGGATCTTTAGCACACGGCGCCCTTGACTGGTTCAAACACTTTTTTTCTATGATGTATGAACATGTTTTTATTGTTCTTTAATGTTTTGTCAGAAAGAAAGCAACACATTAATGTCTTTTGTGCTCGCCTACCACCAGTTGAGATTTGTTGACGTTTCTCCTACGTGAATCATGTTCGGACAGTTTATTGATTTTTAAAAAATTTTTTTTCCCCCTCCGTTTTCCAATTACAAGCATGCCTTTCGCTTGTAAATTGCCAGCGTTGGCCTTTGTGCGGCTGTCAGTAGGAATGCCTCGCTGCGTCTTTGTGCGCTTGTTTACCGATCGATACACCAAAGGTGATGCAGGAGTTCGTTTACCGTAAACGCCGGAATCAGAATGCGTTGTCGATTTGTCACATAAGGCTGGCTGTTGTGATAGATCATGATATGTTTTTTTATTCTATCCATTTCGGCCTGTGTATTTTTAGTTTGGAGCGAGTGACACCAGCGCCGACTTCTTGATCTTGAGTCACACACTCGACATGTGGCCTTTCCTCCCTCGAGGCTTGATCTCAATTAGTCTGACCTTCGTTTTGACAGCACACTGACTGAATCGCCTCACATTGTGCTCGAGCTTTACCTTTCTTTTTTTTTTTCCTTTTTCAAAAACAATGAGGCATCACACTTTCTTGGTTACAGTGCAAACAAAAGACATTCATCAACACCTCGAAGGCTCACAAACCCCCAATAAACATGCCGTAATCCTCGTTTAGACGGAACATGAAGCCAGCAAATTACGGTGTGAGGTTAGTAGCCTTTTATTTTCTGTGCTCCCCCGTGGAGTCTTCAGGAAGGTCTGTCCTATAAACTGTCATTTCAACTGCCGATTTACGCTTGAAGGTCGGCTAACATTTATCTTGCGTCATTTAGATAAGATGCTTTTGTCGAAGCGAGCATAGTTGGCATGTCAGAAGCTCCAGCGGCTTTCTGACAGACTTCTCGGTAAATTATAAGAAATTCTTGGCTGTTGATCTTCACACTCCTCCATATTCTCATTCCCCATGTGCTACTTGTTCAGAAGATGGGAAACATTTGAGCTTCGACAACAACCCGTTGTCTTCGCCTTCACGCACCTGTCTATCCAAAAAGATCCTAAAATGATTTTCAAAGCAAGTAAACAATGAATTGATAATTAAAGGCAATTTAATCAAGTGCCTAGTTACAAAGTACATCACGTCAACACAACTGCTGAATAGTAAAGTCTTCAGTCAGCCTGATGATGATGATGAAGAGCTGGCGTTCCTTCGTTTTGTCTGGCACAGACTACGCTTCGCTTTGTCACGTGCCGAGCGCACGCTCTGCGACGTAATCCTCCCGGTGGGGTGGGGCGGTTAACCCCGATCAAACCCAATATAATCCAGGATTTAGCCTAGGCCGCCCATAAAACAACTCACTGAGGGGGGTCGAAAATACAAATCTGGCTTTAAGGTTTGTGGCACAGGTTCTTTTTTTTTTATGCAATTTGAACGCACGATGTGACAAAGCTTTGTCTCACGTCCGAATACCTCGATTTGTGACTGTCCCTCCTCATGAAGCATGTTCGTATTTCTTTAATTGATATCGTGACAGTAGGCAGTCATCCTATTAGGCTGACGATATTTTCGTTTGTCGCATTATGAGTGAGAACACTGAAATAAATGGAAACTTTCAGTGGCCTCTGGTTGAGTGAGCCACGACTGTTTCGGCGTTGTGTCGTGCAGATAATGACTTCCTGATATCTCGCTCTCACCGACATGTGTTTCAGTCAGTCCCAAAAAAAAACAAAAACCGTAGCTTCGTCTTAGGCAAAGTGGAACTCGTGTAAACTCCATAGATCACACACACACGCAGACACACACACACACACGCGCAGGCACAAAAAAGTGGCTGCAGCTGCTTTGTGGAATTTTCAGGCCAGCCCTGTTGGCCAGAGATCTTCCTTGCTTACCCGTTATGTGTGTGTGTGTGTGTGCGTGCGCGTGTGTGTGGGAGGGACAGAGGTTGGGGAGGAAAGGGGGTGGGGGGCTTGTTTTTTGGGTCTGGTGGACGGTGGTGGCGTTCCGAAGGAGTAGACTCCCAGCGTGGGAAAGACGCTCGTCCTCTCTCCGTGCCTCTAAAGTAGGCCAAAGGAGGACCCAAAAGGAACTTTTAACTCGCACTTTTATTTTGGGGTGGGGGGCAGGGGGGGGGGATACAGAAGCAAAAAGGCTGAGGAATTCCTGTGCTGCGCAGCAGAGATGGGCAGTCGCTGAGATTTCTTTTTTTTTTTTTTTTCTCCCGGCAGAAATGTTTCACTCGGCTAGTGAGGACTCCGATTTGGTGAGTTTCAGGAAACTTTTTTTTTTTCCACGCTTTTCTGAGGTTTTCTTCCTTCCTCTCTTTGCAAGGGGAAGGGCTTGGACTCTGGCAGAATGGAGGTTATTGGGGCACATTTTAAGGGGCGTTATCCCACGGTCGTACTGCAAGATAACTTGCACACCGTGTTCTGCTTTTTTTTTGTAGCGTGCAATGTAAAGCTTTAACTGGGGTTGGATTCGTGAGAGAAAGGAAGCGATTCGGTTCGACACGCACTTACAGAACCAGGATGATCCGAGTACTGTTCTGTTCCCAAGCTGTCCGTCGGGGTACGTCTGAACTTTGTAACCTCTGCAGTGGCATGCGCTCGGCTCGCTGCCGCTTCTCAACTGCCGTGTAAAAGCGTCGCTTGGCGGTGTGAACGCAAGCGGGATAGGACCCGGAAGAGAAAATAACTTTACCTTTGACGCCGGCTTTCACACAGGCGATCAGATACTTGCTTCTACATTACCAGTTGGTTAAACACAAAAGAGTCTACTCGAGTGAATTAGAATAAAGACACTCCGATCTTCTGCACCTTTGCGGCAAGACCTTTTCTCGATCTGCACTTTTTTGAGTCTATGAACCTAACGTGGATGTTTCTGGAATGTGGGAATGTGTGGAATGTGCCCGAGAACCCCAATAAAACTCTGCAAGCACTTGGAGAACAGTCCACAAAATGATTTGAAAAAGATTTGAACCCAGAACCGCTTGCTGTGAGCCAGTCATACTCTACACCGTGTCGCGATGAATAAATCATCTCGGGGAATTATGATTTTTTTTTGACAGCTACATTTATGACTTCATGGCATGGTTATAAGTTAAAGAAAGTCAGAAAGCTCCGATATTATCTAAAAGCGAGATGGCAAAATGACATCACACTCTCACTTCATACGGGCCACATGAAATAAAAGTAATGAGGCCGAACGGATGAATCTCCAACACGCTCCCATTTGTTGGATGTTATGTTTCATTGGAGATGGTTAGCTCGCCGCTCGTTCCGCTCTCTCAGCCAGCGCTCATCAATCATCTCGCAGTCTTACACCTCGTACGCCAGGAAGCTGCCGGAATATTGATGACGCAGGCGTAAAATGGAAGCGTAGTTAACCCCCACCACCGCACCGCCCGCAACGAGCCCATTCCCACAGGCCGGCCTCTCTCACTTAACTGTATCGTCTTCATCAGCCGTCATCCTATTATAGCGCTCGGTGTCCGCCGAGGGAACGAGCTGCTCGATAAAGAAGATCCTCGCAGTGAGGGGATTGACTGCTAATGAGTGCAATGCCCCCGTCAGGGACAGCAGTCGCCAGTCGCAGGTAATATTTATTAGCGACCCGGGATTAGACCATAATACGCCGCTAGAAGTCCTAAAAAAAATTTTTTCCCTGTTGAACATCATACATTTAAGTTACTGAATATAGCCCAGCCCACTGCTTTTAGCGCTTCCTTCCTTTCGCCAAAGAGGTTTTCATTTCTCTTGAGCGCTTAAATTCTGGCCTGGCTTCTTTTCAGCCTTTTTATCAATGACGGTCAAGTGTCTCCACCATCCCACCGTAAATATTCACGAGAATGCTTATTATGCCTTCATTTTAGCATAAATGAAACCAAATTATTCATCTTTCAGAAATTTGATATTGTTTGTTTTAATGATTTAAAAATATGCCAGGTAGGATGAAAATAATTGCTCGTGAAATCACAATTGCAATATTGAGGGAAGGAAAATTGGTCGTCGCGTGCGCACGCTGACCCTGCGCCTCGCTCCCACGTCTTGCTAGCCACAATTTCTTGTCGGGTGATTGACAGCCAGCAAGTCCATCACGGCGATGGGCCGGTGCACTTACCTAATGCGCTGGCACTCGGATTGCTGGGTAAACACTTTTCATGGGCCTGTCAGTGTCACCTTGATGTCTGTGCAGCGGCAGCAGCCGACGCCCCATCCCTCTTTTTTTGCCACTCCGCAAGACTCATCATCATGCCCCCCCACCCCCTTTTCATTTATTGTCTTGTTTACTCACAACACGCACACATGCTTCACACTCTCCTTGCTCAATTATTCGCACATTTTATTAGTAAGCACAGCGCGTCGCAGTTGGCCGTCAATGTGCGGCAACCATTTCAATGACTGGAAGGAAGCGGCAGTGACGGGCAGATGGCAGCCCCAGAATGAGTCGCGGCGAGACCGAACTCGTGGACGAGCCGCATTGGCCCTTGTCAGCCTGTTGACTCGCCAGTCCGAAAAACAGAACACGACTTGGCGTCATTCATTTTTCAGTCAACTTGTCGATAAAGTTTGCTTTGCGCGAGGCGAAATTTATTGAAGATCGTGTTTATGTTGATGTTTTGATGAAAAGGGATTGCTCGAATGCGCCCACCCTGCTTCAACTTGCCTCAATTTCATCCGCTGCACAGAATAACAAAACCGTCCAGCTTTAGCCGTGTAAAAGAAGCTTTTGTTGGTCCAAATCCAACCAAGTATTTTAAGATACATTTACTCGATATAAATATCATTTTTCTCTATACTGAGAAGGAAGCCAATAGTGCCGAAGGTCACTTTCTAGAAAAAACTCTCAGTGAAGGCATAGAAGCCAGAAAGCTTAAAGTACTGCAAAATCCCTGCGGGAGATGTCGGGGAAAAGGTGAAGACGGACTTTTTGGCCACTTAAGTGAATGTGCAGATAGACGACCGTAAAGAGTCAAGGTTGGTATTTTCCATACAGACCTCTTAATTGTATGTCGAGAATAATTCTGATGCTTTAAAAGTGTCACCAGAAGCTTTCAGAAATCTGACTCCGCATCATTTGTTCTACGCTAATGGAACGATCGGCGTGTCACCGCCGCGTGTTGAGCCATTCAGTGGCTTCGCTTCTTCGTGGCTGAAGAGAAGCGTCCGTCTGAACGTTGTGAACAAATTGAATCAAAGCAGTCGGCGTGTTTCTCGATGCTCATTAGCGTTGCCACTGTGGGTGTGGGAGACGACGGAGAGGTCGAGCGAGTGAAGCGGCCCGAGGCCTCTTCTGTCTCGACGGGTCTGTGTCATCGGTGGCCTCGCAACAGCATCTGTGTCGTGCCTTGCGGAGCTCCATCACATTTGGTGCTTGCGTTAGCGTGTGAGCTTTTGATGTACGGTTAGAGCTCCTTGGGGAGCCAAAAACACTCATTTCGAGGAAAAAAAAAAAGAATCATTGACTGAACTCCCGCAGCTGACGCTCCCACACCAGATGACCTCTGAACCCGCGCAACCCTGCGACCGGTCAGCGCCAGCAACATGCGTCATCAGCCAGCGCAGCGCAGCGCTCGATTCATTTTTAGTAACGTCTCTCAACCAAGTCTAACTTTGTCTGCTCCTAAATGGAGTTGGGAATGTTGTAATTAACGCTGTAATTATGCTCATTTGTCCTGTGCGGCTTTGCGATGGCCTGCGATAAATCGCTATGGCACTGCAAGGCACCTTTGAACTTTCAATTGAGATGCCTCTCATATTGAAATATAAAGATATTGTGGGAACCGTTCCAGTGGAAACGCAATAAACCGAAAATGTAAGTGAACCAAAACATAAACGCAACATTTACCAAAGCGCCGTCCCGCAGAAGTGAACTAAAGGTTATCGCTGTGATGACATTCCGACGAAACACTGCTGAAAAGTCCGGGCGTTTGATGCGGATACTTTGGACACACGATCAAAACAAACACAACACACACATCCACGCGCACTTATTTCTTCTTTATTATTGTTTACTTCGTTGTTGACCAATCAGTGAACAGCAGTGCACCTAGCTCCGCCCCTCATGAGCGAACTGAAACAAAAAAAAAAAATATGCGGCAACACTCAAGTCCAATATTTTAGGACCTTTAACAGTGAAAACATTTAATATGAGGCAATTGTTTGGATGATGTAATTGCAGAACAATTCAGCCTCACCAGTGCAGGAATCAGGACCTTGACTCCAGTCGTTGGTGGTGTGGATACCAAAAAAGTGTCATGTTCCTAAACGCACCGCTGTAAAGGCATGTCAGCGTGGACTTATTGTAGCAAGCGGCACACGTGTATGAGCATCCCAGCCAGAGCGCCGCAATGCCAGCAGACGGATGCAATGTTGGGGGGTAACCGAGGGAAAAAATGTGGGGAGTGACGAAGGAGGAGGAGGAGGAGGAGGGGTGGACAGAGACAGAGCGGCAGAATCACTGAAATAGCACAGGCGAGCTGGTGACAAATGCAGAGAGTCTGAGCTTGCGTCAGGGTGGTGGCGGTGGCGCCACCTGCGAGGCTTCATTAGCGCCAAGGAGAAGAGTCGGGACGGATCAGCCGCTCGCGTTTGAACAAGCAACAGTGGACGAGGAGAGGACGCAGCCGAGATGGGAGGATGCGGCACTTGGCTGCCACCTGACTCATCCTGCGAGTCGGCACCTGCTGCAGCCGTCTGAGGCTGAGATTATGCGCGGGGCAGGCGCCTCCTGTGGATTCCTCATCAAGCGGCGGGGCTCGCCGGAGCTGCGGCAAGACTGAAATGAAAGCGGGAGTCCCGAGAGAGGTGTTCAAAGGCAGCAGCCGTTCATGTCGCGCTAGACTCCTTTCTACCTGTAGCCAGTCCAGCGGCGGCGTGACGTTGACCACGGCAGTGCGGGTCCAAGTCGACTTCAAGTGTAGCAGTAGTGGCTCAGGACACTGAATGACCAGCGTGGCTGATGAAGGCCACCTGGATCCGCCTGCTGAAAAGAGCCAAGGGAGGTCGCGTCAAGAGCTCTGATGCCTACGTAAGCAGACGTTCTTAAAGTTGTTTACCGACGTTGCGATGCAGTGGCCGTGTTCAGTTATTGCGCTCCATAGCGTTGACCTGCGCTTCCTCAAAGCATTTTTAAAAAATAAATCCAAGAAAAACAAAGAAACCTCCTATTCTTTAAGGAACCAAAAGTAATGGGACAAATTGATGCTCATAAATGAAACATTCACTCCTTCATATTTGCTTGCAAATCCTTTGCAGTCTTTTCCAGCCTGAAGTCGGAAACTCGTAGACATCACCAGATTCTGGATTTCATCCCTGTTGATTCTCTGCCAGGTCTCAACTGCAACGATCTTAAGTTCCTGCTTATTCTTCGAGCTTTTCCCCTTTAGTTTTGTCTTTGGACACTTTTAAGCATGCTCATTGGGTTTGGGTCTGGTGATTGACTTGGTCATTGCAGAACATTCCACGTCTTCATTGGGTTATTGTCGATCGGCGCTGTGAAGCCTTCTGAAACATTTGACAGAATATGAGCAACTGAAATGCTTCAGAATTCATCCTGCTGCTTTTGTCAGCAGTCGCATAATCGAGAAATACAAACGCAACCAGGGGCCATTGGCGGCCATACAAGTCGAGTGAACGCCATTGCACTTGCCACCATACATCACGACTTTTTGCACCAAAGCGATTCTCCTCGCACAATCGCAACAGCGGTGTCATCCCCTGAATGAAGTAACGTAGACGAGGCAGCGATCCATCGAGGTGTGCCATGCGACGGCTGGGTAATTCTAATGAGGCGGCGTGAGCGAGGAAGCTATTTTTAACTCTGACGGCAGCGTGTTGTGGTGGTGCAGTGAGATGAATGAAAAGCCCTCGTGTGGGTGTCAAAGTTGGCGTGCGGGCAGGTGCATTTTTTTTTTTTTGCGTACTTGAAACACCTGTCTACTCATGGTCAACTCATTTACATAAATATCTTTCTGAAATAGTTCCGCATGTGTGGCAATGAGTTTGACGTCATATTGTTCTTCTGGTTTAAATACATTTAATATGCTTTGTGTCTAATAATATGCTGTATTTTTGTATTTTTTTCACTCTTGTTCAGGCACTTTGATTTATTTTTTTGGTTTTTATCTTCCAGGTGCTGGATTTTGTTTTATTTAGTTTTTTATTGATATATTTTTAATTTTATTTTCATTATTACGGAGCTCATTCAATGCCAGCTATTTTCCAGATCTGGCTTGAACCTCCACTGTGAAAAAATATACACTTTAAAAGACAAAAATATCTCGCCGAGGTGACCTTGAAGTGCAACTTTTTGGTGCACGTTCTGCAGCTTTAAGCATAAAGGACAAAAAACTATGACATGTCTGAGTAGCCTCAAAAGTCATTGCATTTTTTTAAGTGAAATAAAAGTGCAGTAAATGAGCTTGTCTGCAAAATGAGTATACTAAAAATGTGTGTGTGCAGGGTTCGGCCGATTCCTACACCAGCCGTCCATCAGACTCGGATGTGTCTCTGGAGGAGGACAAGGAGGCAGTGCGCAGAGAGGCAGAGAGACAAGCTCAGGCACAGCTTGACAAGGCGAAGGTACGCCGACCGACAGGAACCAGGCAAATCATGATGGGCTTTTTTCATACAGTAGGCATCCCCAAAGATGTTAAAATAATTGGCGGACAGCAACACGAAGGGATAATCATGCTCAGGAAGTGACTTCCTGCACAGTCGCAAATCATAAAGTTATATTTTCGATTCACTCAGCAGAGTGCAGAGCTCCTCCAGAGCCAAAACAAATTTGGATCTGAATCAATTTGCACATCTCAATCTAAGTACTCGCCACCTGCTAGTGCCAGAATTTGGCTATTAGGATTGGCAAAGGTAATTAAGGAAAGTGTTGCAGGGGAAAAAGTCTCTATCTTGCAATTTTAGCCACATTTTTCCCGATCTGTAGATAAATACAAATGGTGGAACTGTTGTAACCAATGGCGCCAAAAGCCTCGGCGTGAACATTGCTCACAACCGTGAAATGTCTCGATGGTTGAGAGCCAGTGTGTCACTTCAAATGCTTCTGCTCGCAGGAACAAAAGACGCCGCCGTCTCGTTTGTCGCCCGCGCAAATAACTCGTACGCTCTGTGGAGGCGTTGCTGCTTTCAGCATTAGCTTGCACAGCACTAGGACTCCTCAAGTTTCATCCCAATGGTGTTCTTCATGCTCAGGAGACAATTTGAAAACTGTAATCCTAAAAAAAAATAGTCTGTTGGTGTAAAATGCAGGATGACATTGAGTAATTTCCAACTAAAACTAGGCGATGCTGTAAAACAATACTTCCCGTTTTGCTTGTTTTCTTTCCAATCTACACATAAACACACTCAATATTATAAACAAAATAGTTATTAACATAAAAAAAAAATCTGTGAACTAGCAGGGCCATGCACCTGCAAACTGCGATGGAGGTGAGTTTACTGTTTTCATTATTTATACCATGAGCCCCCTGGAACGTAAACATGAACTTATACAACAATGTGGGGCGACCACGTTTCAGAATCTTCTGCAGAAATATTCTTCATACATTTCGGGGAACTCACATCACATGGTGTCACTCCACACATAAATCAATCCACGAGACTGTTATTGTAGGTGCTGCTTTTTTGGTGATCAACAGCAGTCAAATGGACCGAGTAGCTGTGTTTTCCATGCGCGCATTTCAGTTTTGTCTTCACCTTTCTTCCTCCCCGCGCTATGCGTCTCACATGCCACCACAACCTCCCTCCTCCACCGTCCTTCCCCCTCCACCCGCCGCAGTCAATATGGCATCCCAAATGAGAGCTCGTCTTGCGTAAGCGGCAACGGAGAGGTACGATTGGGTCGGCGGGTTAGACCGATGCTTTTGATATCCTGCACGAATGAACCTTTTAAGATGTTGTGAAGCCAGGAATACACACTGTATTCTCCCCCTCCACTCCCAATGCGTTCACTTGCAGTCATGTGACCAAGGACACTCTGTCCTGGCAATGCACTGAATTGGATGATTTTCCTCAAAGTCACACAAGAAGGCGTGTTTCTGCAGCCAGAGAATATTTTGCAAAATCCACAAAATTCTGACACCATTATTTTTTTATCAAATAATTTCACTTCTCTGGTTCACATTGTGAATGTCACAGCTCACCTGTTTTGTGGGTTAGGGGTCATGACATTCACAAAAGCAGTTAGATGCCGATTTCAGTCAACAGCAGAGGGTGGTCTGAAAATATATGGATTAATTAAACCTAATAATAATCATAAATGCCCCCTCGTGGGGGCACAAGACAAGCAACTAGTTCTGCAATGTTGGTTGCTGATTCATTTGCTGACCCGGCAGACAAAACCAGTTGCGTTTGCCGTCCGCACAAACGTCAACTACAGCCCCTGTCACGACGACGATGTCCCCGTACCCGGCATGGCGCTCTCTTTCGAGGCCAAAGACTTCCTCCACGTCAAAGAGGTGACAACCGCCTCCGCGACGTCACTGTTCGGGCTGAAGCGAACCGCTGAAGATTTTTGTGGTGCCCTTTTCGTAGAAATTCAACAATGACTGGTGGATAGGGCGTCTGGTGAAAGAAGGCTGCGACATCGGTTTCATTCCCAGTCCGGTGAAGCTGGAAAACACTCGAGTGCTCCAAGAGCAGAGAGCCAAACAGGGCAAGTTCCATTCCAGGTAAAAAAATAAAATAAAATATTAAATTGCATTTTTGAATGCTATCATTTTACAAAGTGTCATTTTCACATTGTTTCAGCAAACTAGGAGCCAACTCCTCCTCTAGTTTAGGTGAAGTGGTTTCAAACTCGCGGAAGTCTACTCCTCCTTCGTCTGGTAAGTATCACACGTAGGCAGTCTGACATTCCTTTCTTTTCTCCCGATAATTCTTAACCACCGTTGACAGCCGTTGACATAGACGCCACAGGCTTAGAGCCAGACGACAATGAGCCGCCGGTCATCCTGCGCTCCCCTCGATGCGGCGCTAACACGGTCACGTCCCCCTTAGCAAAAGAAAAACGAATGCCCTTTTTTAAGAAGGTAAACCGGACGGCGGCCCTTCCTCTTTTTCGAGTTGCTCCGCTTAACGAATGGCGCATCTTCTCATCCTCCGCCGAGCACCGCCAGCATGCGTGCTGCTGCATCTTCTTCTTCTTAACTTTTTTCTCTCTCTCTCTCTCTGCTCACCGCAGCCAAACAGAAGCAGAAGTCGGTAAGTTGCGACTGTGTGCTGACTCGGCCTTCTTTCCTCTGGCTTATTCCCAAATATAAATGTATGAATTAAGGATTTTATTGATTTTTCTCGCCTGGTCTTTTTCCCTTGTTCGCTGATTTCTGGCCAAAGCTTGCAGTGGCATTCACGCTGCAAAATGACTTGATTTGAGACATGTCTCAAAAAATGTGGTCTATAATTGGTCTCATTTCGTAGTCCAGAATGCCTTTGTTGTTGTTTTATGTGATTGCTTGTAATTTCACAATTTTAATCGGCCTGCTTCCTCTTTGAAGACGGAACACATTCCTCCATACGATGTTGTGCCTTCCATGCGGCCCGTGGTTCTCGTTGGACCATCACTGAAGGGCTACGAGGTGCGTTCGAGCTCATCGTCGATCATGCTATAAAAATGCAGTCAAGACGAAGCTATACTCCAGCAGATTAAAATCATTTTAACAGTGCAGCACGAGTACATTTTTAGTCCTTGAAGAGAGGGCAAAATTACTATACTGTATACTAAAGTAATGATACTGGATTTCGAAAACAAAACAAAAAAATCCCTGCCAAGTTTTCACACCACAGCAAAATTATTGTATGGCTCATCTCAAAATATTTCACTTCACCTTCTCATCACAATTAAATCATATTCTTTTTTTTTTTTTTCTTTTCTTCCAGGTGACCGACATGATGCAAAAAGCCCTGTTTGACTTTTTGAAGCACCGGTTTGAGGGACGGTAGGTTCTCATCCTGATTCCTTCCTCATTCCTCCTTCCCTTGCCCGTGGGGAGTAAGTAACAAGTTGGCCCGGGGAGACGCGAGTGTGTCGCTGCTTTAAATAGGCATGTCCTTAATAGGCCATAGTGGACTTCTTTGAGGCCGAGCGGGATTCTGCTTTTTCAGCGTGGACTCATTCGAGGCAGGGGACACACATCTGTTCGTACGCGCACACGCAACTCCGCAGGTGCCCCGTGTACTCTTTAGGAGACATGAGACATTTATAATGCGCCATCGGTTTGAGCATTATGACCAGTGCATGTAAATTCTATCTTGACGTGACGCGAAAGAAAAAGAATGAGGTCATTTGTCACGTCCTCGTCTGACTTTGTCATTTTGCTTTTGTCCGCAGAATCTCCATCACTCGTGTCACGGCGGACATCTCGCTCGCCAAGCGCTCCGTCCTGAACCATCCCAGCAAGCACGCCATCATCGAGCGCTCCAACACGCGCTCCAATTTGGGTAAAGTTGTCCTGCAGCATGGGTTGAAGAGAGTGATTCAGTCTCGTTCACTCTGAGCCGCCTTCTTTCATCCTTTAAAATATTTTCAATTATTTTAGCCGAGGTGCAGCGAGAGAGGGAGCGCATCTTCGAGCTAGCGCGGACGCTGCAGCTTGTCATCCTGGACGCAGACACCATCAACCACCCGTCGCAGCTGGGCAAGACGTCCCTGGCCCCTATCATCGTCTACGTCAAGATCACCTCCCCCAAGGTGAGAGTCGCTCACGAGGCGACATGGATGTATATTTACATTGTGTACGATTGGAAAGTGATGAGACGCATCCAATGCGACGTATTGTGATATATGTTTTAGTTTTAACTAGAGGCACATAATCTACCATTAAAAGGTTGAATAAAAATTTAGTTATGGTTAATTATTTAAATATAAACATTTTTATTGTAATATTAGCATTTAAATAGGCATACTTTTCAATTTTTTAATTGAATAGTTAATTATAAATCTAAATACGATGAACTCCCGCCTTGGTATTCGTGATAGATATGGACCAGCCCACAGTCACAATGAGTGGAAGGCCTAGCTTTTTTTTTTCTTTTTTTTTTTTTCTGAGCATACAATCCACCGTGTTGTGTTGTGATGCCTTCAGGTGCTGCAGAGACTCATCAAGTCGCGAGGCAAGTCTCAGGCCAAACACCTCAACGTCCAGATGGTGGCGGCCGACAAGCTGGCACAGTGCCCGCCCGTAAGCCACCACCGTAGACCCCAAACCATCACATACGCACTTGTTAGTTGTTCCTTTATTTACGAGCTTTTCCTCTTGGCCATCCTCAGGAGATGTTTGACATCATCCTGGACGAGAACCAGCTGGAGGATGCATGCGAGCACATGGCCGACTACCTGGAGGCCTATTGGAAGAGCACTCACCCTAACAGCTGCGACGCCCCCGACCCGCTGCTGACCAAGATGCCCGCTGCCACCTTGCCCTCCTCCTCAGGCGTGCAGGTACCGAAACATCACAACGCATGAGTTGCGTCAACGCATCAAAGTCTGAACATGAGTTATTCAGTGGAGCTGTCTAATGTGACAAGTTTATAGCAACAAGTAAAACATAGTAAAAAAAAAATGGTTTTAAGACAAGGACCACCAAAAATAATAATGTTGGTTACAATTTAGAAATGTAAACAAATTAAGTGGTTACAATTAAAAATAATTAAATTACAACTTTAAAAACCTACATGAAGAGCAGAAAATCCAAAATTTCTCCCAGTCAATAAAAAAGCAACAAAAAAACTAATTCGTAACAAAATAGACTAAACACTATCACATTATTGTTGTAACATTTTTGGGAAAAAAAAACACAAAATAAATTGTCATTTTTAAAAATGACAAAAGAAATAGACTGAGCTGTTGACAAATTTAAAACATAATATGACATAATTAAAGTAGACTAGAATGCAATTTTTCAAAGTGTCATGTTCAGCAGAATTAAGCAAGATAATAATGAAAAATGTATATCTAATGTAGTGTATTGTAAAATTATTTTCCCAAATCAACTTAAAATGCGAATTTAGAAATGTAAATGATTAAAAATATTTCATATCTATAGTTTTTAAATAGTCATTTAACATATTTTAGCAGGATAAAAATACTGAATTTCTCCTGCAGCAGAAACAGGCAAAGGGACAAATTTCAGTAAATATTCTGACATTATTGCCACATAGGTTGACTAATATTTCCTCCTATCAGGGTAGCGCAGCAGAACATCGAGCAGACAAGGCGTTAGTGGAGAGGAAGGGCTCCAGAGAGGACCATCACCAGAACCAGGACCAGGCTGACGGCGAGGAGGACGCCATCAACGAGGAGGAGCGCCCACTGAGGACAGAGTCGTCCAGGAGAGGACAGCCTCACGCCCAGCACCGCTCATCTTCCACCAGGACTGAGCACCAAAACCACCACCACCACCGACACCACCATCATCATCACCACCACCACCACCACCGAAGCAGGGGCCTCGCCCGTCAGGAGACGCTGGACTCGGAGAGCCCCGAGAGCCGTGAGAACAAGGACGCCGCTTACGTGGAGCCCCACACTCAGCTCCTCCACCAGCAGCAGCATCAGCAACAGGACGCTGACCAGGAAGAGGTGGAGGAGGAGGATGAGGAGGACTTAGGGGAGCCCCAGCAAGCCCACCGGGACCACAACCACCACCATCATCACCACCACCATCGCTCCAAGGAACGCGAGCAGGACCACAATGAACGTAACAAACAGCGCACTCACCATCATCACCACCAACAACAACAACAAAGGCCTGCACGAGACCACCACCACTACGACAGAGAGCCCAAAAAGCGGGCCGACGTGGGGGAATGGGCCCGAGACTCGTACATCCCCCAGTAGAACACGTTTTTACTGCCCTCCCCAAAAGATCCATCCCCTCCCTCTGGTTGTGCTGCTACACCTCCAAACCACAGCATCCTATTTATATCCACTTTCTTCCGGTTTTTGATGGCGCCGTTTCGATGATGTAGATACAAACATACAGTGGGTATGAAATGTCTACACATCCCTGTTCAAATATCAGGATTTTGTTATATATATTTAAAAAAAAAAAAAAAAAAGACCATTTCTTTTCCACCATTAACGTAACCTGTTGAAGAATGCCAGGAAACTAGAACAGCTGAACTTTATTCAGAGTGAATCTGAGCCACGAGCAATGCTGGTGCAAGCGTTTCAATTTTATTTTTCATTCTGAACACAGCCACATCGCCCGTTAAGAGATTGTTTTTTGAACATACCCTTTAATTTTTTTTGTGCAGGTTTTAGGGCATGGTGGAAAAAGATTTAAAATGATTCATCTTGGACTCACTTTTTTATAATCCTAAAAATCTGCCATTTGAACAGTTGTGTAGACTTTTTATATCTACGTACACGTGTATCTATGCATAGTTCCTCATGGATATGCATGAATGTTCACAAATATGCATATTTGATAAAAAAAAAAAAGCATGACTTTTTGTTCATGTACTTTATTTTTCGTTCGTGTGCTTTATTTTTTTCTTCTTTACACATTTCACTGATGTTTTTTTTCCTTCCTTCCAGAATTGATCGGTCGAGTGAGTCGCCGTGTTTGTTTGCAGCAAGTCCTTTGCTTGGCGTTTTTATAGCTTTGGGAACAACAGTAAGTCCACCACCGTCATCTTATCACATAAGAAAATACAGAACGGGGTAGATCAGGGTGGGCAAAATATTGTGGCTGAGGGGTCACATCATTTGGAGATGTGGCCCACCTGCAAGAAAAGTCTAAAAATATTTTCAGAATTAATGTGTGTTAAAGGCTCTCGGAATAGTTGCGTTGCTCTTTGAAAACACCCAGGCTGCCCACGTCTATAAATAGTTTTTCTTCATCTTCCCCCTCTCTCTTAAAATGCTACTGAAAAATTGAGGTAGGCTCACGGTGCCGTCGTCAAGGCAACGTCATTACCAAAGGGGTATGAGTCTAAAATAGGCTCGGAGTGGAGCGCGACGGTGTTTTCCTGGGAATCCTGCCAGTGAGACAAACACCCATAAATTAGTCGCACGATGCGCTAAGTCCATTTTCGCTGGCTCCGATAAATTGTTAATACCTCTCGCGACCCCACCACTTCCTGGTCTGCGTGCACTGGAGAGGAATCCACCATACCCGTGGCAACGGTGTCGTCACTGTTGTCACGGCAACGCCGCTGCATTCGCCCTCTACCTCGTGTTTATGCGGCTTATCCCTTCATTGCCTGCTAAAAGGCAGTGGGCTCGAGAGGACTTGGTTGACGTGACACAGCAATTTTTAACTTGGAAAGTCTGATTGCTTTTTTTTTTTTTTTTTTCAATCAATAGCATTATCTTTTCAACATCAGCACTGAAAAATATTTGTCATGGAGATTAAAATTTAGAAATGATCAAATGTTTGTCATGCAACGAAAAAAAAATTAACATTCTTTAGAACTGCAGCATTAATTTCTGTGTATTCCCTTAAAAAGCCTAAAGTGAAGATGGAACAGGGGTGTGTAAACTTTCAATATCCACTTTATGTGCTTACCAAAGTGAAAAAAAATGTATATATATTTTTTTCTTTTATTCGTTTGGTAACCAGTGTAGAGGTCTTGGGTTCGATTCCGGCTCCGGCCTCCCCCGTGCCTGCGTGGGTTTCCTCTGGGTAGCCCGGTTTACTCCCACATTCCAAAAACATGCATGGCAGGTTTATTGGATGCTCTGAATTGTCACTAGGTATGAGTGTGAGAGCAGATTGCAGTTCCTCTGTGTGTACTCTGTGATTGGCTGGCAACCTGTTCAGAGTGCACCCTTCCTGCTGGCCCGAAGACCGCGTGGATAGGCTCCAGCACCCCTGCGACTCTCATGAGGAGAAGCAGTTCAGATAATGGATGGATGGATAGTTTGGGAACCACTAAAACAGATTTTTAGAAAAGAATCAATTGTTGTTTTGGAGACCATGTCTATTGCATAGTGACATCTCCACCTAGTGGCTTAAAACGCTTATTACAACGTTTCAGTCCTTTTGCGACTGTGCTTTTGTCCCCGAGCATCCCCGCAGGGAGAGAGTCAGTTTTTCTGAAACTTGGCAATAAAGAACCCGATAGTGTCGCTGTTGGCCCTGTTGACGAGGGGAGTCGCGGCGGTGGTCTCCCAGCTCAACTCAGGTCGAAACCTCTGGAGGAGGTTGAGCTGCTCCGGGGTCAGCCCCGCGCCCGGCATGCCTTTGCCCCCCACGCGAGGTTCCTGGAGAGGTGAGCCAATTAATTGCACGTACGAGGAGTGGGGATAAAAGCCGGCAGCAGCTTACCTGAGGCAGCAGCGTGAGCCCGGGGAAGGTGCGAAGGGCCCAGGCCACCTGCTCCTCGTTCTCCGCCAGTGTCACCGTGCATGTACTGTACACCAGGACGCCGCCGCGTTTTAATGCGCGCACCGCCTGCAAGTACAAAACACACAATCATTTTTAATCAGCTGAAGCAAGATGTTCACTATTATCTCTTGATAATTGTTTGTCCAATACCGTTAGAATAAGTTCAACAATGTTATTTATTTTCTTTCAGTAGCAGTGATTTGACACATCTCTTATAAAAAAAGTTAAATTGTTTTAATCATATGCCCAGTTATTTTTTTTTATTTGATACAATTTATGAAATGATTTTGTAACTGTCTGAAATAGCATTTAAAAAAAAAAAAAGATCAATACTACACTACTGCATCTCTAACGGCACCCATTAAATGCTGTCATACCCTAATATACGTGTAATAATTTAGAAAACGAGGATTCCAACAATAGGATCACAACATCCTGAACTTGTCCAACAGCAAGTGGGACTCTATCGCCATCTAGTGGTGCAAAGCGGAAGAAAGCAAACGTACCGCATGGAAGAGGCTTCTTTGCAGGGGTGGGTAGGAGCAAACCTCCTTCAGACTCCAGTTGCTCGCCATGTTCGGCCTCTGGCCGAGGCCGCTGCAGGGCGCGTCCAAAAGCACGCGGTCGAAGCTCTCGGGAGGGAAGGGCGGCCCTAGAGAACGGGCATGTCGTTAAATTGTTCCACCCCCCCAAAAAAAATTCGAATTTATTATTTTTTTTTTACAAAGAATTTTAGAAAAAGCGTGGTGATGATGTCACCTTCGCTGTCGCCGACGAGGTCGTCGCTTACGACTTTGGTGCTGTTGAAGCAAAACGCCTTCACGCTATGCAATCGTAACGTTTCCGCATTCTGACGAATCAGCTCCATCTTGTTTCGGATCCTGTCCAAGGCCACCACTTCACCCTGAGGATGAAACATAAATTCGAAAATTAGTCTTTGACAGAGAGATGAGGTGGTTTTGCAGTGTACCTGATCCTCCATGAGGGCGGCGATGTGGCACGTCTTCCCGCCCGGGGCGGCGCACATGTCCAGGACACGCTCTCCGGGACGAGGACCCAGAACGTGACCCACGACCACAGATGGAAGGTTCTGGAAACAACAACACATTTTTACGACCGTACAGCTCTCCGAAGTTTTAAACCCCCTGAAAGGGGCTCCCAAAAAAGCCAAAGAAAAGCAAAAATGTTGGCTTGCAGATGGTTTGAGCCATAGAAAACGCTCAACTTATTGATTTAAAAAATGTTTTACGGGAACTGCTTTTTCAACCAAACAAATTGATTTGCTGATTTTTACCTGTAAGAAGGCCAGGTGAGGTAAGACTCCATCAAAGGAGGGACTCCGGTAAAGAGGCTCAGTCATACGCACGCCGACGCCTCTGGAAACGCAAGACACGCAACTCAAAACTTGGAATTTCAAACCATCGTTGGCACAAAATCTCTCTTTTAGTTCAGCGATGGGAAAGACAAAAAGTGTCACGATAACAAAATGGAAACGTGTGTAGCAAAGGCAAATAGCGAAAAGTGTGATGATTAGAGCTACAGCTATCAAATACAATATTTCTTGAACTGATTATAAATTTGGGTTAGCGTTATATAATGTTACGGTAAACACTTCTAGGTACCTGATAATTTCCCCCGTGCCAAAAATGTCGGCACGGTCCTTTTCGGCCACACCGTTCCCCACAAATATCTTCTTGCCATGAAAGCTGAACGCCCCCCGGGTACATTTTGCTTCCACATCGGAGAACACCGACACGGCGTCCCCGGCTTTCATGTCTGCAAAAAAAGTAAACGCTGTACTCACCCGTAGTTTTGAACTCTCGAAATGATCGCAAAGGGTTATTTTCTATAGTACATCTTTATTTTCTAAGCAAAATAAGGTAATTTTTTTTGGGGGGGGAGTCTTGACTATGATGTCACTACATTATGTTTGTGTCACTTTTTTGCCTGCAAATGGTATTTACACTTTGGACACGTGAGTATTCCCGGGGCAAAGACGTGAGCGCCCCTGAGCACGGCGTTGCCGCACTGCGCACCCGCCACCACCTCGGAGCTGAGCTGCTGCACACATCTGGAAGAGACAAACAAAAAAAGACATCAAAACTTTCCTCCTGTCACATTTCTTACCGTTCAGAATTTTACTTTGGCAAGACATTTTCTGAAAAAATCTTTTCAAATTTCAGTCTCATACCTGGGTCCAACCACAGGGATCAGAAGCACATCCGGAACGCTGGGATGCGGGATCATTTCCACCTCCTCTTCGGATCCACATGTTTGCTATTCCCAATGTCAACAAACACATCACTGACAAATCAGAGGTGAACCTTTTCTCTCTTTCATTTTATCTCACCTTCTTTAGCTCCTCACCCAGTTTACGTCTGATCTCTCCCAGTGGCGCCAGGTGGATGCTGGCCCTTACACAGGTGTAGGATGGAGGGTGCGACAGGCAGGTGAGAAGCGTCTGGAAATGGCACTCGGCTTCCTGGTGGCCAATGGACGCCAACAACTTGGAACGAATAAGTTTCATTTCCTTTTAAAATTACTAAATAACCTAATGTCCAAGCATAGATACACTGACAATTTGGGATATTTTTTTGAGTTACAAAACGCACTTTCAACAGTAATGCATTAGTTTATTTACAAAGTTCCATCAAGACCCCTCATATTTAGGATCACAGTGAAACGATACTCCTTAAAGATTATCACGATTTCTTCCACTACCATGCAAAAAATGTGCGTAATTACATAAAAACATACCTCACTGTTCATAAACACCCCCTTCAGGTAGTCGGCGACGTCCGGCCTGAGAGAAATCTTCGGAAAGACCGGCATTGTCTGTTTTTGTCGCGATTTTAGCTTGAGCTATGACAAAACAGCGTACAGGCTTTCAAACTAAACAAATTACAAGTCTCCTTGAATGTTTGCGCAATTAGGTCACACTATGCACACCAAAGATGTTCCCATAATCTTACATGACTATCCAGTGTGTTAAATTGTCCAATTTAGTCTCAGCAAAACACCACTGCAATGTTTTTGGCATAGGCATCGCCGGTACTTTGATTACCGTATACGTCATCGCGCACGATCACGTGTGCCGACGACCCCCGCACTCACCCGAAAAGTTTATTTTATTATTTTCAAAATATGTCTATTACATAAATGATACTAGTGAACGAGCAAGGGGGGAATGTGAACGAGTGGTTTCGCGATGACGTCATCAACACGTGGTAAAATATTAGGCTGCTAGGTTTTTATATAATTTTTATGCAGTTGTCAATGGAATAAAGCATGTTCATGCTTAGTTTTGCAATGTTTTTTTTTAATTGGATTGACGTTTCTTTTTAAAGGGCAGATGAACGCGACGACATAATCAGAAGTACATAATGTGACTTTTCTCTGGAATCTTCTTTTAAAGAGGAAAACATCGTGTTTCTTGTTACGAAGTCAATGGTATTTATTTTTTATATTTTTCAAATGTCATTCTCATTGAACTAATTTAATTTACTGAAATTTTGTATTAGTTTAGGGGAAAGTGTCAACGCGTCGTGGTGTGATGACGTCAGCAGTAAACTGTTCAATATGTGGCTTATTTTTTTCTGGCGCCGGCCCCGTAGTCGCCGAGGGCTGTCGGGCGTTCAGACGGAGCTCACGTACCGCACCTCGGCGCGGCTCTCTTGACACCGAAGACGCGTCCTAAAACCCCCGAGTCGTGTTTTGCTGGGCCCCGCCACATTTGTAGATGTCTGCGTGAGCGCATGGGGTCCGCATTAGCGGAAAAGTCGCCGCGAGCTTGTAGCTTAGCCTAGCCGCCGTGTGTGGACTTGCAGCTCGGTACCGACCGACGGATGTTCGGAACAAAGAACGGACGGACGAACGGACATTGGCATTTTTTTTCAAACAATGGGCCTCATATTCGCTAAACTGTGGAGCTTCTTCTGTAACCAAGGTACGTAAAGAGTTCATATTTCAAGTTTGCAAAAATCTCAAATAAAACTAGTCCGACTGGCTTAATCGTTGAGACGACTTTTCTGTTGACTTTGTGACTTGGTGTTTTCTGCAGGGTCGCTCTTATTTTGTGTGAGCTGCTTTTCAAGTTGATTTGCATTCAAACTAAAGAAAAGGGAGGAAAAATTAATTTTTTAGTTTTATCATGGTGTTTGATCGGCCGATTGATTCTCACTGTCTGGGTTGCTATGACGTCACTGTTTGGTAGACTCCCAAGTAAGGATACATTTTCATGAACATTATCAGAGAAGCTTTGTTTTTCAAGTTTTAATATTGTTCTGTATCTTTCTATCTAACGAGGAACAGTATTTTCCGTTTAACGGAAAATATGTAAAGAAATTATTGTTCAAAAAAAGGTTTTCACTCCAAAGAATGCTTGATTTCAGAAGAAATGTTTACTTCTACAAGACATTTGTTTCCAAAGCTCTAGGAAGTCATAGACAAGACTTTTGTCAGAAATGGAAGCCTCTAATCACGTTTCCTTCCTTGATGAGCCGGGAGCACAATGGAGGGTCTGCCACTGACGCAACCTTGTCTTGTTTTTTTTTCCACATATATTTACAGAACACAAAGTGATCCTCGTTGGCCTGGACAATGCCGGAAAGACAACCATACTCTACCAGTTGTAAGCCACATTTTATTTTTATAATGCGACTTTCAGGTTTTTTATTCCACCAGTTCTGTGCACACCTGTAATAAATAAAATGTTATGTTAGTCTGATGAACGAGGTGGTCCACACGTCGCCCACCATCGGCAGCAACGTGGAGGAGATCGTGGTGAAGAACACGCACTTCCTCATGTGGGACATCGGCGGACAGGAGTCGCTCAGGTCCTCCTGGAACACGTACTACTCCAACACCGAGGTACGCAGATGTGTGAAGGAGGGCAGATGGTGTGTTTGTTCGAAGAGCACACAGCAGCTGAGGGGCCGGACCGGGTCAAAGGTTAAGCGTTGACAAAGAGCCACCCCCTGAGAAGCAGAGATTCTGCCCTTGGCGTGTTCTCACGCCGTAGAAGCTACAATGCTATAATAATAATATGCGATAGTGCTGTGATATTTCCCAACTATAATACAATAGTATCTACATTATGAAATGCAATAATAATTTGAACAAAAATAGTTTCATTATTTTTTTTAAGTCATATTTAATGATGTCATAACTGTTTGATTTTTATAAGTGCAATATTATAGAGTCAAGTGCTATTTTTAGTCATCAATGCACACATTAAAACAAACATTTTTAGCAGGCTGGGACAGATTATCCACTCAAAATCAACAGTTGTACAAGAGAAAAAGACTTAAAAAATATATCTGAACTTTTTTAGAGTAGCCTCTCACAATAAAAATGAAACCCACAAGTATTCCAAAATGGCTGAAAGAAGCCAGGGAGTCTTTGGCAACGTGTCGCGCGCCTTTTCATCTTTTTAAAGGCCGCTGTCAACGGGTGTGTCTTTTGACACCTGTGGCATCTTTTGTTCCTTTTGTTTCCTTTCGCCTCTGCCGTCGGCACTTCTTGGCTGACTCGTTGTGGTTGTTTGTGCAGTTTGTCATCCTGGTGGTAGACAGCACCGACCGAGAGCGTCTGGTCATCACCAAAGAGGAACTCTGCAGGATGTTAGCTCACGAGGTAAGCTGTTTTTTTTTTTTTTTTTTTAAATAACTCCAAAGGGGTTGCTTGTGACGCCAGTGTCCCTTCTTCCTTTGCAGGACCTTCGCAAAGCGGCTGTGTTGATCTTCGCCAACAAGCAGGACATGAAGGACTGCATGTCGGCGGCCGAGATCTCAAAGTACATGACGCTGAGCGCCATTAAAGATCATCCGTGGCACATCCAGTCCTGCTGCGCTCTCACCGGGGAAGGGTACGCTGCCGACTGCCAACACCACCTGAAAATTACATTGGAAGCTCACAAGGAGGGGGGGAAAAAAACCCCAACAAAAGTATTACTTTCTGTCAAACAAAAATATTCCCTAATTTGTTTTGTTTTTTTGGAGGGCAGGAAAAAATGTTAAATTTTTTACAACTTTGATTTTCCAAGAAAATATAATTTCTGAGAGGTTTTGAGAAAAATAACGTGAAAATTGGTTCCTGTGATTTTCAGTAAATATTGTCATTTTTAACGGGAAAAAAGTTATAATTTTGTTATGATTTCACATAAAAAAAACTACATTTTCTGCAAGAAATGTTCTTATTTTGCATTCTAAATTTTAAATAAAGTTTAAATAGTATTATAACAAAATTAGTTTTAGGAGATCAAAAAGTATTTTACAATACTATATGAATTATCATAAAAATGTAAATTTTTACAAAAACTAATTTTATGATGAGAATTTCATTTGGAGGAAACATTTTTATTTTTTTTTTTATTTTAAGATAAGGTCCTTAATTTTATGAAAAAATACTTTATGGAAAGCAAACAATTCTGTGGGGTACTTTTACAGGCAAAAAAAATCTTCACTTCCAAGGGGGGAAGAAAACATTTTTTCATTTCACAAGATGATATTATATTGACAAGATGATTCTCAATTTTGGTTTCCAGCTTGTGTCAAGGTCTGGAGTGGATGACGTCACGGGCTGGACTCAGATAGCATCTGCCACCCCCACCCTGCCCCCTCAATCCTTTCATGGACTTCCTTAAGTGGACCTCTCTCAGCCCTCCAACGAGATGTCTATCTCATTTCCTTCTACTTTTTTTTTTCTAACTTGTTTTTTTATATATATATATATATATATATATATATATATATTTTTTTTTTTTTTTTCTTTTTTGTTTTTGACTTTATCACACCACACACTTAAGAGTTGGTTCTACATAAGCTATGACATGGTTGGTGGGTCCACAAGCAAAAATATGCTTGTTTTTATTTGTAATTTTTTCTCTTGAACAAATGGAAGCGGTTACCTTTTTTTTAAGGACAGTATTTTAAATTCCACCATTTAATGTCATTCTTGCTCACCATTAGAGTGGAGAAGGATGTTATTGAGTGATTTCCCCCCCCCCATCTTAGATGAATGGTGCTCCTGTGTGTTTGTGAGAATTCGACGCACACTTTTTGTAGAAGGAACGAATTAAGATGGCGATGCAGTATTTGAGCCACTCAAGACAACAAAAATCCATCGTCAGCCTGAAGCGGTGGCTTGTTGCAAAGCATCAAGACAATGTCTTTGTGAAGGAAAACTGTGCTACACTTATGATATGATTAAATATTTTTCAAACAGAAGTGTTTTTGTTCCTCAGCTGGACACAAAAATGAACTTGCAATCAAGAGATGTCCTGTTTTGTTGTTTTTTTTTGCCAATCCCTTACGCGTTAAAAAATGTTCTCAATTCCAAGAAAAACCAGGCCATTTCAATAGAAAAAGAAAAAAAACAACCATGTATAGTAAGGATATTTAAAAAAAAAAAAAGACCATGTATAGTAAGGCTTTTTTTTTTTTTAAAAAGACCATGTATGTAAGGCTTTTTTAATTATTTTTTTTTAATCTTGATTCAAATGATCAACTCATCAGCAAGCTCTGTATAATTCTGATAACGATCATTATTTCAATCAGAAATGTTGGAGCAGGGCAACAGGTGGGACAGCAGCTCTCGAACCTGACCTGATTTGCTCACACTTGGCGTCAACAAACGCACGCTGTGCTCAGGTCACGTGGCCTCCAGTCACGTGACGTCCGGAAGCACCGGCTGGCCGGAGGACACTTGATCAGGAATATCCGCGTGTGAGTAGCTCATTTCATACCTGGTAAGTCGCTTTCCTCTTTGTCTTGAAATGTCGACTACTTGTTTCGGAATTGTGCAATAATGTCAAGTTGTAACTGTTTTGCGACGAGTGCGAGCTAGTAACGAGGCGAACTCATTCAGCTTCGCTCCGTGCACCTCAAGCTTGTTTGTTAGCGTGATTGTCATGTTTACCTTCGCTCTGTTTCCGCCGCAAGCAACTTAAAAGTAACCCGATGTCGACTTTTCTGTAAAACAACACCTTAAACGACAAAAACGAGCATGTTTTTTAGTGCACAAAATAAACATTTGGCCACTTGGGAGCACCCCCCCCCCCATTCTGGTATCCCGTAAAGACCGGAAGTTGCGTTCAATCTGACACCGTTCGGTTATTAGTTTGTCATTTTCGCAATCTTTGAGAATTGTGTCGTTTGCCTGCGTTGACGAGCCCGCTGTAGTTTCTGCGTCAAAAAATGGATGCGTGTCTTTACCGCCATTTTGCAAATCGAATCTGGCGCAAAGCCCACTTTGAAAAGCTAACCTCAGGTGGAAACCTTACTTTAAAATCTCAACCTTGGACCGCTACTTTGAAACCCTAACCTCGATTTGAATCACTAACCCATCTTAAAATCTCTACCTGTGAACCTTAATGGTAGTTTTAAATCCTACATGCAAACCCTAACCCACGTTTTTTGCCCTACTTACAAACCTTACCTGCAAAATTAATCCTAGTTTTATATTCTGCCCGAAAACCTTAACCCTCTTTTTTAGCCCTATTTATAAATCCTAACCCTAGTTTTAAACCCTACTTACATTCACTTATCCATTGTTTTAAACCCTACCTCTAAATTCTGGTTTTAAACCCTACCTGCAAACCTTAACCCTAGTTTTAGGCCTCCACACCCTAACATTAGTTCCTTCAGAGTAAGGTGATTTATATTTTTTTAACGACCAGGTATAGTAACCCAAACTTGAATTGAAAACCCTACTTGGAAGTGTTAGCCGTGCGTGTGCAATCAAACAAATGCAAATGACAAAAAAGGTGTTTATTCACATCAGCAATATATTAGAACACAGAAAAGAAATCACAGATACAATTCATTATGTAGCTTGGGTGCACTCTACATTCACGTCTGCGTGGAAGTCAGTTGCACACAAATGTAGAAAATAGAATATTTGAAACACAAAATACAGGAAAATGTTTGACGTCATAGCAACGGCGACGGAGCATCGTTTAAGGAAGCGAAGAGGAACTACATTTTCTGAAAGAAACGTTTAGAGCTTAAAACAGTAACACCAACAAGTTGCAACCCAGAAAACGGCTTTGCTCATTTTGTTGACTTTCTCTGAAATTGGAGTCTCTTGCCTGCACGTTTGTTAAAATGAATAACTCTAAACATGCATTTAGTCCTAGAAAAAGCGTGAAAACTGCTTGAAGTGGAAAAGATGGTGGCGGATGTTGAGGCCTCACACGCACACGACTCTGGAACACCTGCAAGACAAAAGGCGAAAACGTTGACATCTTCTCAAGACGGCGCAGACGCACGTGAGCTCACCTGTCCTCCGTGAAGCCGGCCAGCTCGTCTTCCTCCTCTTCGTCGTCGTCCAGCTCCATGTCCAGCTCGTCGCTATCCAGGCCGTCGCCGCCGTAGCCGCTCAGGACGCTGCAGGTTGGAGGAGGCGGGAGTTCAAGCAAATCTAATCAAAAGCAAAATAGCGCCCACCTGACATAGCGACACGTGAGGAAGACGATCCTCTTCAGCTTCTTGTTGTAGAAGAAGTAGTTGAAGGACCACAAGCTGCCGTCCTCCCCGAAAGGATCCGAGTCCAGATCAGGATTGTAGCTGAGAGGAGAATTGGAGGGAAATAAAAACACAGCGGAGGAGAAATGGCTTTTTTAATAAAAAATAAATAAAAACGCCTTACTATATACATGGTCTTTTTTTTTTTTTTTTAAATAGCCTTACTATACATGGTCTTTAAAAAAAAAAAAAAATCCTTACTATACATGGTCTTTTTTTTTTTAAAGCCTTACTACACGTTTTTAAAAAAAAAAAAAAAAGCCTTACTATACATGGTCTTTTTTTTTTTTTAAATAGCCTTACTATACATGGGTGTTTTTTCTCTTTTTCTATTAAAAAAAAGCCTTACTATACATGGTCTTTAAAAAAAAAAAAAAAAAAAAAGCCTTACTATACGTGGTCTTTAAAAAAAAAAAATAAATCCTTACTATACATGGTCTTTTTTTTTTTTAAAGCCTTACTACACGTTTTAAAAAAAAAAAAAAAAAAGCCTTACTATACATGGTCTTTTTTTTTTTTTAAATAGCCTTACTACACGTTTTATTTTTTTAAAAAAAAGCCTTACTATACATGGTCTTTTTTTTTTTTTTAAATAGCCTTACTATACATGGGTGTTTTTTCTCTTTTTCTATTAAAAAAAGCCTTACTATACATGGTCTTTTTTTTTTTTTAAAAGCCTTACTACACGTTTTATTTTTTTAAAAAAAAGCCTTACTATACATGGTCTTTTTTTTTTTTTAAATAGCCTTACTATACATGGTTGTTTTTTCTCTTTTTCTATTAAAAAAGCCTTACTATACATGGTCGTTAAAAAAAAAAAAAAGCCTTACTATACATGGTCTTTTTTTTTTTTTCTCCAAAAAAAGCCTTACTATACATGGTCCTTTTTTTTTTTTAAACACCCTTACTATACATGGGTGTTTTTTCTTTTTCTGTGAAAAAAAAAGGCGCCTTACAACTAGTTTGAAAGCCTTCAACGGGGATGGACGTGTTACCTGTAGATGTCGCAGGCGGGCAGGTTGATTTCCTGATCGATGGCGTTCCACAGCTCAGGTCCCAGAGAATTGAATACTTCCCCCACAGCTGAAAACAAGCTGCTGTTGACCGCATTAGCCACCTGACCACCACGGAACAAGAAACATTTCATTGGTTTGTGGATCAAAATAAAAAAATATATCTTTACATAAATAGGCCTACCCTTGCATATTTGCATATTTTGGGGACAACATATTATCTGTGTTTTGTGAAAATTGTAATTTGACCAGCCAAATCCATCGCGTGGAATGTTTGCTTTCAATTATTTCATCTGAAAGTGTACTGACCCAGTTAAGACTCGGCTCCCTGCTGAACTCGTGTGCTCGCGCCGCACTGAAGTCGTAGTCTGGCCTGAAGGACTCGTTGAGCGTGGTGATGAGGTAGAAGATGGTCTTCCTGCAGCACTTGTCGCTCAGAGGGCTCTCCGCATCCTCGGCGCTCTTGGCCAGCCTGATGGATGGGAGACATTTGATGTAACCCAACGTGTGGCGGTTGTCTTTTTTGGATAGGGGGCGGGACGATGCCAACTGACAGCTCGGGACTGGCGGCGCTGGTGGACTGCGGCGGGGACAGAGC
Organism: Idiotropiscis lumnitzeri; assembly: GCF_059441095.1. Classification (NCBI taxonomy): domain Eukaryota; kingdom Metazoa; phylum Chordata; class Actinopteri; order Syngnathiformes; family Syngnathidae; genus Idiotropiscis; species Idiotropiscis lumnitzeri. The sequence continues at coordinate 11,052,430 of NC_142409.1, read as the reverse complement.
CTCCAGGATGTGCGGCTCACCCTCCTGGCAGAACTGTTTGAACATGTGCTTGTCGTCACCCGCCATCTTGCACGAGTAGCTCTCGATCCTGTTGGGGGGCAGCAGAAACACACACAACACTTTCTAAAAACATCCTTAACAGACTCAAGATTTGGAAATAAACATTTTTGGAAAGATTGTCAGAGTGTGTACCTAATGCTGTGTCCTGATGGTTTCATTTACTTTGAATACTTGAAGCAAAAAAAAACAAAGCGGAAGTGTGATTGCAAGATTAGCCGCACGTCTGCAGTGTCGGAGCTTATCAGCAAAGAGCAAGTTGCTACATGCTGTGCTTTTATTTCTTAAGGTCAGGCGCTGTTGAAATACGATACACTGGAACATTCGGCCAGTTACGCAAGAGCAAGACGCTTATTTGAGTCAACACTGACGAGGAGCAGAGACACAGCTGACCTCCTTTCCCCCCACCCCAAACAAACAAACACAGCTGATGTCAACAAACAACGTTGATGCACTCAAACAACAAAACTGGGCAGACACTCCCAAAGTCACAAAAGGTGGTCCACCACAAAACAAACTACTTGTAAATAGATGCACTCAAGAGACAAGAGACCCCATTTACGAGTTTATAGAGAAGCTGTCGTCCGGCTGAATTTTTTTTTTTATGTGTTATGAGTTATATATTATAGATTTATGAGTTACTCTGAATGGTACATTGGAAGGCCAAGTTCAACATAGGTTATCTTTCACATAAAAAGTACATAAACAAAAAATGACTTTCTAAATACATATTTTTAGTTGTGTAGCTAAAAGGATTATTTTGGGACACTTCTTTCCAAGTGGTCATTTTGTCACTGCCTGCTGCTGCCTTGTTAATCTGCTAAGCGGCCTAAATGTCAGCAAGCTTTTACTTAACCGTGCACAACATTGTGCATGTGTGCGTGCTAAAGCACACATGCACATGCAATGGACTTCAAAATAACCAGTTGCGCTGGGCAATTGTAATTGAGTTTTTACGTAAGCGAAGTACATACTTGAGGGTGGAAACACACACTGTTGGTTTGGCATTAACTTTCAGAGTTGCGCTGGCTTGCAGACTGGCTTGTTTTACTGCCCCCGTTTATCAGTTTACTCACCCGGTCATGTGAGGTCACAAAATTTCTCATTTCCAGAATACATCAAATTGGGAGCAACAATTAAGTGAAAAGATTTCAGTTTATTTTTCAGGACAATTTTCGCGCGTAGTTTAGCAAAGTCAGTCATTAAATTCAAAACATGGAATGTATTTATTGTTTTGTCAAACAATTGACAAACCGTGGTTACTAATTGAGACATTTTTTTGAATGTCAAGACTTATTGAATATTAATTTGGAATAAAGAATGTTTTGTATCCTTTTAAAAATAAAATATAATAATATAAATTAAAAAAAGCAATCTTACGTGCCGATAACGGATGTAGCATCTATTTGGGGACTTTAATTTTTTTTCTATAAATTCAACCACCCATCCATTATCTGAACGGCTTAACACCATTTGTTTAAATAATTAAAAATAAATAAATAAAAAAAAACTCACCTGCCAAGGATACGAGACTCTCCTGTTTCAGCACACAGCCTTGAGCTGAGTGCCTCAAAAATCGAGTTTTCCAGCAACTTCATCGCCTTCTGTGAGGGGGAAAAAATATGTAATATACATTGTGTAAAACCTTAAGAATGACATTTTATGAAAACAAAGTAGATCATAACAGGTTTGGTAAAATGACGCAATTTAATTTAAATGACCAATGAGCAGTTAAAAGTAAATTAAAGCTAAATTATGGGACCTGCACTATTAAATTTAGAAGATTAAAAAAACAACAATAACTATAAAACCCGATTTGAATAGAAAGATGCTATCCATAAAAAGCAAAGGTTTCCTGAAAAACTTAACGGGCAAACAGCAATAACATATTTGGCATGAGCTTGAAAAAGTGGGCGTTTGTCAGCTTGTTTTTGTTTGGGAGAAAAACAACAAGAACGAGGAAGAGTGAGCGCACCGCCATCTTGAGGACATTTTTGACAACGACCGCCATTTTCTCGCAGCCCCTCCCCCACACTCTTCCTCCTTCCATTTATCACGAACATTTGCATCTCAAAATCACTTACCAAATCGATATTCCTCGACGCAAAAGTCAATTAGACGTCCCACAAGAGTCGCTTGTCTCCCTCTCGAGTCTTCTCGGCTCTTTTTGTTTTGCTGGCGGTTGTCACTGCGGTCACCTCCAAGCTAATATTAGCAGCTAGCTCCGCTTGCTATTATTATTGTTATGTTTTTTTTTTTTTCAGTCGTCTTGCTTCCGTTTCGTGCGTTTACTGTCGAGCAATTAGTGCGCGTTCAAGCATCTTTTACAAGCACTCGGTCGAGAATGCGCCACTCTGAGGCTCGTTCGGTTTATAGAAAAACTACTCTTTCCGATTAAATGCGACGAGATTAAATCGAGTGACTGTTTGCGCACATCGGGGTCTGTCTGCAGCTGCATCCCTTTTGACCTAATTGCACTAAAAAAAAAAACACAAAGCCTTTCTATTCGCGGTGGATCAAGTCGCTGTTGTCCAAGCGACCGATCAGTCGGACGGTAAAAGAGAAGCAACGTAAAAGGATCCGAATCCGGCCAAATAGTTGCGAAACGTCCACAGAAATCCGCTACGTCCTCCTGTTTACGAACACAATCGACCGTCTGATGGAGACAAGCCCCCTTTTTAATTATATAAATCCCACTGACGTAGCATTTGTTGCTATTGGCTGTTTTGTGTGTCAATCCGACAAGGGAGCACGCAACTGGTCAGAATGACGCTTTGTATACGCCTCGTGATTGGCCAGACTGTGTGCCAATCATATGCGAGTTCTTGTGATCGGTCACGTGTTTTATCTTGAGTCGAGCCAATGTCCTGATTACTGGAAAAGGAAATAGCATCGAGATGAAGATGAAACAAATTTTAAAATTTATTTGCAAGTGAAACGATGCAAATTCTCCCATTGTAGAACTAACAAAATGATTTTATCTAATCTATAATGTATTTAAATCTAGGAACATTTCTATTAAATACAACCTTTTGTAAAATGGAAATTGTACATCTACATAAATAAATATATCGTAAGAGGTAATAAATCATGACAAAATGCTCGGAAAGCATTTTAAAGACAAGACACAAAGCACTAGAATTCATTCACTAATTTCAAAACATTTCATTCAGGCGAATCTGGGTCAATAAAATAGCTATTTTTTAAAAAAGGTCATAGTTGTCCATGACGTGTAAGCGTGCATAAAGCATCACAATGGGTAGAAAATATTTCGTCCCAGTCCTACTCTTGAGTTTCCCATTAGCAACAGACGTGCACACGTTCATGTTCAAAGGTACATTTTATTGTGCCATTCAGTCATCTGAGTGTAATGTAGTCTGAAACATCGTCCACACCTGTGCTGTCGTTGTCCAGGTACTCGAGGATCACGTTACCTCCGTTGTGCAGGGGGTCTTCCGGGCTGGTCAGCAGGGTGTTCAGGCTGTCATCCATACGCAAAGACTTCCCCGTCTCGGGATGGCAGAGGCGCAATTTCTAGGAAGAAAAAAAAGTAGTCCAAGAAACACGTACTAGAAAGTCTAGGATGGAAGAATACTGATGTCGCCTCCTAAGTATCGGATTACTAGCGCTGCCCGTGAGAGGACAATGCATCTTCCAGTGAGTACGCTTCATGCTTGCTGCGGATTTACATTGATGATAGGAGGTACTAAAACGGACTGTTCGGTTTAGCTGATAAACAATTAAATATCAGATGAGTATTATTGAGGAAGAAACTTTGAAGAACTGCACTTAGGAAACCGAAGTGACTCAACTTTCCCCTTAGTCAGGCTCGTTACCTTAGCTGCAAGCACGTTGTTGTTGTTCTTGAGGGAAGCGAGTGAGGCGGCGGAATCCACCACCTTCCCCACGCTCCATTTGGAGCAAAAGAACATTGGCTGACTCGTCGACTCAGACCCTTTCGGAAGATACACTTGAAAGTAGGTTCTTTCTGTCTGAAAAAAGGCGTGGAGCAGAATATGATTAGTAAACTTGTCAGCAATGAAAGCGAAATAAGATCTCAAAAGTACCTGCGGTAAACCCTTGTCTCCTGCTGCATGGAGCTTCAGTTTCATCAAAGCTACCTTGGCTGCTGTGGCGCTATTCTTGGCACCTTTACGTCCTTTGCTTCTGGAGCCGTCCTTTGACTCTGAATTAACGAGAGTGAAAATTTATTAAATCAAATTCCATTTTCCCTGAGCTTGTCCGAAAATATTGTACTTCACACACAGTATGTATATTTGGGAGAACATTTCGGCAGGAGTGTTATTTCAGTATATACGCACACGTTTGTGACATTTTTCTACCGTGTGTTGGCTCTTTTGGCAAACCCTGTCTCTTATATAAAACTAAATTTGTACAATACTGATCCCTTGTGGACAAAAGATGAAAAGCAGGGAAATGTCATCCATTGGCCACTTATCCTGATGCTATTCACTGACCAACAATCCTTTGCACCAGCTCTTTGGTGGCTGCCATGCGTGGCTTTTGGACCTCCAGCTTCTCACACTTGTGATCATCTTGATGGCGGTGGCTACACACACACACAAAAAAAAAGCCACGTAAAGTAATGTTAATAACTTAATTTAACACAGGAATTTAAATTTGGGTGGAAAGTGTAAACCTACGACAAACAGAAGTGCTTTTCACACCGCGGACAGATGACAGGCAGCAGTTCTTTCCCCTTGCAGTCCTCGAAGGAACAAGGATGACTTATGCTGCTACCGACAAGTTGGGGTTCCCTTCTCACAGGCTCCTGAGATGTCATTTCAAGATTTTTCAGCACAAAAAAAAAAGGCATGACAAGTATCTACATGACAGGAGAGGTGGTCTTTTTTTCTCCATTGGTAAACCTATAAAGTGCTACTTACCTGCGAACACGAGTGAGCCTCTCTGCTTCTGTGTTCAAGGCTGCAAAAAAGAGAAATTGATTACAATATGCGGCATTTCTATTATTCGGACACAATGCACAGTAGAGCTGCTTAATATGGCCTTAATTTATTTTTTAATCTAATTCCACTCTTTTCATATAGGAAACACAAACGACAATAACCTGAGGGAAAATATTTACTTCTTACTGGTCATTGTCAAAAAACAAACAAACACTATAGAGTGACCTCTAATGGCTAAAAGACGAAAAAGAAAAAAGGCTTACCAGTAAACTCCATTGCAGGAATCACAAACAAATGGAAGGAAATCTAAATTAAGACAGACAACAGTCACTACTTAGTTGACTGACAAACAAAGTAGCTTTGCATTTACAACAGGCACATTTTAACATCTAACACATTTGGGGATCAATCTGTGAGTTTGTTATTGATTAAGGTGTGATTGAGTATGCTGAGTGCAGAATCATGCCAACACTAGCGAGCGACGATGCTAATTTGACCAATTTTTGTTTAAACATGGTTAATGTTTAACCGTCACACGGCATTTATTTAGATAACAACAGAAGGAACGACAGAGACCTTGTTGGTGACAAGAATCGATTTGACAGTGCTTTCCGATGTCTAACTCAGCCATTAGCTTAGCTTTGAGCTTCTCCCAACACGAACGTCAACAGAAATTGACCCCGGAAGTGCAATTCGATTAACAACCCGGAAGTGTAATTCTACAATGAGAATAATTATTAGTGTATTAATAATTATCTAGTTGCCTTAGATGTTATACGGATGATAACATATTACAACTGTTATAGTAATTAGACTATATTTGAATAAATTATCTTATATGTAGGTGAAGTGAAGACGGGGATTTTCCCGTAATAGCGCAATAATAATTTAATTATTTTAGAGGTCGAACGTTTATCAACATTTTTTATTCACATATCGCACCACGATAACAAGCAGTAGTTTTGGATAAATAACCAATATATTCGATCAAGGGTTCGTTTGTCACTGTTGAAGGGGGCGGGGTTGAATCGCGATGACGTCATGCAGGTAATGGCGATGTGGAAAGGTGTGGCGAAAGGGGAATTGTCAAACACAAAAGCCCGTCGAGCTGGAAAAACCGCTCGGCGTCCACTCACACACCCTGGAAACACCTGACAACAATAACAACCGATCGGTGTCCGCATACCGCCAACGAGCGCGGCTTTTTACCCACCGTCGGAAGAACTCCTTGCCAAAATGAGTAAAATCTCCAAATTCTTCAAGGGGAGTTCGAGCTCTGGCTCTTCATCGTCATCCGGGGGTCGGTCCAAACACCACCATCGGTCCAAGGGGGGACCTTTACCCCAGGACGCGATCCACAAGCTCCGCGAGACCGAGGACATGTTGAGCAAGAAGCAGGACTACCTGGAAAAGAGAATAGAGCAGGAAATCGTGATAGCCAAGAAGCACGGCACAAGAAATAAAAGAGGTGTGTATATAAGTTTGTATGCATTCTCATCGCCAACAAAATGGGTCTAACTTTAGAACTTTTCAAGAGTTTCAAGTCGTGTTTTAGTCGTCGTCGTAGAAGGCCCCAACCTGAGAAAAGATTCACGAGCGCCGCCATTTTAGGAGGAACCACAGGTGCATCTTCCTGTCGTTCACTTTCGCTGAAAAGTCCTGACAAATCATTTTATTTTTAAGAATATATTCAAAATGGCTTCATTAATTAAACACATTGAGCGTTTATGGCTTTTGTTACTTGATTACGTTTCCCAGTGAAGTGAAAAGGGCAAAAAAAATATAGAATGTAATTTGATAAAACCTATTTAATACAGAGGTAATTAAGGAACATTAAATACAACAATAAATGTACAAGTTAGTTAGAAAATATCACACACAAATGTCATTAATTCCAAGAAACATGAATAAAAGTGCCTTGAATAAAGTTAACTCAATACCTCAATTAAATATTCAATTCTATTAAAATAAATGTTAATTAAATGGAAAAAAATCATAACAAAGAGTAACATAAAGAAACACAGTAAACATACGAATAAGAATAAAGTAAAAAATAATTATAAGTTCCACATTGATAATGAAATATGGTTATTAAATAGTTTCAACTTAGTTATATATGTATATAAATTTAATTATTGGACAATTCAGAAAATGTTCACATTTTAAATCTGAGTAATAATTTTCTTCATAAAATATTAGTTTGGCACACACAAATCCCCTTTCAGTGTCGGTTCTCAAATCCCTGTAGATAAAATAAATGACAAATAATTAAAAGTATAATTTAATGAACGTAAAGCTGTTAGTAGCAGCAAGAATAAAATGCTGGCGAAAACACAGACTTGTGTCAACCCTCGAAGTTTAAAAATTCATCGTGTATTTATACTCATATGAAAACTTGTCTCACTGCTTGTTGAATCACAGCACAGCAGACTAAAAATAGCCTCTTTATGTCATCATGGGATTATTGCTATCGTATTGGTCTGTCGCAACACTCATGTCCGCAAACAACCCTGTAGCTGCCCTGCAGGCCTTGAAGAGGAAGAAGCGCCTGGAGCAGCAGCTGACGCAGATCGACGGCACGCTTTCCACCATCGAGTTCCAGCGGGAAGCTCTGGAGAACTCGCACACCAACACGGAGGTGGTGAGGAACATGGGCTACGCCGCCCAGGCCATGAAGAAGGTCCACGAGAGCATGTGAGGAGTACACCAGCAAGCACGTGCTACGAAAAGAAAAGGAGACTCGTGCATAGAATTCTTCAAATAAGTAGTTCAGTGTTCGCTTCAAGCTGTTTGTCAGTCGGAGTTTTCTGTACCGACACAAAAAAATTATAATTATAAACACCAAGATGTTCAACCAAACCACATCATTTCATTTTATGACATTCTGCTATCTTAATGCTAAAAAAATGCTAAGAAAAAATGTGATAGTACATTTACAGTGTACAGTGTAATGCAGTATATTTATAAAAAAAAAAACATGTTTTTCTTCCCTCAGGGATATAAACAAGATAGACGATCTGATGGAAGACATCAACGAGCAGCAAGATGTGGCCCGCGAGATCAACGAAGCCATCTCCAGACCTTATGGCGAAACCTACGATGAGGTACACTTTGCGCCATTGCCTATTTACACTCACACACGCGCACACACACACGTACAAAAAAAATTGAAATAATTTTTGTTGTTAGGATGAACTGCTGGCTGAGCTCGAGGAACTGGAGCAAGAAGACATGGAGAAGAACCTAAAGGGCATGGGAGGACTGCCCTCGGTGCCCAGCGCCAGACTGCCTTCGGCTCCATCAGGACGCGTAGCTCACCGCGCAAGTATGTACAAAAAAAAAAGTACATATGTTGTACAATTTTTTTTTTTTTTAATTTAATTTGAGAAGTTAATTTATTGAAAAATATTTACAATTGAATTTCAATTTAATTATTTAAAAAGATGACTGAGATTACATTTCTCCTTGTAAAAATTCAACCCTTCAAAATATAAATTTATCTAAAACACACAATTAATTTTTTGCATATTTTATGGGGGAATGTGACTTCATTCTTGCACAATCACAATACATTTTTTTTTTTACTGTTTTTCATAAACAAATACGACAAATTATTTTTCCTTGCAAAAGGTCATCCCTTGTTTGTTTTTTCAGCGGCCAGAAGAAGGGCTGAGGACGAGGACGACATGCGCATGCTGGCGTCGTGGGGATCATAAGCCAGTTTTGTGTTTGAGGGGGAACAAAACTGCGACAGATTAGCATTTTTAATTTCTCAGGGGTTTTGAAGCAATTACCACAATGTTGGGACATGTTCCTCATGTATTCATCGAGCAGACAGCCGCCATGTTACACTGAAGGAAATTGTTACTGTGCTTCCTGTCACTTTTGTTTTCTGTTTTATTTTTAAATTTCAAATGAATTGTGGCCGAGTAACTAACTCTGAAGGATTTCCAACACTGAGCAGATCAAACTTCATTCTACATGTTACACAGCTGTAGATAAACTCTTTGCTCCATTGTAAATATTTTTGCCTTTATGTTCGTCTATAATAAAAAATACCTTCCTATAAAACATGGTTATCCATTCTTTTTCTTCACATGATGTGCAAGTTTTTTTTTTACAAGTTCCAATAAATCACTTTCTTCAATTGTCATTTTAAAATGATTTAATTTGAGTCGTCTTCATAAAAGTGGCTGAATTAGTTGGAGTGACGTCACCAAGAAAGCCCAATTGCAGATAATTATATATTTGGATTATTTCTCCCTTATGCAAAGTCTTTGTATGTAACATACAATCATACAAATTGTCAATAGTTAAAAATTGTTATTAAAAATACACTTTCTTTGAAAAAATATATTTTTCCTGAAGAGGGCGTTTCTGGCGCTGATGTCACCAAACCATCCTCGTAAGGATTACGCTATTTTCATTCAAAAAAAAATGTAACGTGTACTTGAAAGTACTTCCTATTTCTTGAAGAAAAAAAATACAATTATACTCTCATAAGCTAAATATTTTTCTTGAAAAAAAAAAACACGTTGGGTTGTGGTGTCACCAAGCAGGAAGCGCTTTCGTCGAGGTTATTACTTTTTTTGAACGTTTTTATTCAAGGAATAAATTTGGAATTTTTTCTTTCCGCTTCGAATCCAGGAGTGCGCGTTTCTGACAGTGACGTCACCAAGCAGGAAGCAGCACAAGCGCTTCCGCACTCTGCCCGACGCAAACGAACGACTGACGCCAACTTTATCCCAAAGTTAGCGATCCTGAAATTGAAACATTATGCAAGACAACAGTCACAAACCAACTCTGGGTGAGTTGGAGACTTTTATCTATTCTGAGTTTTTTTGTTAAACCCTTACCGGCTTGAAACTTTTGGCTAAGTTATAACGCAAAACATGATTAGCCCTCCGACGAAACGCCGAATGCACACTGTGACACGTCTCGAAGCTTCTTTAACATATCTTAACTTAAATGAACTAATCATAGCTTCCTTTACATTTATTAATCGCATTATTTTGGTCTTTAAGTGAAATAAAGGACAACACAGGTAGTTTCTGTCATTTCCGTGTGTCATTCACTGACGGCTAAAAAAAAAAGACGACAAAGGCAGTTCGAGCTTAGGTACGAAAAATGAAAAATTGTTTCGTTTTAGGCCTTAATGTTTTCTATGAAGTGTGAAATCCATTGAGAGGAAAATTCCTTTTTTTTTAACAGTGGTGGGAGGAAATTCTCACTTTTCCTAACACAGCGTCATTCGGCAGGCAATGTAGTCCGAATTCCAATCTTGTGCTGTGTTGTCTAAAAGACACGAACCTTTTCTTGCAAGAGGATTACTAAAGGAAAAAATGTATATGTATAACTTTTTTACAACCCAATTTTTTTATAGTGTTACCACGTCCCCCACCAAATCTAGTTTTCTTTAAAAAAAAAGTAACGTAAAAGTCCCCCAAAAGAAACAAAAAACACCCAACATTTTAAACTCATTATGACATTTCGAAGTCGCTCACCAGGTCAGGCTCGACCAGTTAAAGCAACACACCCTCGTCACAAATATTGTATCGAACATGAGGATAGCGACTCCAAGTGGACAAAAGCAAAACCTGCACTAAACGTGCACATTTATGCTGTTTGAGAATGCAAAATCCACATTTCTCTGCATAGATCAATGGGTTAGTAGGAGGAATAATCCATTGTAAAAAAGACTTGGATTACGAGATTTTTGCTAGCCTAACTGCACATTTTTTTCATTTATTTTTTGACAAGAAATTGATGAAACGAATGTGCCTTGAATGCAGCAATCTAATTTCCCCAGTGTCGCAAGCATGTTTTCCAATGTGTAAAATGAGTTGTTCTACCTTGTTTCAGTTGCACCGGCATCTGGTGAGAGTAACGGCCCCAAGCAGAGTCTGTCCCCGCTGCGCCTGGTGGTCCTGGGTTGGCGCTGGCCCGGCAAGAGCTTGACGGCCAACACCATCCTAGGCCGTGAGGATTTCCGCCTGGAGCGCGCCGCCGAGTTTTGCGTGACGCGACACACAGAGGTGGCAGGGCGCCAGGTGACCGTGGTGGACACGCCTGGCTGGTACTCGTCACAGGACACGCCGCTATCCTACAAGAAGGAGATCACCCGCGGCGCCACCCTGTGCCCGCCGGGCCCGCACGTCTTCCTGCTGGTCATCCCCGTGGGCATGTTCACCGAGGTGGACCGCGCCCGCATCGAGGAGCACGTGGGCCTGTTTGGGGAGCGGGTGTGGCGGCACGTGCTGGTGGTGTTCACCTGGGCCGAGGTGCTGCGGACCATTTCGCTGGAGCGCTACATCCGCCGCGAGGGCGACGAGCTGCAGCGTGTGCTGGACAAGTGCCGGCGCCGATACATACTCATCAACAACTGCGTGTTTGAGGAGCAGACGCAGGTGGGACGCTTGATGGAGCGCGTGGACCGGATTGTCACAGAGGAAGGGGGCCACTACTCGCCCGAGGAGGAGGAGCCTCAGGCGCTGGACGAGAACCGGAATCCAACCGGGGATCCGACGAGGCAGCCCGGTGCCGGGCCAATAGCCGACGAAATTGCGACTTTAGCCAAAAAGGTTACCGCGCTTTCCACTGAGTGACGTGCCCGCTTCACTTTAGGTACGCCCGCACAATCGCAAACACCCCAGCTGCCTTTTTCCCCCTTGCGATTATTCAAGAATATTATTTTTTTAATTTTATCATTTATTTATTATTATTATGATTATTGTTACAAAAATTGGATTTTATTCTCTTTGTTCAAATTTTTTAATCTGGAAAAACATTTAAAATTACAAGATCGATTCTTTTTTTCTTCAGACACAACTATCTTCAAAAAAATAAATGTGAAATTGTTCTTTTTTCTTGAAAAATATGGACTAGGAAATAAGGGTTAAAAAAAAAAAAAGAAATTTCATATCATCATCATCAGATTGTCTCGGGGGAACTTCAACTTCAAAAAGAGTGATGACTACTTGCCCCAGTAGGTGGCGCAACGATTCATGCTTTGTGATGGGAACGTGTGCGATTGTGCAAGTGTACCTAATGAAGTGTCACAAATGGTGAGTGAGTGCCTTCAAAGCTTTAGCCCCCCCCCCCCCCCCCCCACACACACAAAATGAGCCCCGGGACAGACCTAGACGTGCGCCACTAAAACGTTTGTAGAATGAGTTCACGTTTGCACTGTTGTTTTTCTCAAGAACTGATTAGAAAATGTTGCATAGGCTGATAGATGAAGGTCAAGTCTGACGTGACGTCACTTTATTTATGGACATCAAACTCATATTTACTGCACGGCTATTTAAAAAAAAAAAATCTATCCAAATTGTTTGCCTTTTCTGGGTGGGAATTGTCAGTTATTTGCAAATGTTTTTCTCTGTTTCTATCCCCCGTAAATAGTGGGGATCTACACTATTAGTATATCTATATATTTTTTTATGTATCTATGTATTTCTTTGTGTGTCTAAGTATTTTTTTCTCCTAAAAAAAAAAGAATAAATCTCCTCTGTAAGATTACTACTTTTCTTGGCCATTTTGGGGTGAGACCTCTCCCCATTTTGTTATTAGTGCTTCTTTATTGAGTTCAAAACAAATTGTCTGTTACATGATGGCCACAGTAGCAAATGGAATCAATAAATTGGCTTTCACACAAACTTTTTCTTCTCTTTTAGATGGTAAAAGTATTATTTTCCCACTTGAACATTGAAATGGTTTATAACAGAATAACGCCAAACGCCATTCTGCCCCAAGACACTATTGGACAGGCGACTTGACAATCAATTCATGTGCAAGCCTCGACTACTGTATTGAAAATGTTTTCTTCAGTCCAATGAGTGGAAATGTCTATTTTAGTGACCAAATTGTTACTTTTCTGCACTTATAAAAGCACTCTGAACCCTTCATGATGTCTCGTCTCATTTAATCTAGTGCAGCAGTCGAGTACATTTCAGTTGTATTTTAAGTCTGTAATATCATTTTAGAATTGTTTGTTTTCAAATGTTTATTCGGGCACACTTTTTATTTAATCTTTGGGTGTAATACGTTAAATACAATATTTAAGTGCAGTGTTTTTTTTCCCCAATTGGCATTATCACATGAAAACTATCATAACAAAACATTTAAATGATCACATAACTTGTGTAACTTGAGCGTGATTTTTTTTCGCCTTCCGTAAATGACAAATAGGAAAGCCAAAGTATTCTTTGACATTTCCTGCATAGTGAAGTCTTTTAAAGTGGGCTGGCCAACATTTTCTTTTCATCCTGTTGTCAAGTCATCCCGCACAATGGCTCGCTCTATTGTGCGAACACACGAAAGCTGCCAAATCAGGTCGTGTGTCAACAGAAACCGGATGCTTCAATAGAAACCAAAAAGAAAAAGGCCATCCACACAGCTGTGTCTGCTGTCATATCACATCATGTTATCGTATTACATTGTTTGCTGACAAGATTATTTTTTTTAATAAAACAGCTCTTATCAGCTGACATTCCTCACAGCTGTTATCAGCTGCAGGACGGACTTATTTTCATGTACTCTCAAAAGTATCGGGACACGTCACTGACGGCATGAAATACATCGGGATGGGCAGCTAAAATCAACGCACTCAATATTTCAAAATTATTCCGTTACCATGATTGTCCGGCACAATAACACGATAATTACAAAAAGATATGATGATTTACTTACGGGCAGCAAATACATGCCTGTCATCTAGAGGTGATTGTTGATATTACAACTTAAAACCACAGTCGATCCCTGCATATTTGGAGTTAAGCACCCGCGGATTCTAAATATTTATTTTTAATAATTAGCATTTTTAAGCCAAATGTCCCAGAAGATCCTAAAAGCTACACAAACTAAAATGCCTGAAATGATGCGAAACGCAACAATTTGGTTGAAACTGACCCCACCTGAGATTGCTAACTGTACAACAACATGACGGGACTACAACTTGCGGCATATCCGCCTGCTAATTGCATCATGGTGACAGAAGCCAAGTCAAACATCCATAAAGAGTGAGTCACGCATCACGGAATGCACACGCGTCAACATGGCGATAGGCGGCCAGGAAACGGAGAAGGACATGAATGGGCAGGCGGCGGACAAAAGCCACGATTCATGACACGCCGCCCGAGAGTTGCTCATTAGGCGGAACAATGAGGTGGGTCGGGGAGGACTTGGCCGAGTCGCGGCAATTTGCACGCCTCGTTTGAGGTCACCTGTTGTTTGGGTGGACGTGAGGACAAACCGCATCGACGGAGCACAAATAGATTGCTCACGTTGCATATCTTATCATTCGGAATTATTGATTGTTCTGAAATCAAGGCCGGGTTACCGTCACTTAAAAATAATCTCGTCGTCCTCTCTGGACTTTATTGATCCGCGGCTTTACGGTATCACCTAACATTTTGACAAGTCACTTTTTACGGGGGCAGAAAAAAAAGCCCAAGACCGACGGACGAATTCTTTTAGCGACAAAACTACGAAGCAGGTCAAAGACAGATGAGTTTGAGCTCATTTCCTGCCAGCCAGCCGGTTTGTCAACAAAACGAACGAAAGTCATGGCAACCGGGGTCGGCCGTCACCGCGGAAACGGCCGCCGTTTGCATTCCCCATATAGACGTCACCTTGACACCCGGGACAGGAAACCCATTAAGAGTATTTGTCCGCAGGCAGTGATGGGGGACAATTCTCAGGTACGTACACGCACGTTGAAGGAAGGCGTGTCGGAAAACACGACTGCACGTTGACTTACGTTCGGTGGGAAGTAACATTTTCAGGTCTATGTTCTTTACTTGAGCAACATCTCATGCTTGAACGCGTGTAAAACCACAGCTAATAATGCTAATCATTAGCATGTCAATGCCGTTTTCCTTGTATGTTAGCATTAAGCTAGTGGGGTCTTTTTTTCGGCGCGTCGCTTATTTTAAATATTTAATTATTTTCGTTTGATGTTTAGTTTGACAGTAAACGTCAACCGGGAGTGACACTAAAGAGCCTAAAGTCTCTCTTGTTTTTTATTTTTGTTTTTAAATCAATATTTGCCAAACTGCATCGGCTCATCGCAACAACAAAATGGAAGACAGCAAACATATTTGTGAGGTCATGCAGACGCGTCAGTCTCACCCGGTGATGATGATGACGATGATCGTGGTGGAGATGAAGGTTATTACTGTCGCTTGACCTCCCGGGAGCATCACGCAGAAGTCATTACAAATGTCGGCCCAACGCTCCCTGCAAGAGGCCTCATTGGTTCAATGGAGTTCAGCACATGGTCAGGCATCCCATAAATGAGTGTTTGTCCACCTTACCTGCCGCCTGCACTGGAAAGATCACAGGAGACACAGCGTTTAAACACGACCCCTCGCCTGTTTGCGTTTAAAGACGTGTTGGAATTGTAAAGTTTCAGCCAAGATTAGCGAGTCCAATTGTGTTGCATGTGGCTAATCTCCGACGCAATAAACGGCCGCAGGTGACTGTTGGGATGAAGGCAGCCAAAATGATAAGCGCTTGAACAATACAACAGCACACTTTTTAGAAATCTACCAAGCATGACAGAATTGCATTTTCATTTTGAAATCCGTGAGTGTGCGTGATGCTGAGGAAATTAAGGGGTTGGGCTTAACAGCACTTGGCACTATCGCCCTCGTGGAGAACATCCAAGCGCTCACATTCCTCTCTTTCTTCTCAGGGACTTCCAGGGTGGCCCGAAAACTGTCGCCGGTGTAGCGATTGCGGCGGGGGCGTGATGCAAGAAGCGAAGGAGGGAGGGAGGGAGGCAGAAAAACAAACCTCCCTCCTCCTCCCTCGCTGAGTCCATTCAGACTCGAGAGAGGTGCGACGGGGGACGCGAGGGACACATGGAGTTGCCACTGTTGGGAGTTGTCCCGATTTGACACAAATCAAAATGGACACGTTCTACTTTGTGCTCCTTTTGGCCACGATGGGAGCGCGCCACCCGGTTGGCGGAGGTTGCTTGGGAAAATGTTGCAGTGGCCGGGACACGAGCTGCAGCGCCACCGACTGGAGGATGGACCGCGTTTACGGGACGTGCTACTGCGACGGCGGCTGCGCCACAACGCGCGACTGCTGCTTCGACTACTTCTCGCACTGCCCAGGTGAGCGCCGACGGGGACCTTCGGGCCTCTTTTGCGACACCATTCAACTCCTAAGAAAGATGATAAGATGCACACATGCTTATCTGCGGTGGGAATATCTCACAGAGGTGGAACTGTTTGCCCAGTCGGGCTGAGCCGTCGGGGTTAGCGGCAAGTATTTGAAGAATGCGATTAAGTTGATCAGTTTAAGAAATTACAGTGCAAGGGTGCACGCGTCATCCAATGAGTTGTCGGAAACAATCTCGGTCCATTACGGTGGTTGAATGACAAGTTGTTCCGATTCCTAAATTTTCACGCTCGCTTTACTTTTTTTTTTAAATGTAAATTAAAAGCTTAAAAGTGCAAGTGTAGAGACCGACAGCGAGAGAGAGCTACAAGGCACTCACTTGGAAAAAATGAACTACAATGCACGTGTAACTTTTGGTATAATCACACTTAATTACTATTGCAAACATTTCGCCAAACCCCCCTCAATAGGTTCACAGAATTTTTGTTTTTATTTTGGGTGTAATTCCACTGCCAGCCACTAGGTGGTGGCACACTATTGTGTTTCACTACATTTTTTTTTCCTCTTTCATGTTTTTGTGCTTCTATTTTTTACAAGACTGTTCACAGACTAAGTACTTTAAAGATTCCGATTTTTTTCTTATCACAAAGAGAAAAAGCAAACATCTTTGGTTTTCGAGCTAAAGAGTTAGCTTGAGCGATCAGCACACTCCCCCGCTAACTCACTATATTGCTTTTTCCACTAAATCGACTATTGTGTTGCATTTTTATGTTATGTCTACAAACGACGTCAGCTGTAACAAACTGCTTGTTTTATTCAAAGCTTAGCCGGCTAACGCAACCCATTACGTCACGGTCACGTGAAAGCCGTCACAATGTCCCCAACTTCAGCTCAGGCGTGTTCGGTGACGGCTTGGAGCTTCTGGAGCGGCTGTGCAGAGCCGTGCCGACCTTCCTGGCGTACTCGGGTGCGACACATCGAGCAGCGACCCGCTAATGGCGGCGAGCGCTGCCCGGCCCTGGAAGAACGGGCCGGCTGCATGGACTACCGAGATCGGCAGGGAACCCCGTGTGGACTGGACTCAGGTGAACGCCAGTTGTCTTTCCATGACTTTTCATGATAACGATGGACGACTTTGTTATCAGGGCCTGCATTCATCACCAGTCTGGAGTTCAGCAAGGGGAGACCCAAGACGGACGTCTATGGGGGCCCTTTGGACGCAGGGTGAGTCAGCACAACAGTCGGAGTGTTTGCTCACCAGGAGACCGTTGACGGTCTTCCTTTTCATCCAGTCCGCTGCTAAATATTTAGCACAAGAAGCTAACATAGCATAGCCGCTCAGTTCTCATTCTTCTCAGATAATTTGTAAATCCGGATTACGACTAAAATCTAACTAGGTGGTGGCAAGCTTGGGAAGCAAGTACAGCACTTTCACTCAGTGCACAAAAAGATGCACTCAAAGGCACCACAATGCAGGACAGACTAACTAACCCCCGAGTGTCTAGCACGGGAAGCTAATGGAGCAGTCTACATCTTTACTAGAATCACAACCAAACTTGTTTCCCCGCAGGTTCTGCATGGAATTTTCCCTGGAGTCACGTTCCGCTCACTGCGCGGCGGAGAACCGCCCGCACATGCACTGGATGCGCTACTTCACCCAAGGTTTCACAGTGTGCGTAGCGTGTCAGCCGCCCGCTATACGCAACCGCACCGGTGGTTGCCAAGGAGACGGACAGGAAACGAAGAGGTTGGTGTCAACGTTGTTAGGGGGCTGGAAAATATTCACAGGGCTTCACTTGAACCACATTTTATGTTTCAGCATTCTACAAATTCATAAAAATTCCACTCAACTTTTTAAAATTTTAGAATAAATATGTAGCAATGCAAAGAAAAACAACGCAAAAAGTTGCGTTCCGGCGTCAGCATTTGTTTTGTTTGCAGGGACGCTGTGCTGCAGTGGCAGGCGGTGGGCGACCCCCGGTGCACTGGCACGTGGCGGAAGATCCGCAAAACGCAACAGTGCAACTGTCCACCGCAGCACAGCTTTGTCTTTATCTGACCGACTCGTCCAAGGCAGGCGTGGCCAATCTATTTTTTTTTATTATTATTTTTCATTTCTATTACGCCTACTTATATTGTTCTTTTTTTTTTTTAAAGATATGCTTCACGTGTTTTAAGATGTATTTATTCCAATCACATTCTCACCCATTAAACTGACAACAAACAGGTCTCTCATGAAAAATGTGCACACCCTCCCCAAAAACGCAAACGTAAGCAATCCATATATATCTATTTGCCAAATGCAGCCAACGTTGAATGAAACGGATGACTTTTGAAGTCCTAATTACGGTCTACAACTAGCATGAAAAGGGCTTATGTACAACACGTCGTTTATACAAATTCAGTGAGCAACAATACACAAAGTTATTATTTTAAGATGGCCAAATGATGTCTTCTAGCCGAACACATTATTCAATTAAAGAAGATAAAATGGACCCCCCTTTTAAGTTCTTAGTTGACTTTGTGGGTCTTCTCCAGAATCCTCCAGCGGTCCTTGAGCATCACGCCAGTGCGGCCCTCAAAGTCGAAATCCTGCAGGATTTGATTCCACTTGCCTTTGCCGTGACGCCGGACGCCCTTCATCAGTTTATCGTCCAGCTCGGACGACCATTTCTACAGAAACAAATAAAGAAGTAAATACATGGATAAGAACACCACAGATTGGAGGGTCCTTCTTCGTGGGGCCAACTAACCCGATGATGCCTCACCCGACTGACGACGGAGTTGTTTAAATCTAGAAAACAGGGAAAAAAAACACATGATTTAATATTTAATGAAATGATAGTAAAACAAGAATATGCACACACACACACACGCACGCACAGAACGCAAGAAAACAAACACAACCCAAGTAAATACACAAATAGCTAATATTTTTTTTTTATTTTTTACAGAGACTGTCGTCCTTTTTGTTGTGGCCTTTGCCCCTCAATTTGTGGTTGTAACAATCCCTACCTTACGCACACACATGCATGTACACACACACACACAAAATACCTTCCTTTCTCAGCGGTCCAATGCACACTAGAGGCTTCATCTGAGTGTCCGGCTCACACACGTTTGTTTGAGGGGACAAAAGTTTAAATTTGGACCTGCATTGGGTTATAAAATAAAGTAAGGAAATGTGTTATTCGTCTGTTCTTAATGTTCGTAAGCTCTCCTGAACAGCAATCGCGAATCGGGTTGATGGAGGGATGAATCCGAAGACCCGCCACTTAACAGTTCAGCTAAATCAATTCGGTTTAAGGAGGCTTTACTTTGTAACGATCATCCTCGATTGGTCGGCCTTGTTGTCGCCGGACAAGCGAGCGTTCTACGAACCACAAAAGGACATTTGGGTTAAATAGAGTGAAGATTTCTCCTTGTACATCAACGGCATGTAAGAGTATCATCAAGCTTCACCCACCCAATGTGCTGTTCTTGCTTTCCGGTCAACCACAGGGTCTGGCGATGTGTCCAGTTGTGAGTCTATTCATCAAAGTTGCACGGTGTATCAATATTTTTGAAAAGCAAATAAACAATAAAAATAAAAACATTGAATGAAAAGGACAAACTAAACTCACTACTGGAGTACAGTTTTCGGCCGGAGTGCTGCGACCTTTTTGTGGAGGCAAGTTTACGTTCTGGTCTGGGAGAAAACAGAAAAAAAAATGTGGATGCGTTCATAAACTGAATTTATTGTCAATATAAAGATTATTATACTTGCCACTTTGCACTAATTGTATGAGTACGTATTACGGCAGCATCATTTTGCTCGTTATTACTTGCCACGAAGCAACATAAAACATCAAATTAGATTACACTTCTTTTAATTCACGTTCAATGCCGCTCTTTGTAGTTGTACTTTTCCGGTTCTTTCTATCATATTAATACAAGTTTGCGTGTAAAGATTGCTGCTGGAACAATTTCATTTTGCTCATAGGAGAAACTTACGAATTACGAGCTTATTCAAACAATTTGCGCACCTGATGTCATCTTGCAAATGGTCGGCACCCTGTGAGAGAGTGGTTCCTTCCAAAGCTTCCACGCTTCGCTCGTCCGCAGCAGTCGACGTGCTCGAGGACAATAAGTCTGTGGACCAAAATTGTTGTGGTGGAGTTCATAAAAGAGGAGTCACCAAGAAGCTTTAACGCGGGAACTCACCGTTGACCGATTGCCATTGGAGGGAAACACGCAGCTTCTTGCCCACATCCACTTGAGGATTTGCTTTTGTTCTGCGAGGGTGCGAAACAACACAAACAAATACAACGTGACATTTAAAGGTTCTCCCCCCCACCCGAGAACTAAAAAAGTCGACGAACATCACCGATTTCCTGTGGGAAAAGTTGTGTATAGATCCAAACTAGACAGACTTTGTTGGACGATTCGGCTGAAATAACACAAAATATTTCCTACTTTTCCTCCAGTCTTGCGTGGTCCACCTTCTCCAAGTAAGACTTGTCTTCTTCCGTCATTGCATCTGTCGTATCCATTCTTTGGGACAACTGGACCACCTTGATGGCTTCCTGAGAGACACACGCACAATTTATGAATGATCTCTTCTCATATTACATTTTCCCTACCTTTCCAAAGCCATTAACTTTTGCATTAACCGTCTTGAAGCAGTGCCAAATGAGGCCAGCCACTTAAACGCGACATTCCAGGCTCGACCTTGGTACTTCACAATTATGGAAAAACATTCTTGGCGCCCCAATGATAAAATGAAAAAGCGACACATTTGCCCTGATGGTGAGGGTGGGCGGGGGTGCAGTCGTGTTCGATGCGGCTGGTTGGTTGCCCTTCCAAAATACGTTAAGGCCAAATTAACGGCGGCCAAAACGGCTTTTGGGGAATGATGCAAGATATTAAATACATCCGTAAAAGTTGGTTCCTTGAAGAGGACTTCAGAATGCCGCCCGCATAGGTTGACATGCGGGAGATATGTTGAGGATATTTCATGCTTAATAACTATATCACGTTTAAAAACTTGAATTTAAAGAGGAAAAACACACTACTTAGTAAGAATATATCAAGGAAAATGATTTTTATTTTTTTGTATCATTAGATATCAGACAATTTTATTTTCAATTAAAATAAAAAAAAATAAGAGCAAAACTTAAAATACTTTTAAGACGCAGAAAAACAAGGAAAAGTGTTTCATTTGCTTTTTTCCACTTTATTTTTTATTAAAAAAATTACAGGAACGTGTTCATGTTTTTATATTAGATATATAAAAGGAAAACACTGCACTTAAAGGGAAGAAAATACAAAAAAATGCATCTTTTTCCCTCCATTTAATTAAATCCACATATAAATGAAAGTGCTTTTTTAAACTCTATTTGAAATGAAAATTTAGAAAAGGCATTTCAAACTAAAACATAAATACAAATAAATACATCTGCTTGCCTCTATTGTATTAAGACATACTTTTATAAATTTGCAATGCATTAAAAAAAAAAAAGGCACAAGCCCCGAGCTATCCCCTCAGGTTGGCAAACTTCTAGTGCAATCTAAACCATTGTTGAGGGATGAAAGCAGCAGGAAAGCAAAGTGGGTCGACGCATACCTTGAGAAGAAAGTCGGACGGATTCTTGGCCAGGTAGGCGTCCAGGAAGGTGTGCACCATCTCCAGCAGTCGATCAAAACTGAACACAGTGAGCAACGGGTGGTAGGTGTCCATCTGTGCCACGATGTTGGAGAGCTTGGCACCCACTTTTTGCGGGTATTCTATGTGTTCTTCGAACCACTTGAGCGCACCGGAGGCCCGTGTTCTTTCGCCTTTCTCCAAGCACACAGCTACAGACTGAGGAAAGACACAATGGGTTGTGAAACAGCGGAACCCAGATGGGATGTGGTGGGGAAATCAATTAAGAACAGATCCTGTTTGGGGGGCAAAAATGCCATGGATGACAAATTATACTGGATGTTGGAATAATGTGACTGACAAAAAGCTTCAAATAAAAAGACAGGCATAAAAAACAAAACACTCAGTGCCCTCAGTAGTTGCTCCAAGTCACCCGCCCATTTCCAAATCACCTGTATGACAAGGTGAACTGTGACGTTCTCAAACAAACTTTCATCCTCCAAAGCATCTTTGAGGTGAAACCAAGTCTTGGCGGCGGACATGAGAGGCATCACGCCATTGTCGTCATCAAATCGGGTCTCTGGGGGGACGGCGATGAAAAGCGATTAAACCAAGTGAAAGGTTGCACCGTGACGCCTGGTGGGAAGTCTCACCCAACTGCTTTCCTTGCATCACTCGGGCAAGGAAGGCACAGATGAGGGTTTGCTCCTGTGATTTTTCTCCTCCAAGTAAGGGTATCTGCAAAATGGCTGCAAGAGAGAGCAATATTTTTGGAGTGAAAATCACAGCCAATTGGATAAGGTGTTCTCAGAGTAGGAGAAATGTTGAGAAATAATCAAGCGATATTGTTTTACTCTAATTGAAGGCATTTTTAAACAAGATTTTTCCCGCTAGATGAAATAATGAACAATTAATGGAAACATTACTTAAAACATATTTTATGGTGAAAATAACTACATACCACGTGTTTACGGAACATAAAGCGCATCATAAAAAGATGTTTACCCGAGGCGCCGCAGTGCATTTTGGGGCTTGTAGTCATGGCGTCAAAACATACTTTGTTGAAATTGTAGTTTAAAAAAAAACGTTTTGACAAGTTTTTCTCTTAACAAATCACAATCGAACGCCTGTCATTTTATATCATGACCTACAATGTTTGTATAGGCGCATAAAAAGTTTAAAAATTGCACACTCATGGCGCTTTTGTGTCGTGAGAATAACGGCACCGTTTGCGACGACAAACAGAATGAATCTAACTCTCGTGGTGCAGTTGAACGAGGAGATTTCAATTCAAATCAAAACGGAGAGAAACGTGAATGACAACTTACATTCGTAAGTTGAGATAGCGTCATTGAAGGCATCGTTGTTCCTCTCTTTAAAACTCCGACAAATGCCTGCAAAAACAAAGTCCAGAAACCACTTGGAGGCCACAGCGTTGAGCTGACTGGTGCTATAATCCGACTCGGTGGGAGTTGTTTTTTTATCGTCATCGTCCTTGTTGTTGTTGTTGTTGTTGCAGGCTTGTTGCTCCATGTTGATGTTGACTCATTCGGAGGTTCCACTGCGATCCACTCGTTTGGTTTTCAGCGGGAAACGCCAAGCGCTGGGCTTGGTTGGAGTCATGCGAAAATCTGCAGCGCCCCTCACAGTCGAGGAAGAGCAATTACAATTGTTGGAACGTGGGTCGTTATTTTGATATAAAAAAAACAAACAAAACAACTAGCAATGTGTTTGGTTATATCACTTGGTGTCTTATTACTTTATTTTATTATTGACAAAATATATTTTCATATTATACAAGTGATTGTTTAAAAATTGGGGAAATATGAATATAAAAAAAGGAAAATGTAAAAAACTAAATAAAAATTAAAAAATAAATATTAAAAATGATCTTTTAGGACTAACAAAGTAAAAATGAACTAAAGTAAAAATGTACAGAAAAATAAAAGAACTGAGAATTGTATTTTAAAAAATACAATTAATGAAAATTCCCCAAATAAATAATAGTTGCTCTATGATATTTACTTCTTTATTGTCGATTTTTTCAACCTAAAAATCAGAGTGCCTTGGCCAATTTCTGTCTTGTGGTACGAGAAACGTTTGCTGCACTCGTGTACTTCCAACCCCACCACTAGAGGGCGGCATCACACCTCACATCTGACCACCATCACGTCACATTCCTTGCAGTGGATTCAGAAGCAACATGCAAATAGCAACACTTCTGCTCAAAAATAAGTCTTGGTCTTGACATAACAGCCTCTGCTCATGTTGGAATGCTTACAGTACTACTGCTAGCACTTTTATTTTGTTGACTATCACAACTATGCACTTTCATAATCACACGTCTTAGCATTACGAATGTTTAGGGTATGAGGGAATGTGGGTTAAGAAAAAGAATTGTATAGCGGAGAATGCATCCAAACACCGGTTGTTATATGTACATTTATTTGTTATTCTGCATATACTAATAGACTTGGTGTTGGTGGGGGAACATGGAGACACGACAACAAAGTGTTCTGCGGCCACATCATCCTATGGACTACAACATGCATACAAAGATGTTGCTTTGTACAGAAACTGTATGTGTGTGTTTGTGATCAGGAGCCATTCTCTCAGAGAAAATAAAAGACAAGCTATGTACAATAATTACCCGTTGTAATGTCACATGAGAGGCCTGCATTAAGGAACATGGACACTGAGGCGCAATATATATATATGTATGTATATATATATATATACACATATATATATATATATGTGTGTGTGCGTGTGCATGTGTGTGTATATTCAGTGGCGTAGCGTGGGGCTATTATTGTCCAGGGATGGCCCTAAAAGGACAAAAAAAAAAAGACCCAAAAAATGTAGTGCTTTTTTTTTTTAACTGTAAATCTGTTGTGAGAGTCCAAGTTGCTGACTTGTTGTTTCTTGAGCAGTAATATGCAAGCGTGATGAGGGTTTCAGCGCCCTCTTGAGGCTTGTTTTGTTAATAAGTTGGAAACTTTTAAACACGGCGGGGTATTTATGAGTTTGTGCAAACTTCCAAGAGAAAGAAAAGGGGCCGAATACGCTTGAAATCGTTGGGAAGGAGCAAAATTTGAGGGTGTGCAATATTTAAAAAGAGAAAAAAAATGTAGACCAAGTTGTAATTCAAACCTACATTTAAGCGATGCAATGATGTTACACATCTTGCTTTACGTCCTCAAAAATTCAAGACAAACGGTTGCAATTCTTTTCTAAAACCAGCATTCCATTCGCAGTAGTTGCCTTAAAAACCTTTACGATTCTTGGTTTTCCCAGTTGTCAGCAGCAAAATTTGAAAATGCTCACTTGTCGGAGTGATGCTGAACATGATTTTTGTGTGGAAAAAAAAAAGATGCGCAACAGCATAACCAACAGACACGATACAGTTGCTACATCAAATGCCGAAACGTAAAATACCTTTCGCCCCTAAAGGCCTAAAGGGACAAAAGACAAACCACGCTACTCCACTGTGTTGAAAGGGACCACCCCGTCACCCCCCCCCCACACACACACACAGAAAAACTAGAATGCATCACAAGTGGGAGGATCCATTCAATCGCACCCGATCGATTGGCCCTCCAGAGGGGGTGCGCCGAGAGATCGGTAGCACTCGGCGGTGTTCGGTTAGACATCAGTGTGGATTTCTTTGATGTTAATAGAAAGAAGAAAGAAAGACAAAAAACATCCAGAGAGTTATAGAAAACCTGAGAAATCAATAGCAATAATTGTATCCATTACATAAAGACCTGATTTTGGCTATAAAATTAGACTATCTGTACAGTAAGTCTCACTCTCTCTGTGTAGTTTATTATATATATATATATATATATATATATATATATATATATATATATATATATATAACTACCCAAAAATGAGCCGCCTAATGAAAAGGCGCACATCATCAAAACTATGGTCATGCTCCATTTTTAGACTTTTTTTTTTTAACTTTTTTTTTTTTTTTTAGAAAAAATAGAATCATTCTCCTCAAAAAAACGCAACTGGAGTGTGGCCGTTTTTGAATCAGTATTTGTGCCGATTTGGATTCCTCTCTGGCGATTGGTGCCTTACAGTGCATTTTCAGTCAGTGAATCGGAAACAATTGATTTCAGTCGTTGAGTTCAAAAAGTGACTCTCGTAAACGGCACAGATTCATGAAGCCGCAATTCATTTTATCGTGTGTACCTGCCTTGGCTACCGGGAGGCAGTATAAATAATACTGTCATGGAAATACTAAAGAAGAAAAATACTTTTACTTCTTCTATAAGTGACTCGATAAGATGCTTTTTTTGTGAAGGACAATTTTTGACAATCATCTATTTAAATGTACATGCATTTACATCTCAAAGGTTTTTGTTCAAATATTTGTTAGTTAAAGTGTTATAACGCCGTGACTTTTGATGCATGTCAACGGCATTTGAAGCGAACGAGTTCTTAAGGCAATTTTGTTCGTTTGTTTTTAAATAGCAAATAAATTTTCTGTTTGAAGTTTATTCTGTCAGTAAAGATCTCCTGCGCCAAAATTTTAGCCTAAATTAAATTAAGCTTTAAAAAAATGCTGGGGGCACTGATTTATATGCAATATGCCCAAGGTTACGAAAAAAATCTCGTTAAATTTCTAAATTTCACTGTGAGTCAGTGAGTCTCACTTTCAGAATGAAACTGCTGAAATTAAATTTCCACGACACTTAATAAATATCGATATGCACGCGATATCATATTAATAAGCAGAAATATAATAACCACCAAATTTTCAATTGCATTGCGGTGAAATTCTCTTGTGTTTGCGTTAATACTGTTTTTGCCTCATATTAAAGATAGAACATTGGAAAAATACATTTGTCATTTGTCTGTCTGTACAAATCCACCGTAGACAGAAGAAAATAAAGTGCCACCATTTTTGGCCTGCATAGTTCTTACAGTAGTCCATGCACTACATTTATATATATCATAAAATACACACGATATTCTACAATATATATATATCGTACACTCAGCACACCTCTCTCTCTTCCTTCTCGGTTCACGACAAAAGACGGACGGAAAATTTTGAAATAAATAAAAAAAAAAAAAAGACAAACACAAACATGCATTTTTGTACACACAGCACAGCCACGTGTCCCCAAAAATATTCCAGCCATTAATTGGAATTCAAAGGCAACAAGAGAAGTTCTCTCTCAGTGTAAACAAAACAACAACAACAACACAATAAATTAATAAATCATACACAAAAAAAATGAACACATTTACTGGGAAGCTAAAAATGTAACTCTTCCGTAACAAAAAAAAAAAGGAAGGGGGAGAATTCCAATAAACATTGTTAATATTTCATTATTAAGCCAAGCAGAAGAAGCCCAAAAAAGAACGAGGGTATTTTAAAACGAGTCAATTTGACCCGCAACACAAACACGAGGCTTCTCGAAAACTATCGCTACTCCCGCTATAATTTATTATATGTCGTATACTTGTGTATTAGACACAAGCTTATCTGTGTGCTTGATTTGGTCCACTTATATCTGACGGAATATTGAAACGGAAATTGCCAAACTAGATTCATTTACATTGTCAAGTATATATGTGTCGGAATTCATAAATAGTTTTCACAATTGCTCTTAATGGCTCTCAATCTACTCTTGAATTATTGATTAAAATCCTACCGCCACTCTAGAACTACTTCATTTATTTTTTTTTTTTAATTTCACAATAACTTTTGAAAGATAAATAGATATGCTGGAGAGTACATGATTTATTTATTTCCAGCAATAAAACGTTGCGTATGGCTATAAGTGTGTCAATGTTTTTTTTTAAGTTGCTAAATCCAGGCTGGAAGTTTTTGTTTGCATGAAAAACTTTGAGCGAGCTTTTGATTTACAAGTAAAATCATCAGGTTTTTTTTCACTTTAAAAGAAATGACATTTTTATTTCCATTATTTGGATTTGGAAAACGTTATTTTTGCGAGTCAAGCTCCCTAAAACCTGATGTGTTCGTTACAATTATAATTTTCTTTTTTTTTTTTTTGCTAAGTCGTCAATTGAATATCGGAACTTAAACTTCCAAAACTTTCCATACACACACGCACACAATTAACAGGATCATCACGGGATTGCATTTTCCACAAAAGGTCATGAATGATATGTTATTTTTTAATAAATAGGTCGCTACAATGGTTGTCCTGTCCCGTTTTTCACATTGCTAACAATGGTACCGTCCTTTTTTTTTTTTTGCGTGCGTGCATTGTCTTTGCCTTTCATGTCCGATTATTTACACAGCAAACAAAGCACCGTAAAAGATGAGTCTTTTTCTTTTTCAAATGCATGCTTATTTACAGATCAGTTCATCTGTGCAATGCAAAAGGAGGTCTTGTCTTTAATGTACAAGACGGAACTCTTTCCACCAGCGGGTGGAGTCCGTCTGGGCGGCAGTTTCTCGTCGGGGCGGTACACATGGACACAAGTGAAAGGGACTCGCCATGCCATGCGGAAACATTTCATCTCTCGAGGGGCCTCTGAGTTACATGCTGGTCTCGCAGGTGGGCGAGAGCCCGCTGTCCCCGGGCATCAGGTGAATGTCGGATGTGAAAATGTGGTTCTCCGCTTTGTGTCCGTTTTGGTCGGCCTCCCCGTCGCCCGGGTTGCAGTTTTGCGTCGTGGGCCTGGGCGAGCGGGGCGCACCTGTCGCGCCGGCCACCTCCGTCAGGAGGTTGTCCGAGGATGGGCCCTCGTCGCCGGGCGGCGTGTCCACCAACGGGCCGGCGTCCCCCACCTCGTCCTCGTCATCCTCCTCGGCAGCCCGGATGAGAGCTTCCGAGCTGGCCATGAGAGGCGACGTCTCCCCGTCCGGCGACTCTTCCTCTAGGATGCTCGAGCTGATGTCTCCAGGAGACGTGGTGCTGGGTGGCGTCGGCGGACCCTCGGCGGACGTCTTTCCCACCTTAATTTTAAGAGGGTTGTTCCCACGGAGAGATTTCTGTATGTTCTCACCTTCGTCTATGTGGAGTTCCGAGGCGTGGCCCCGGTGAGCAGATCGATGAAAGCCGTCTTTGAGGACGTCGTCCGAAGAAAGCTGAACCGCAGTCAGATGGAGAGGCGAAGGCACCCGCAGATGTTTGGTCTTGGCTCCTTCCACCTCCTTCATCTCCAGCTCTTCCTTCAGCGCGGTCTCGGGGCTGTGGGACCTCTTCGGTGAGCCCGGCCCGGCAACGGCGGTGCTCAGCGTGCTCATCGAGCTGGCCGTGTGGAGGTCGCTGAAGGACTGCGACCGAGTCATCTGGTTGTACAGCTCCTCCAGCTTCTGGACGTTGAGGTGCTGCGGGGTTTTGCTCGTCCACCGCGGACTCCCAGCGGTGGAGATCCGGTTGGGGGAATTGGGCGCGGCCACCGCGTTCTCCAAGGCCCTCTTATCGGGCGACTTGAGGTTGGTTTCCGAGGTGGCCAGCCTGGTGGAGCCTCCCCAGCGGTTGGGTGACAGGTGGTTGTCCAGGGAGGTCTTATCCTCGCCTTTCTCCACCACGACATCCATGAGCTCCATGCTCCGGGCGAAGGCGTCTTTCAGGTTCATGGACACGATGCTGCCGTTGCGCTTGGCTCTCTCCAATGCCTCTCGCCTCTTGATGGCTTTCTCCTGCCTCTTCTGCTCCTTGTAGAACTCAGAGAAGTTGTTGACAATGATGGGAATGGGCAGGGCGATGACCAGCACCCCCGCGATGCAGCAGAGCCCACCGACGATCTTTCCGGGTAACGTCTGCGGGTAAATGTCCCCGTAGCCCACCGTGGTCATGGTAATGGTGGCCCACCAGAACGAGGCCGGGATACTGGTGAACTTGGTGGCGTCTTCGTCCTTCTCAGCAAAGAAGACCAAGCTAGAGAAGATCATGATGCCCATGGCGAGGAACAAAATGAGTAAGCCCAGCTCGTTGTAGCTCCTCCTCAAGGTGAACCCCAGAGACTGAAGCCCCGTGGAGTGCCTGGCCAACTTGAGGATCCTCAGTATCCTCATGATCCGGAAGATCTGCACCACGCGCCTCACGTTCTGAAACTTGAGCACGCTCTTGTTGGACTCGGTCAGGAAAATGGTGACGTAGTAGGGCAGGATGGCCAGCAGGTCGATGACGTTGAGCGGACCCTTGAAGAACTTCCACTTGTTGGGCGAGGAGAGGAAGCGCAACAGGTACTCCATGGTGAACCAGGCGATGCACACGGCCTCCACGTGCGCCAGCTGAGGGTTGTCGTTGGCGTGGCCAAACTCGTCCTTCTCCTGAAGCTCCGGCAAGGTGTTGAGGGACAACGCGATGGTGGAGAGGACGATGAACAGGATGGATATAATGGCCAGAATCTGCGGGGAAACACACGGACGGAAAACCACATTAATGGTTGTACATTTACAAGTTGTCTTCAACTCTAATATTCTTTTGATACAACGTAGTTTAACTTGGACCTCGTTTTGCCTCCGATACTTCGTCCAAAGCTGGTAAATTCTCTGCTTTTGACTTTGACTGCTTTGCTACCGGTACTCCAATGAAGCTTCAAATTTGCTTCATGAACCAGCTGTTGTATTTTTGTGTCGTCTAGATGGCATGAAGGGTTTAAAATGTTGAGCAGAGAGTGCCATCTACAGGAGTCCAAAAATACTACAACTGGTTCACGAAGCAAATTTGAAGCTTCATTTACTCATCACTACTCCATTGCCTGTAAAATTTGTGAACTTTGACCCTCATTGGCCTTGGACAATACGTTTGAAGCCGGGCATTATTAAATTCTACTTTAATCCAGTAAAGCCTCCGATAATACTCCTGAAACTAGAAAATATGCTAGTGAGTGCTGTTTTATCACAAATGTCTGATCTGGATTTGAAATCCCGCCTGCGTGTTTCTGTATAAATGTTGTCTTTGTCTCTTCAATTCTCATGCGTTTATTTAAAAGTTACTCAGAGGCTAAAACACTTCACATCACTTTAAGTATGACAACTTCCATTTGCTGTGGTGATTATTCAGCTCAACAACGTCAAGATCTAAATAAAGTGGAGAGTTGACACGGGGTCTGCTTGGAATTGGATACGATGACAGAGGTCCAACTGTGACTCGGGTGATTTCCATCGGGCAAAGTCGATCTGCATAAACAAAGTAAAAGAGGCGCGGAATGAAAACCACGTGAATCAAAAGAGTGAGTGAAGGTCTGAGCGCAAACGGCGCCGCAGACGTGCTGCTGAATGACAATGAGCCCGCTCGTACGTGCCAAGTATTGTATATAAAAGTGGATTCATGTGCCTGTTAAGGTAAAGAGCTGAGAAGGGGACAAAATAAATCATTAAGACTTTGAATAAATGCAGCCTATCGTGATTTAAATGACAGGCCACAAATCTATGTTGTGTATTATAGCAGTGCGCCACCTAGTGGCTGGATCAAAGTACATTCAAGTGTCTTTAAAAAATCACACAGAGAATGTGTTTCTCACCAGGGCTCCCAGAGAATAATAAAAGTTCCTCATCATGCTGCCGTCTGCCTCGGCTCCGATTCTTTTCCCACGGATCGAAAGATAAGAAAAACGTCTTGCCCGCGAGAAGCTTTATTGTATCGCGTTGTAAGGACGTCGTCTTAGCAACTCTCCAAAGGATGAGGCGTGCTCCGTATGAGACGTCATTCTCAAGGCTTTCTTTCACACCGAGATGCGACAGTTGATTGGACGGCAATCGGTTTGGGGAGAAGTGAGGGTCGGGTGTCACACCAAACTCATACTGGCTATGATGCCTCTGGCACGACCTGAGAAACGAATACATTCATTGGTGACTTCTCACTCACGCCTGCCTCCTCAGGAAAGTAAAAAAAAAAAAAAAAAAAAAAATAAAAAAAATTGGAGCTGGACTACAAAATGGCTCCCACATTGTGTCCAAGTGCTGTTCACACAAAACAGCAACCCGGCACAAAAGCAGAAAATTGCCACCTTTTCGAAGCCGTTTAAGCGAATGGGACCAAAGCTATTGTCGTCGGTCTGGCAGCGCCCCAATCCTGTCAAAAAAGTTCAGCAGTGCAACATTTGCTTTGGACTCCATCCATTGCGTTACACAACATGGATGGAAAGCAAACAAGAGCAGGTGAATGCCGATGAGGGAAAAGCGATTATCGGCTAAGAGGGGCGAGCTCGGGCCTGGCCCGGCATCACGTCCGACGCTCGCGGCACTCACTTTACACGTCTTCCGAAAACGGAGGCCACCCGATTGACTTCCAAGAACGCAAAGGCAACAACTTCAGACCATTATGTTATGCCTGTAATATTTCCGCTGACGACGTCTACCCTGTCATAGTTCTACTACGACGTCCAACGATGGAAAATACGTGAGTTGGAATTTCGCCGGTCTCTTCCTTTGGCTTGCCAGGAATCAACGAGAACGAGAACACTCACTAAGTTCTCAATTTGTGTTGCGTAAGTGAAGTCATTTCTCAGCCCTGCAAAATCAATCCGGACGATGGCTTATGGTAATGTGCATCGATCCCTAATGTGTGTGTGTGCGCACCCGAGCTATTTCATCATCTGGCAGTTTGGTGACCCCATTAACTAAGTACTGTTAAACCAATGAATTACCGTTGTAAATTGATCGACCACCGCGGCCTCCCTTCATTAATCTAGCCAAATGCTCGCCGGGTATTTTGGGGTGGGGGGGGGGGACACAAACAGTGCCGTTGAAAATAGAGACTCAACAATGCTGCTGTCAGGAAAAGCAGCAAAAAGGGTTCTTTTCGTGTCATCTCCGTTCCGAAGGTGCCGTCTGGACCACATAATTGACTTCATTAAGCAGCCGAAACGAAAAGAGTACAAAATGGATCCGTCCGAGTTGATTCCAAGAAACCGGGACAATGTGCGACAAAGATGAGATGAAATAAATGACGTGCTAAAGAGTCTGTCTGGCGTTGGGAGGGTAGCACATACTTACAGAATCATCCAGTAAATCCAAAAAGCTTTGGCGATAAAATTCTGGCGTCAAGTTTGATCATGTGACGCATCTGATGCTGGTTGCTCAATTTGCTGATTGACTCGATCGAGTCCATTTCGTTCTTTGCGACCTCAGAAGCCGTAGCAACGCAAATCACGAGCGGGCGCGAGAAGCTAACGTGGCACTTTACACCTTCACTCAATCGATAATCCAACTCTAATCTTCTTTTTCTCATGTTTCATTCCAGCTCACGGCCAAACCTCCGAATGTCGCCCCCGTTTTCTCAGCGGATTTTTGCAAACCGTTCAAAGCCACCGATTTTTTTTGTGATTCAAATGAGACCCGAGAAATATTTTGTTGGTGGGCACAAGCAAGAAGCTGAGAAGGCTCTTATGAAATATTTATGAGCGTTTTTTTTTTTTTTTTTTTTTTTGGGGTGCAAACATGCCAGGCAACGCGGAAAATACAATTAGTCAAAAAACTGCAGAAAAAAAAAATCTTTTAAATGTGAGCATGCTGCACGTGAACGGGATGCGAGCGATGTGCTGACCAGAGCGCGTTTCGCTCGCCGCTCGGCGTGCAGCACAATAAAAGCACTCGGGCCAGCTTAAAGATTCATGAGCGAGATGCTAAGCTAACCAATAAATGCAGAACTGGAAAGCCGGCGCGGCCGTTCCCGCTGTGGAAATTGAGCCGTGCGCTTGCGATATCGACGGATATTTGAAGCCGCTCAATCGATGGTTATAGCGACGTTTCCGTGTATCCTGTCATCTAGCCTTCTCAAATGTCTCCCGCTCACATTATACTTCGTCTGGGGAGCAACAACTGGACCAGCTTCCTTTGCTGACGCAGCACTTTTTCGACACAGTTCAACCGACGTGGCCGGGAAACGGGTCAAAAGTAGAACAAAGTTCAAGTTAAAAAAAAAGTTTCTCGACGTGATGATAAATATTCTGCAAATGAAAATGTTCCAAAATGTCTTGAAAAATAATTTTTAAAAAAGAATCGGAAAAATTGAAAATTTTATCAAATTGGAAACATCCCAAAAAGTTTTTGAGTGAAATTTTTTTTTGAGTTAAACCTAAGTATTTTGCAAATGCTCCAAAAGAGGAACAATTTGAACTTTTTCTGCTCATGTTCTCACAAACATGGCGTACGAATGTTGTCCACCTGCTCAGTGCCGTGCTCTGATTGGCCCATCTGCGTTTGGGGTGTTGTTTCGGTCTGTGGGAATTTGGGAGATGTCACCATGACAGTGTGTGTGTGTGTGTGTGTATTTCAGGTTGGGTTCCCGCACACCTCGTGAGGTTTTTATCAGTGACAGCCGAGTCATTTGTATTCAGAGAAAATTTCAGGAAAGTGCCGCACACGTACAGGATGCCGCTTCTTCCTCCTGGCTCTTCATCTTTCGCATCCTCCCGGCGCAGATGGATGATGGTATCAGAACAAGCAGGATGAGCTGGTGTGTGTGTGTGTGTGTGTGTGTGTTGTAGAAGCGGCTACAGTGTAAGCAATCCTTCTCCTTTTTGACGATATCTGCTCGAGTGTATCGACTCCACTTTTTCTGTGTTTTCAGGAAGGTGGACTGCCTTAAAATACGTATGAATTTAAATCAATGTAATATTTTGTAAACTATGGATAGGGGTGCGCCAACGCCATTGCTTGATTGAAGGTGGTGCGTGGGTTCAAATGTTCGGAAAAATCGGAAGTAAAATGAATATAAAATCGTATAAAATGTTAAACCAAGCTACCGATCTGAGTTTTCTTGGGAGCAGATGGTCTTGTAGTGCGTTGGTTGGAAGCGCACCAAATTTGTCAGGGGGTGCGTGACAATGATTTACTTTTTTGAAAAGGTCATTCTCATCAATAAAATGAATGTTTTGTTTCGATCTTTTTGTAGAGTCTCGGATAGGTTAACGTCAACTTTGTCAGGGCTGTTCAAGTTTGTGGAAAGACTTTTTAATGATGTAAAATGAAAGCAATTATGTTAAACAGGCTTTTTGATGTTTCGGGGCTTATTAGGGATTGTTGTTCCTTCAAAGGGGATGTGCCAGCTGTGTGGTTGTGATGCAGCGGGTGCAAGTCTGGAAAACCTTAGGAAAAGAAGAAAAAGCAGTTCTACAACGGGGAATTCCTTTTAATAGGCCTTTTTTTCAGGCAGGGTTGTTGGGATAGGGGTGTAGTGGTGCACCAAGTTTGTGGGCAGAAAGGCTGTTCTATAATAAAATATTGTAAGGCGGCATCAGCTATTTGGGTGTATTAAAAGGGGTACGTTGTTCTGCAAAGGTTATAATGTAGAATGAGCTCAGTCGTGCACGACAGTAAGGGGGTGCGCCGTAGGATGTGCGCCGACGTCTTCAAAATCAACATGACATTTTTTGACTTTTTCCTCTTTTCAAAAGTTTGCCCCTTTCAAAACTTGACGTCGTCGTTGAACCACAAACGCACTTTTCCCGCGTCTCCCTCTGGAGGGGGGAAAACGGGGGTGTGCGAGGAAGACTATGAAGCGAACTCTGTTTACCGCTCGAGACAAGCTGCTTTCTTTGCTAATGAGATCTTCCCCTCCCTCCTCCTATCAGTGATGTGGATGCATGAATAAATGCATGAGCCACGCTGGCAACGGAGGAGCAGCAACAGATGACTGCCACAAGAAACCGAAATATGGGGGGGGGGGGCAGTCCTGCTGGTTTATAGCGGGTAGCCGTGAAGTAAAAATGGGGTGGAAAATTTGCTGATGAGAGGGTGCACGCCTTCAAAAGTTTGGTGCTCAATTACGATATCTGGAAAATTTGTATGGTATGATATTGTTGTAATGTTTTAGTGGTGGAGGGGTGCGCAGCTTAAAAATGTCGTAAAATCGGCGTAACGACACGCTAAATGTCGTTCATGTGGATCTTTATTGGTGAGTTAGGTGAGTCTGTGGTGCGTCAGATAGGGGTGCGCCACCTGAGTTTGTGAGCTGAAAGGGGTGCAAACTTAAAAGGTTACGGTGTAATGTAGCTATTTCTCCCCAAGGTGGCGCAAGCACACTCTAAATGCGCTTTTTCACTTCCCCCGGTGAATAGTCGAGAATGTGTCCGGTGGGGGAGACAGTATGTGGTTGTCTCCGACCGCGCACCCATTTCAAGTTAACGACAGCACCCGGAAGATGTTAGTCGCCATTGCGGTGCCTTCCCACTGAAGCGCATTAGGCTAATGCCTCGCTAAGTGATTCCTCGGATGTGTTTGCGGCCATACCAAGAAAGTTACACGATGCGTCATTGCATAACATGAGGCTCCAATCTCATTGTTGCAAATGGAGAATGTGATCGGGGTGTGGCAAATTTGTTGGGGTGCTGAAGGAGATGCGCGACTTCAAATGTTTGGCGTTGGGTTAGTTTGGATTTTTGGGAGGTTGTGGTGCCTTGGCTTGGGGTGCGCAAAAACTTTTTGAGAAAGGCTATTTTACGATTTTTTTTTTATTAAAGGAATGTTGCTATAAGTTAAAGGTGTGCGTTGACTATTAAGTGGGTGATCTTGGGGTAGCGGCGAATCGGATAGGGGTGCGCCAACTCTGACAATACGCAGAAGTTGGATGGCAATAAACTGGAAGGAAGCATCCCAAGTGGAATCGCTCTGAGTAGGTACAAAGCAAACAAAGTATGAAACTCAAAAGATGCATACCATGTCTCAGAGCCCCCCCTCTCCTGCCCCCCCCCCCCGTAATCCATGTCAGATCATATTGATTCACTTTCATTAAGTCCAGTCACAGGCGCTCACAGTGGGCAACTCGTCGCGAGAATCCCTTCTGCACACCGTGGGCAAGCTTTGCATACGTTACGAAGCATTAGGAGATGCACTCGCGCAAGTCATCTGCACTGCTAGAACACACACACACACACACACACACACACACAATTGTTACGTCTTAATTAAGCTGAATCGACTCTTTGCGTTCTTCGTCTGTACATCCAGGATGCGACCCTTGTGACCCCTTAAAAAAAAAAAAAAAACGCTGGTGATCAACGACAAATGACCAATTAAGGGAGAACATACGGCACAGGAAATCATTGATCTCTTTCAATTACCGTTGGAACAAGCAACGCTTGCTTGTGTCATTACAAAGTACGGCACTGCTTCAAATCAATTGAAATGAATCCGTTAGAGCACTTGCCGATTTTTTTTTTTTTGTGTATGTTGTTAATATTGTCTGTCTACATGTTTTTCTCCAAAGATTGTCTTTAAGTATCCATTTCTTCTAGGGTTATTATAACAAAAGCAATGTGTTACATTCATTACTGAAAACTAAATTTCCCGTAGCTTGGGATGATGATACTTGGCAGGATCAAATTCTGATAACTCAAGGTTAACTTTTGTTCATATCTCAAGACAAAAAAAAAAAATCTCACAAATCAAGTGATGCATATGTATTCTTTATCCTCCGCGAAGAGCAACTACTGCATGAGTATTGCGTCTTACTGAGAAGCTGTGAGCGTCTCCATGCAAAAAAAGATGTCTAATAATGTTCAGGAGAAAAGTGGTCATCATGTTACAAAACGTGCATTTCCAAGTTACATGCCTTAAAAGTGCTGTTTTGCCGCGACACGTAACGTAAGAAAGACAATGTTGACTTTGCGCAATGACAGTGGAGCTCGTTGTTGGCAAGCTTTTGTGTGTTTGTGCGTGGCTGCTTAAAAGGCACCAAACATGGAGCGCATGCAGCTCAGGCATTCCCGCCGTTCCGTCTCCCCCCCCCCCGCTCAAAACGTACACAGGAAGTCGAACATGAAATGAGAGAGCCGAGAAAATGTGCTGACTCGTGTCCTTTGTCGCCTTTGATGTGTTTATGCGCGTGTCATTACAAGTTCATTTCCTCAGACGCTCAAGCATGTTTTCTCACATCACCTCTCATTGACCCTCTCAATTCAACTCCTTTATTAGCTGTTCCGTATGCACTCCCTGCGCTAAACAAATGACGGCAATGAAGTCGCGTTTTCTTCAACCCTCCTGACTTGACGCTCTTAATTGAACTTCTTTATGATCCTTAATGCGTTTGGTTGATGAACGCGCCGTATGCACTCCTCCCACTGAATTAAGTCGTGCATTCTCACATCTGTCTAAGTAATTCCTTCACTATCCGTTTAGGTATGTTTGGATTCAAAACAGAAGTTCGCATCGCCGCCGCTATTGCGAGAATCATTTACAGCAGTTTTCTATTTGCGGAGAGCCCATTCGACTCGGCACAATTCTTCTGTCCGCTTTGTTTGACTTGAACACAATGCGAATGTCACACCTCGGCCCGTTATCAAAAGGACGTATTGCTCGGGAGGAGATCATCCTTATACGCTATGTGTGGGGGGCGCCTTGTATAGAAGTGTGTGTGTGTGTGTGTGTAAGGAAAAAGCCATTTCCTGCACCAATCATTTTTATTGCCAATGAAAGAATAACTGGAATCCTGTGCAGGCTTTCACTGAGATGAGTGTGTCACCTCTGTGTGGGAGATGCCAGTAGGGAATCTCCTCCAAAACAAATAAATCAATAAATAAAAGAAAAAAAGTGAGCTTTCTGGCTTCCAACAGCTTGATAAGAATTGACATTTCATGAAAACAGCACGACTATGTTCAATTTCTGCCCCTTTGTGTACAATTTGAGACTGGTTGGAGAATGTGGAGAGCGTTTAGAGGAAGAAATGGTGCACATCGGGGGCTCTGTTTTTGTCGACAGCGCACCTGCGCATCGTGATTTGAATTTGGTCTGCGCCAAAATGGGCGTTCCGGGGCAGTGAGGGTGCGTACTTGGTATGGTTATGATCGTTGACAAAAAGGAAAGAAATAACGACAACTACACTTGAAAGAAATTAAGAATATAATAATAATAAAATGATAACTGATACTTCATTTTACAAAACTAAAACTACGATTGTAACGAAAATGTTCTTTGTTTTTGTCATTTCATTTCTTACATTCGCTTTTGGGTTGCTTAGAAATTTATTTATAGCGACACGCACGAGTTTTACAGCTTTACTCGAAGGCTGTGGAGAACATTTGGCTATGATTTTTTTTTTATATATATATTTTTTGAATATATTTTTACAAAGACGCAGTATTCAAAAAAATAATTAATACTAAAATTTAAAAAAAGGATTTTTGAAATAAAAAAAATAAATAATTAAAACAAACTGAATTTGCAGGAAAAACCAGTCACAGTGAAATAAAAACGAACTACAATAAAAAAAACAAAATATTCAAACCAAAAATGCATGTCATGTCAATTTGTTGGCAGAAAATCAACCCAAATTCACGTCTACTCAGACCACGTGTAAAATACTGCCGCAGCTCGTCTATCGTGATTTTGGTGAATTTGATCAGAACCACTCGGAGCTCCGCAGGCTTGTGAGGTGCACATCAGCCGTATTTCACATTTTACAACCGGGGCGACCATAGAATAATTGTCAACATCCAGGTGGGCGCTCGCTTCGGGAAAGGTCAATTTGTCCTTTCACTCCGACGGCGTTTGGGGGTGTTTGTGATTGACTCTTGTCTTATCTGATGTCCGTGTCAGCACCTGCAGTGGAGTGGGCCAGTTTATCAGACAGCAAACAATGTGCCAACTCTGATTAATCTGATCAACTCCGATCTAATCTGGACTCAATTCAAGTGTAGATTAGATAGGAAGGAGAGACCACGTGCTGCATGGCAACAAAAGAGAACCCCAGTAACACGAGCGGGTACGATCAACACATTCATTGAAAAAAAAAAAAAAAAAGGAAAGGTAGTTGGCCATTTTGGCGGCAAATTTTGTGAAAAAAAGAGGCCCGGAAATTAAAGGAAAAAAAAAAAAAAAAAAAGAACCTCTGTCAGCAGTTTCATCGCCGAACGAGAAATTGAGTGGAAATGTCTATCATGACAGGATGCACAAAAAAAAAAAAAAAGCAGGGCCGTGGATTGAAGACGAGCGACGAGATGATTTGAACAAGGTGGCAGCAAGGGCAGACGACATGATGTCAACAACGCAAATGAAGTTTCACTTACGTCTTATTCGTTTATTTTGCTGACCTGTGATCCCAGCGGAGCCTCTCCAACATCTGCCCACCGCAGAGCTCAAGCAGATTAACGGACAGATTTGGATATTATCGTCATTCTTAAGACGCTCCCGCTCTTAGCTACGTCTACCACTACTTTGGCTGACACGGAGATGATAGTTGTT
Source organism: Idiotropiscis lumnitzeri (assembly GCF_059441095.1). Taxonomy (NCBI): domain Eukaryota; kingdom Metazoa; phylum Chordata; class Actinopteri; order Syngnathiformes; family Syngnathidae; genus Idiotropiscis; species Idiotropiscis lumnitzeri. The sequence goes on along the minus strand of NC_142409.1, from coordinate 11,012,565 downwards.
AAATAAATAAATAAAAGTCTAAGGTGATACGGATTTGACATGATTTTGGCGTGGACCACAGCCCCGTTTCGTGCTAGAATAGATCCGCACCTGCCCGGCCACAATCACAATCAAAGCAAGAGTAAATGGTAAAAAGATGACCATTTTTACAGCAGTAAGTGGAATACGGCAATATCTTAATCCACGAGGCATCACAAAGAGAAATGTTGTTCCTATTTTAGTTTTAAGAAATAGTTTCTATAAAGTCAGTATCAGTTCGGCAGCCAAAAGGGTTGCAGGTCGTGTCCAAAAATTATTTTTGATAAATGCTGAGGGCCGCTAGAAAATGGATGGCGGGCCGCAAATGGCCCCGAGCCATAGTTTGGACACCACCGTACAATGTATTTAAAAAAACAAAACAATGTCCAACTACTTTTTTTATTTTATTAATTTTTTTTTTAAGAGAACAACGACAACATACTAAAACATCAACCGAGGTGACAGTGCGTAAAAGACAGCCTGGACAAACTTCTTGATGAGCTTCAGACCGGCCGAAGAATAGCGCCACGTATAAACATAAAATATGCGAAAGGCACATTCGCACACCTCATAAAGCCTGGCATAAAACTCTCACACACACAAACAAACTCGAAGCACACACACACACGCACACAAGCCCAGGAGAGCTATAATGAGTCGTTGTGATTTAGTGTATTGATCAGGCGTTCAGAGCAGCAGCAGAGGCTCCTCGGAGAACGCGGCGTCACATAAAAAAAAGACGACATTATGGCATATCAACCTGGGCCAAACGCAAGGTGACCTTCACTTTACTGCCGCCCCAAAGCGCACCCCCCCCACGCCGCCGCCTGATTCCCACCGTTCCAATTATACACATGGGAGGTGTCTGCGTGTGCCTCAATGTCAAAAGCAGTGCTTTGAGATATGAGTGACCTGACGAATAAGTTTATTATTAAATGAATGACAACTATTTGGTGGATTTTAAACAACCTTTCTTTATGAACTTCCTTCAAGCGTAATGCTAACATTATTGAAAACCCAATCATGCTAACGGTTTGCAAAGCCACAATAGATAGATTGACGATTCTTGCTAAAAATCCAAATCATGCCACAAAAATCTACATTTCGATTCGTCGTAAATACCGACGATCGATTGTACAATTTTTTTGTGCAATGGTGGTCATCATTTTTAGGACGGTTCCTCGCTGGCACGGCATGTGAGGCCATGATGCAGCAGTCTATTAGTCTGAAAGGTTCCCGACTTCCAAGTGCTCTCTCCATCTCTGGCTTTTTCATATCTTTATGGAATCCGATGGAAAATGCTTCATCCGGAGACACTCGAGCGCCCACGCGTCAATATCACTCGCCCAAAAAAAAAAAAGATGACTTCATCGTTGCAACGGCCCAAAAAAGTGCTTCACTTTGGAGTTCAACACCAGATGGAAAGCGGAAAATCAGCTTTTTAAAATTCATTTTGACAATACAAAAAAATAAAATAGTGTGTATTATTAAACCCAAGTGACCAGGATTAAACCTCCGTCAAAGTTTCCAACTCATGTACGGCGCCAGAATAATAAATGAAGACGCCAGCATCGAGCGACAAATCCGTGACGGGGTGACTTCACCTCAGCTAACTCAAAACGACTCATCGGAAAGACAAACCACAACTAAAACCTTTCAAACTCAAAGATTGAGGCCTCGTCTTTTAAGGCTTCAATTGAAGGAAACTCAAGACAGTTTTTTTTTCAACAGGTATCGGGTACTCAAAAGGTTGCCGATACTTAAAACTAAAAAAATCGATTCTCTTTGCCAGTAGTTGCGGGTTAGACTGCTCACTATCGATTGTCTGAGAATTGCTTAAACCCGAACTGGAAAGGTGATGAAACACCGTGGCGACCTATCCACTTCCCGCTCGCCCGCAGTTGCGTGTTGGGACTCGGATAGCAATCGAAAGCCATCCCGGACGTTTGCTTACCGGCGGCGTCCTAAGCCGAAGGTGTTTAGCCGTAAGCGATCGTATGTGCGCGTCTATAAGAAGCTTAAGATATTGGTGGAATGTTTAAAGGGGGGGGGGCGGGGCTTACGCATCGCCAAACATCTGCCCACGTCGTGATCCCGCCTCACATGCGCACGGACACCAACGCGCACGGGAAGATGGCTTTGGAAACGTGTGATGACGACAAAGCAGCGTTTGAGCGCACGCCATTTCCCATTTCATGTTTCGATGAAATTGCTCACGTCGCGCTTGGTTTTCGGATGTCTTCATGATGACGTTCACTTGACCAACCACTTCCTTGCTCGCCCTCCTTGACGGGAGGCGAGACCCGCCGAGCTGGTAACTATGGTTGTGTATGCATGGCAACGGTGTTGCCAAGGAAGCAGCTAAGAATAACTGCCGTTTTTTTTGGGTTCTGGAGGTCTTGTAAAAAAAATAATTCACGAGGAACCTTTGTGGAAGCCGTTAATGAGTTTGTATTCTGGCCCCTGACAGTTCATTTGAATGAAAAGCAGTTCTGGCAATTTGCATAATGATCCTTTTGGAATCCAAAGTGCACAACACTGACGGAGGGAATCAATCACGCCTAATTACGATATCACAAAGTCATTTGGCTTTTATGTAAATATGCCAGTGTTTATGCATGGGGGGGGAGGGTCATGTCAGGGGAAAAAAAAAAAAGTTTTGAGGACACAAAGTTTATAAAAATTGCAGGAATTTGCATCGCAACATCAGATCATAGTCGTAAAAACCGCAAGAAGAATAGAAATGCGACGAATCAAATCTAAATGTCAAATCCGAGCAGTTTACCTGCCGGGACTTTATGACGTCATCAAACGGAATGTCAAGGGTGTTGCAAAGGGACCGGCCAATAAACACTCGTCGTTCTGGATGGCAAATCAAAAATCAATCCGAGGGTCACAAAAGCTGCTGAGTCAGGGATGCCGGGCCGAGGGCGGGTGTCGTCGTCGGCATCAAATATTTCTCATTTCTCGTAAAAAAAAAAAAAAAAAAGAAAGGTCATCTCACAACGTTTGTTTGGCTTTGTGACAGCCGTTAAGTGTTCTAAATAAACATCAGTAAATAAAATTAATTTGGGTGTATTCTTAGCAATTCTTTGGGAAAAGGAAGAGAAACAGTTTTACAGTAAATTGGAAAGGTTTGAATCGCTCAAAAAATGTTTCTATTAGAGATAAACATGTACAAATCTTAATTTGGGGATTTTTTTGCATTCTTGAAAAAAAAGTAATTTGAATGAGGTGAACAGTTTAAAGTGAGAACGGACTCAATCTGTTAAGAAATGTGCAAATGAGGTCAAGCCCCAGAGATGAAAAATTTGGGCTTTTATTTTGAAATTTTGAAAAATAAAAAATAAAAAATAATCGGACCAAACCGTTTTGAGTCATTCTGGTTTGTTTTTGTTAACTATAATAACCTTGGTACAACCTTGATCCAGCTGACGCAACAAGATAACGTGGGCGGGGCTCCGTTTCTGCCTTTGCATGTGTTTTGCATACAAACATGCTAATTAGCTGCGGTGGTCACTTTTCAGTCAACAGGTGTTCCCAGCATGCGTTTCAGTCGGGACCCGCGTTTGCAGGGAAACGCGACACTTGTGCCTTCCCTTTTCCCCAGAGGACACGCTTTGGAAGTTCTCCCCTCTTCCCGTCCACAGAGGAGGTCGCGAGAAAACGCGGCCGCCTCCCTAATTGTGTCTCCCGGCTGGCGAAGAGCAAATGACAGGGATGCGCAAAAAAAAGAGGAAAAGGAGGAGGACAGGAGGGTTGTTCTCGGCCATCAGCTGGGGTCTAATCATAAGGAAGCAAGGACGCGCTAGGAAAGATGGTGGAGGGTACGGCGGGGTTGCAAAATAGCGCAGAAATGCTCAAAGGTAATCGGAAAATTGGAACTGGAAAAATACAGCGAGGCAACGAATGAAATTAAAAAAAGAACGAGCTAGTGTGGATACTCTGCGGAGAAGAAGTGGGAAAGCACACCCGAGAGCAGATAGACGAGTAGAAGAGTGGGTACAGTAAAAGCTCTCCTGGCCAACGTTGGCCCGATGCCAAAGCCCCGGACGGCGATGCGGCTCGCTGCTCTCCCGCCCACCGGCCGCCTCCTCATCCCAAACGCTCGCTCTGCATTAAGAGGCCCAATCAAATATTCATTCAACCCCCCCCCCAAAAAAAAGAATAAAATGCCAGCACTTATATAACCCATACAACAACATTTGTATGGCGAGTGAAGAGCAAACAAAAAGGGTCAGCGGAGGAAATGATGGACGGCCTCCTGAGCGTGCCGCCGGAGCTAATTAACGAATAAATCACTCGTGAGGAGGAGAAGGAAAACGGCCAAACGTACATTGAGAGGAGCTCAGGTATAATAACTTTGATTTACTCGGGGAGCAACAACATGCAAAATACAAGAGCCTGACCGATTAATCGGCCAAGCAATTTAACCGGCAGATAATAGCGCTTTAAATTTTTTTTGAATCCATATCTTTAGAATTAAGGGGTCAAAAAAGAAATAATTTTATTAATTGTATTTATTTTTATTTTCATTCATAATATAATTATATAATAATAATTTTTTCAACAATCAGCATGAAGTCCTTTTCCGGAAGAATATTCACACATTTGATCAGATTTAATCCCTTTTTACACTTTAGTTTTGTTTCTCTCTTCAGGTTTAAAAGTTGTCTTCCGGGTGGACGCGACCCCGAAGCGCTTTGTGAGCTGCGGATGGACCTTGGTGCTTTTCAAGGATTTGACAAGTGCAGCGATTTCCACCGCATGTTGGGCAATAATCCAACTGGCAGGACACAAAAAGCTCTTCCACAAAAGCTCACTAAATGTCACCCCATCCTTCAAACATCACGAAAACGACCAGAGCTGAGCAAAAACGAAGTCAGCCAGCGGACTTTATCTGTCAATCAAGCTAAAAGTTACGATTCAACCTCTAAAAGACACTTCAGGAGGCGGTTTGGTCTCCGCAGGAAATAGACGAGAGTGTTTACGTTAAGATTTTCAAAACTTGTGTGTGTACGTGCGTGTGTATGTGTGTCTGAGTGTTCCGTAATGGCGAAGTAATTCTATCCAAGCGGGTCTTCCACCCTCCACTCCAAACGTCCGCTCATTAAGCTTAGCGGAAACAAATGTGCGTCTGACGTTTTAGAGTCTGAGCGGCCGCTGATGTCATGGCTGCAATCACGGCAGTACGATTGTGCTTCAGCTTTTTTTTTTTTTTTTTTTTTTACCCCACCTCTGACACCGTTTGGCATAACTTTCAAACGATTGATGCCTTCAATATGGATCTGAACACCGGCATATCCCACTTCTGACGCCATTTTGTCACAACATTCTGAGGATCAATACCAAGTACCGATAGCAGGTATCGATGTCGGGCCAATATTTATTTTAAGGTATCGGGTACTCATGGAGTCTACCGATACCAGCCACTGATACCAAAGGCAAATCTAAATGAAATGTGAACTTTAATAAATTAAAAGTACTCGAGCTATCCATATGCCGTATCGAGTGAAACTCGTACTGCTATCGGTCTGAAAAAAAGTGATATCAAACAACTCTCATGAATATATTCAAACCAGATTTGAACCCAGGTCCGTCCTATTTCTGACACCAAATATGGATCTCTGCGAAACAGAGGCTTGACCCTTCCAACAGAGGCGGAAAATTGTCGACTATTCCGAACAGAGGCCCGTGAAAAAAAAAAAGGGCTGCGTAAAAGGGGCTAATGACGCTTTGTTCGAAGCACATGCATCCACACAGAGCCTAAGTGGGTTATGAATTATGGATGCCATGTGCTATTGTCTGTAGCCAAAGAGGCAATTGACCGCCAACAGATGATTATTGATATGCGCCCGCAGTGTGTCTCACTCATTTCCATACATGAGCGGAGGGACACACACAACATCATTCCCAGTTCACTTTGGGTCACGTCATACAGGAGACTGGCTGCATGTGCATTCAGCGATGTATTGGGGGAAAAATAAATAAATAATAATAATAAAAAAAAAAACATAATTATGCTGTGCTGTGATTAGCTGTCTTACATTTTCTTAATGTGGCTTAGCAAAAAAAAAAAAAAACACAAAAAAATTTCCAACTGAGAAGATAAATCTCAATGTGGCACCTTTAAATCTCACATTGGATGTGCCCCCCCCCAGTCACTTTGTACTCATACCATACGCACGCCGCAGAGCCATTACGCCCTTCGGCTGCGTGCGTCTCGCAACAAGTGTATTTGAAGGAAGCCTTCGTTTGGCCGTGATGGCAGCCAAAGTGCTGCTCTAAGAGCTTTCAGCCTCTCCGTTTCCCAGAACAGACGTTAGGCACGTTCACATATCCGACAATTAGCCGACGCCTCGCAGGAATAACAGAAGTGGATCATTAATGTGCCGCAAAAATAAATAAATAAATAAATAAATCACATTTGGACCAGGATGACTTGGCATTTTTGGACTTTTTAATCTGTATTTATTCATTTCTTCTTTTTATTTCTTGTTTTTCTAAAGTCCACATCAAGCCGATCATATATTGTATATCAATTGGCACAAGTGCATATCAGACTGAATGTAATGTATAGAAATATTGGAATTTGTGAGCATTATATTTTACTTTTGAATCAATTAGTTTGAATTAATTATTTAATTTGAATGTACTCTTTCTAATACAACTGCTATGACAAATAAAAAATAATGACTATAAAGAAGCAAATAAAATTGGAAATAGTAGAATTCCTATAAAATAAAAAGAAATAGATGACAAAAATAATTAAAATATCCAATACTTGACACTAATAAAAAAAAAATATGGCGACCTATCAAAAAAAAAAAAAAACAAGTCTGTGCCAACTCATGATGTAGACGCCTGCGCGGTGCTTACAGAATATTTACAAAGGCTCCTTTCGGGCCAATCAATACATATTTAGGAAATGATGTATGGATGATGCGTGGCGGAGAGCGCCCATCAAATCTCTGCGCTCCGATAAAGTGGCGCCGTGGATCATTTGGTGGCGTCAAAACGCCGCGCATAAATCACAATCGGGCCCGTGCCCAGTCACGATCCAGCGGAGCGGATCAGTAAATTGCGGCAGAGATGGAGAATGGCGCCGCGTTATGATGATGACTTGATTCCGGAACTCTCCACAAATGGCTCCCGTCGTGGTGGCTCTGTCTCACTTAGCTCAGACGCTGTCACACCTGGACCGACGCCGCACCTCGTACGTCACGGCGGGAAAATGCGACCTGGCGGTTAGCGCAAGAAGCTAACGTAGCAGTCGACATCACAATTAAGTGCTCCTTCTTTTCTAGACAATTTAAATTTTCTGCTACGTCCTCCTTTCTTCTCTTTTGACTTGTCATTGCTGTCCCTATCACGTGGGTGTGTCCAACCTAAGGGGTGGGGGCTGATCTATAGTCGTAAACACTAAACTTGAGACTCCGTACTGTTTGCTCCATGACGCCTCCTCATCCGTTTTGGTTATTAGTTACGGAGGACAAGCGGAGGGAAGTCGTAGCGGAAAGCGTGAAAGCAATCCCGCGCCATCGTTTCACACTTGCCCAAGCGGCTGCCGTGATTCATTTGAGGTGCGCGGGACAGCCCCCGTGATGAATCTTTACCTTGTCGTCCTTGCTGTCTCCCACATGCCGGGCCTACTCCCTTTTTTTTTTTTTTTTTTTCCCTCCCCCGGCAGAAACACCGAAGCATTTGGTGAATGATGTGTTCTTCCCTCCCTCCCCGTCTTTTTTAAGAATCGGACAGTCGGATAAAAATCAGGAGTGGGCGTGAACAGACGGCCCGCATGCATCGACACGACACGAGGGAGCGCATGCAACACGAGCAGGAGGTTGATCTGCATTGCGTCATACGTAACAATGCTGATTTGAAAAGTAAGATCAAATATCTTCTCGGTGAGGAAAAAGGAGGTGCCTTTTTTGGCCAACGAAGCGGATCGCGACATTACGGGGTTTATTCGATTCCGGACACGTAAGTCCCTTCAACATCCGTGCGGACCTCGCAACTGCACAAATGCGCACAAAATTATTTATGGGTTGCTTTTAACATGCCCATAAGGCGAAACCTTTGCTTTAGCGGCATTTCCAAACCACCCGCTTTCCATTTTTCTTTTCAGTTTCTATGACCACACGCTCATATATGCACAAAAGTTGAATTCAATTTTTTAAAAATCGGTTTTAATTTGTCAGTTTATTGATTGAAATAAGTCGAACTGAACTAACAACCTAAAAAAAAAAACCTTTGACAAAATCGGTTTCGGTGGGCCCCTGGTCTTTAACATCGCAAGGGAGGTGAGATTTCACCCTCTATCTCAGGTGTGGGCAAACTGCGGCCCGGGGGCCACATGCGGCCAATCAAAAAGTTTGCCCAACGATTTGCATTCTGTAATTTTCACATGATATTTATATGCTCTCCGGAAATACATGGTGAAGGCTCGCAAGGAGCTTGTGAAGCGAGCGTTCTTGAGATTCTTCTTGGCGGTGTGGGCGTACGGCAGTGCCAACCTTTGTGTGTTTGTGTGTGTGCGGCCCAGCGCAGGACAGGACATTTAATATGGTGTTATTGTTCAGGGGAAGTAAATAAATACAAGGAAAAAAAAATAGCCCAAGAGGGGCTGCGCTAAAAGCCGATTAATGCTCGCTGTCAAACGCATTGTTCCTTTTTCGGAACCTCTGTTATTTGGACTGGGATTGCTTGCCAGAAAGGACGATATCGCGCACAAAGCAAACAATGGGCCTAAATGACGGCGTCAACGTCGACTGCGCGAATCCATTGGCTTGACTCGGCGCAGTCATTCAGCTTTTTTTGCACATGGCGGCGTGGAGCAGCTTGCCGCGCATGAATAACAACGTTCGACAGCAGCCAAGTGACTCAGCTGTCTCCATTGTACCATCGCCGCTTTTTGTCAACAGTTTGGAATCTTCGGCGACGGCTGCGCTGCATTTGAGGGCATCTGTTGCCGCTGTATGACATGAATTAGCACGCCGACAACGGGCTTTGGATTTTTTTCTACCTTCACGCTAACTCTAAATGATTTCAAGCGGCCTTCATTCACCGAGAGATGGCGCAGAATGAGGAGGGGTTCAAGATTTGGAGTCTTGCTCAAGCTACTAGTTAGCACTTGATGGTCCTGTCCTTTCCGCTCTCAGGCGCCGTTTGTTGGCTTTATTTTTTTTCCTTTAGGACCGTGTCGACTGGGAATGTTCCCGAGACAGGTACAGCACCGAAAAGTCAGTCCGGTTAATCAGGACGGGAAAATAAAGTGAGGGACAAGCGCTCCCACGGGGACGGTCCACCTTGTCCGTTGCCACCTTCGAATATGTTTGACCGCTAGTAGTTATTTTTAGAAACATGCTGTTTTTCTTTGTTTTTGTTTTTTTTCCCGTCAAATCAAGTAAGAGGCGGCGCATCGGTTTATGGATCGCACAGAACTGGGGAGTCACCCAGTATCCAAAACAAAATGCTTGCCTATATTTAGAAAGATAAAGTGTCCACCCATCAAATCCAAAGCCCGGATCAAGCTCCATCTCATATGAGGCGGGACGTATTCGATTACAGCGCAGATAAACGTGCTATTTTAATGAACAAGTCTGTCAATGATTGCTATTTTTCCATCAAGCCGCATTGATTTCCTGCTTCGCTTTGACAACGTCAAAGGATAATGGCCAACGAGCATGAATCTCAATGAATGACGCGATTCATATCTTGATACACGATTGCGGCACGCGAGCTCCAATCAGATCGAGTACGACATGATTCACACGGTGACCATGAAATACAATTTGACGCAATTCACTCCAGTTATGACGCATGGCGGTTCACGGCCATGATAATATTTTGTAACGTGATAAAAATACAATGTGATTCAATTTTGATATGATCTGATTCGCTCAAAGAACGAAACAAATGACTGCAAGTCAATGTAGGTTAAAAATGACCCCCCACAACTCGAAACGCGTCAAACGATCATAAATTGCACACAAAGACAAAAAAATCAATAAAACATCCAATTTGCTTCGGTAAATTAATTGGTAGAAGGTCAGTTGTGCTGTCAAGGAATCACGGGGTACCTTTCGGAGAAAAGGGGAGAACCAAGAATTCACCTGACTCAGCCACTTTTGAAAGCTCCGTTTCAATCCTCATTCTTTCCCCTAATGCGAGAAACTTCTCGGCTTGCATAAACGCAAGGACGGACAGTCCCGCAACTCTTTTGATGTCGATTCCTCCCCCTACTGTGAGCCTCCGTCTTTCATTTCACCTCCTCCGGCGAAGGGAGGACCTTGCGACCCGAGCCATAAAAGCCTTAATTGTGGTGATGGAGCATTGCCCTGTGATGACAGCATGAGAGAGGTGGGGGGGGACGCCAATTGCTCTTGCGACAGGGTCACAATGGTATATTAGCGAATTAGGAGGTATCAGGCAGCAGCCATGACGATGCAGGTGCGGTTAAACGGCAACAGAAGGATGATAACGAGCCCGAAAGAACACGGTGGGGGCTAATCGGGCTAATCACATTTAGTCTGTGTGTTCCCTGAAAAAAAAAATCGGAATCTTCAATAAGTAACCTAGCAAGGGATGGCCCAATTAACTCATTCACTGCCATTGACGGATATAGACGCCAAAAAGTACAGAGGGGCCAGACCAGGAGTGTTTTGGTAACCTCACCTCATCGGAGGAAAAAAAATTACATTTCATTTGAACGTGAACAAAAGCATTACAACATGTCTTTGATATACTGTACAGTAATTTACAATTAAAGGCCGCCTCAAATGGAGCTCGACCATGCAGTCATCAAAAAAGATTTAGAGTTGAGACATCAACAAGGAGAGGATGTCCCGTCTTTGTCTTCCACACGTGGAAATCACAGCCCAGTGTGAACAGACAGCAGGTGTCCGGGCTTCCTGGAAATAAACGCGCTGAAAGCAAGAACCGGGCCGGCGTCCAGACAGGAGGCAGCTGCTTCCCACCAAGTTGACCTGCGGTCACTGCGCAATCGGGTCCTGCTCGACAGGTACACAATGTGCACTATTTCGCACTCGCACGTGGTGAGTCGCATATTGGGCTAGCGATTAGCTCAACATGCTAGTAATTTAAATGCTAATCAAATGCTAATTTCAACTTGAGTTTTTCTTTCCACATTCAGAAAACGTGCATGTTAGAATACAGAAATACAAGTATGGATCCGAAACACTCGACAAACACCAAACGGCAGGTGCCGTATGACATTATCACCATGATCTCCCCCTCCCCGTTGTTGGCCTTTTCGAGTAAAGGCAAAGACGGAGGCAAATCACTCAAATACTGTAACTCGACAGTCACCCCCCTCGATCTTTGCGCCGGCTTCCTTTTAATTAACTCGTCCAACGCAGCTGCTTAATTACTCCTCTAACCTCCCTAATCAGTCGCTGGCTGGTGCGTGTCGTACTGCTATGCCCTTCATTATCGCGTGGCTACCACAGTCGCATGATAAAGGCGGAAAAATACAGTTTATTTTTTTTTTTTGTTGAGTGCAGAGAAGCTTGACGTTTAAAAAAAAAAAAAAAAAAATCTACGTTATTATCGGAACAATCTGTTTCTCCGTTCTCGCTCTATAATCAGGCAGCTGTGTCAAACACTGACAGGAAGAGACGTAATTACATGCTTTTTCCGAGTGTGAAAGTATCCCCCCGCTGTTGTCTAGGTTACGTCTCGTCTTCTTGTCGGCCGCTATAAATAACGTAGGAGAAGAAGTGAACTTCGGAGGGAGACCCCCGATACTATGAGTCAACAGTTGGAATTCACTCTGGCATGGAGAATTCAAAACTGGGGGTGGTTTGAGGTGGGAACGTAATGAGGCTGAGTTTATTAGCATCGCTCTTGTTTACAACGGAGCGCCCCGTAATTCCCTGACCTTCTCCGAAGCAATCCGACACGGGTATGGATTGCAGTGCGGGCATGGTCGTTCCGGTCGGATTTGCTGCGGAAATGTATACACCTGTTCTGGGTGCACGGTGGGAGCTATTACGGGACTAAATTGTTCCCACAAAAAAAAAAAAAGAAAGACAGGCACATTTGTAGGAGGTATGTTGATTAAATGAGTTTGCTTCTTTTTGATGAGCTGATGAACAGAAGCGACAAATTCATCCCTTTCTATTTGCAGCAGAGATGAAGATGAAGCCATCAGGATGATAAAGTGACATCCCGTGCACCTCTGCAGCCGCTAAATTTGACACGGGACTTTAAATAGCCGCCGCCGCGCGTGCCGGATTAGCAGCTAAAAGAAATTGTTTTAGCGTCAGGTAGTAAGGTGGCGTATTAAGGATTTCAAGTGGGCGGCTGATGATATACACACGCAGACACATGCGTACACAAATACACGCGCAAGGGTCAAACTGAGGACAAAAGTAAACTCCAGCAAAGTATATGACGATTCAGCGTCCTTCATAGGGACGCTTATCTTTCAGGCAAGTTTGAAGGGTCACACAAGCGCAAGAGGTATAAACCGTGACTTTGGGGTGTGTTGCAGTAGACAATGCTATGATACATCGTATTCAAGCGGCAATAAAAGAAATCCAATCAAAAACAAAAAAAATGTATGTGGAAAAAGTATTGCAAAGTTCTGATTTATTGTCTATAAAAGTAGTAAAAAAACAAATAAATGAATTGGAAGTTTCCTTTAAAATACAACATAAGCGAGCTGCGTGCTGATATGTACTGTGGAAGTTTTAAGGTAGTCTCTTGTTGTGCTGGAGTTTAATACTGCAGCAATGCTGAACAAACACGCTCATTAAACATTTAGCGCCATCTGACAGAAGGGACAAGGTGTGTGTGCGTGCGGCTTTGCGCTAGCGTACAGGAGCCAAACACAACCTTGACATGAACGTGGAACACGGCAAAATGATGGATGGAGGCGAAACTTGTGACGTGTCAACAAAGTGTTGATTCTGATCACGTGTCAATTTCTACTTCTTGCTTGACTTTGCGGCTTGACAGCCCAAACTCTGTGCGTCTCTGACAGCTCCTTGCTTTAAATCAATATTTTTTTTTTTTACAGCTACAGTGGTTCCTAGACATAACCCACTCGAAGTGGCCCTAGATTAATTTGGTCAAATAACGTGGCGCATTAGTTTTATGATGTAATAACAGTGTTCGCCATTAGATGGCACATCACTCAAGAGCACCCCCAACACAAAGACAAATACTTGAGCAGAGACGAGGGAGCAGGCGCCGGCTGGCAACCGAGGCCAAGTTACGTCAACAAAATGTTGTCTTTCAAGCTATGGAAAACATGATGGCTGAATTTAAACACAAACCTTTTTGCCAAGTTTGGCTAAAGTCGCTATCGCTCAATTTAAGCTGCCACTACAACAACGATCTCCAAAACACACAAACGAGAACCGTTGACAGTTCGTTTGAAGTGCATGAGGAGGTGTCCTCCAAGACCATGAATAAATTCCACACTTACAAGCGTGCATGGCGGCTTAATTGTTCGTTGCGTTCGCCTCCAGGGCTTAAGTTGGCCATCCCTGATCTCGAGCAGATTCCGAGCTTGTATTTTATGTCGGCCGCAGCGTTCTACATGGCCGGCCACAATGTGCTGCATTGGCACTCCTGCACGCTCATGCTCACATGCGCTAATGTCATGTGCAGCAGGCTGAAGTGTGTGCCGCGAGACGGCCGCCGCAATGAATGTTGACGTGTGTGTTGGCAAATTAGCGCCGCGTCCTGAGAGGTGTGGGCCGCCGTGACATGATGAGGTGGAAGAAGTCCGTATTGGGGTACGGGGATCAAATTTGGTTTCGCTGTGATGTGCGGTGTGTTAAGAGTGATTTTCTGATTTAATGATCCTCAAGTATTAGCCTAGCACTTGTCAAATTAAAACAAAAAGTTTTGAGGAACTTCAATAATGTATTTCATGCTTCACCGAATTCCTCTGCGCATCTCATATGAGGATTAAGAGGTGAAACCGCGCAAATAGGCGTTTACTCCACCCCCACTACGACCACCTCATCCAGCCTTCAATTCCCGCTAATAGTTTTAACGCCTTTCACCCAGTTTGCGCATCCGACGCCGCTAATTGATTTGTCAAGAGTGGAACGAGACATTTCATTTCCGTCTGGAGAGTGCCGCTGATGTCGTGGATGGGGAGGATTAAGGCGAGCGGAAGTGGCGGCACATCGGTTTGGGGGTGCGCGGCAGAGAGGCAGACTGACAGGAGGCTGGCAGGGATTTACACGGTCGCATTTAATCCACGGCGAGAAGGACAGGGGACTTGCCAGACATCTTAACGGTAAACATTGAAATGAATATTTATGACATCGTTTAACTGACCTTTCCGAGACTTTTAAAGCACCCATTTCGAGAACGCAAAAAGTCAATTCATATCCAATGACTAAGACCCGTTATTTCACTTAACTCTTTTTCTGCCCTTGTTGGCTGAAGACGTGAGTTAATCAGGCTCAAGACCAGTTTGGTAAAACCTGCTCTCAACTGTTGAAATAAATAATGAAAAGAAAAGCAAATAGTTAACTCTCAGACTCCAGACACATTCCAAATTCTCATAAACCCTTCTTAACAGAATCCTGCGATTTTTCCTTTTTTTTTTTTTTTGTTTAAATGGGACAAAAGATTACACACTAGGGTTTCTGAATAAATGTGACTAGCGCTAAAAAAAAAAAAAAAAAAAAATGCATAATGAAGCCCTAACAGACGGGATGAACTTTGTATCCGAGGCCGGATAAATTACTGCCTCAACAACTGATTTAATACTTGACACGCTAATCCGCATTAGCCTTTGGCCATTCACAATGCGGCAGAACATTTAAATAAAACATCCTAATCTCTTGTCGGTATTCCCAGAAAGAAAGGGGGGGAGACAATCCATATTTCCTGGGCTTTATTAGTCTGGATAATTGTGCGTCGTTGCTCGGTGTTGTTAACGTGCCAATGCGTTATTAAGAGGCGCGTTTTATATCTGCAGCGAAGTCCAGCTTTATGGTGTCGATCTGTGACTTACATCGCAACATAAATTGAGTTCCAAAGTGGATTATCCAATGTAGGAATAGAGGGGCTCTATCTTGTCAAGGGCCACTTAAGTCTTAAGGAAGTCCTCCTTGCAACGATCGTGATTTCAAAATGACAAAACAAAAACGGCGCCATAGCTGGTTTCACATGGCAACGCGAAATTTAGTCCGTCTTTTATCGCAAGAATTTATGCTTGAAAGGAAACAGGAAGTCTGCCATAATGAAATGAATTTTGGTCGGCATGGTATAATCTCGAGAAAATATATTTATAAAGTACAGTTTAAAAAATATATATTTTTCGGGGGTCCTACAGGAAATTAAGGTCCTAGCACACTCATGCTAGGACGGATCAAGCACTTTCCTGGGCCATTTATGGCCCACGGGCCGTATATTGCTGAACCTTGCTCAAGTGTTTCTTTCATAATGGCGTGCCATCGCTCCAAAAAAAAAAAAAATCAGACAACAACGTTGCAAATGGGACAACATGGGTGCAACTTTTCTGAGCGTCAACAATCATCCATCAGCATTAGCGTCGTTATTTGCTCTCCGACACCTCCGTCATTACTTTGGAACAGAAAAACTGCGAGTACGTAAGACGACAGTGTGGCCTTTAGATACCGTCACACTCTTTTAAGAGGAATTTATTGCACAACAAGAATCCTTCGGGGGGGGGGGTCGTTGTTGGGGTGCTGCCAGAAGTGGCGGCCAAGTGCCGTTCAGCCCAAACCCGTCGGGGGGGAGCCGCTGCGTGAAAAGAGTCAAGGCGGCGAGTGATTTGGGTGCAAAGGTGAACGGGATGAAGGACACTTAAGCGGCCTGGCCGAGTGAGACCAGCGGATTTCACGCGAGACGAGGCTTGAAGGGTGGCGTCAAGTGCGCCTTGTTTGCGGCTCATCAGTTAAAAAAAAAAACATTTTGAATGCTGCATGGGAACAAAAGTAGCAGAATCGCGAACAAGTGGCTGCAACCCCGTTTAACCTCACTCATTTTCTTCATCGTGGGGGTTTTATTTTTAAGTCATGGTTTCCACGCAAGTCATTTAGCTGCTGATGTGCTGCGAAAACATCGGATCGGCATGCGAGAGACATTCTTCTAGCATGTAAACGCAAAAAAGCTGCTTCTCTTCAGAATATCTTCAACAGTGGAGGAAGGCGAGATTATTAAATCTTTCAATGGCATATCGTGGAGGTGCAGAAAATAAGACGAAGGTTAAAAATAAAAAAAAGTATAACGCGTGGAAATCAAAAGGAGGCATCGAAGCCGAGCGAAAACGCCTCCCTCGGATTATTTGCATGCGAGGTCGGTGGCGACGGACCAGCTGCTCTGCCTTCTCACGTAGCCCGGGCAGAGATGAAGCGCTCTCTCGGTGTCGATAAGTCATCGCCGTGCGGGTGGCGGTCGCCGTGGCAACGACGCAAACACAAATGAAGGCAAACGATGGGACACAAACGTGCCGCCGAGCGCGATTTGCATTTCATTCTTATCTCATTACATTTTTTTTTTTTGGGGTGTCAATGTGGTGGGAGGGAGAAATTAAATCTGATATTCTCAGATTGCTTCTGAATGTGGACAAAAATCCACTGATCTCAATATTTCCTAACGTGGCTGCAGCAAAAACATCCACGACAATCATCGAAATGTTAAATAAAAAGAACAAATCAATTCAGCAAGAAACACGACGTTGACAGAATCTGATTTCGAGGGCCACCAAAATTGCAGTAGTGGGCTCTGATGTGGCCCCGGGGCCTTGAGTTTGACACTGGTGGGTTCGTATTACAGAGTTGAGGTTTGATTTGTTTCACGTGGTCACGACGTTGAAAAGTTTCAGGCGAGGGTAGCATTTGGGTCAGTTTCAGGAAAAGTTGGAGCTGGGTTTGGTCACTCACTTTAAACAGTAAAATCACAAGGGAGTCTCTTGGAAAAATAAAAAAAAAATGGAGCCCGCCGTGTAAATCCAGAGCTAGCGAGTTCTGCTTCTGGACCTCAGCGGGGACCAAAGGTTTGTACATTTCACTGACAAACACAGGAAGCGGAGCCACCTGAGGCCGCACTTTGATGAATCCTGAAGGTGATCGATAGGGCGGCAAACGTAACGACACCGCTTTGAATTCCAATCAGCTGCGCGCCGAGGAAGGAAATCCAGCGTCCTCCCCTCGAGAGGGAAGAGGCGACGAGAGGAAGCGCGGGCAAGCCAAAGAGCTTTCAGAGGACGTGAAGGCTCGTTGGCGATGTTGCTGAAAAGCTTTTCAAGTAGAGGCCGTGAGAGCAGCTGCCCTGGCGGACAGCGCGAGAGCCAAAGCGGAAGGGAGGGCGAAGACTTCTCAAAGTGGTGTCGAGCGAGCGAGGGAGGGAGATGTCAGGGTGGCAATAACTTCCCGCACTGGAAGGGGAATAAAGCTGAGCTCAGCTTTTTCATTTTCAAATAAAAAGCTGAGCGTGTCTGCACGAGGGCGTCCACGAGCTCGCGTGTGTGTGGCGTTCACGCGAATGATCACTTTCCCCGCAATTTGCGCCGCCCGCCGGGGACGAGGGCGACGCTAAACGAGGAACGGGAAGACGGCGAGGCAACGCATTAGCCTTTCACCTCGTTTGTCACTCGGGCAGAGCCAGCCGACCTCCGCTATTTATTATTTTTTTTCTCTTTCCACTTTTGCACATCTTTTGATGTGCAGGCTTCATCAGTTTCGGTTGCAACAGGCTGAGTTGCACGTCGGTGCAGTCCGAACTTAGTCTTGTTGCTCGAGCTGATGAATGACGTCAGGACAAGAATGCAAAATGGTGCAAAATCCCTCCCTTTTTTTACAAAAGTGACTTGTTCCGCAACTCCAGCAGTTAGATCTCGAGAGAGCGACGCTTAATTACAAAAACGGCGTCTAATGCAGGACAATTTAGTCCCGATCCGAATGCGTACTCTCAAACCTCTTGAACAGACTCGGATTTTATGCATCATTCGCCACCAGATTAAATTGAAATTGTTTTGCAGACGCCAACTTAGCGACGCCTTTTCCTCAAGCGCCGTTTCCCACTCGTCCTAATTGATAAATCACGGCGCACGTGCGAGGCAACGCCACCGGCGGGGGCTGTAATTCTTCCGCATGTGAGCCCTCCGCGGTAATCAAGCAAATGAAAGCAAGCGAGGTGGAGGCTTCGTTTTAGCAAAGCCAAGCAAAAAAAAAAAAAAAAAAAAAACACACGCTGAGTTTTTATGGCGAAGTCGAGGCGGCTTTCGTTTTGCTCCATCTCCATTCCGACTGTATTTGCGATTTGAACTCCTTCTCGGGGAGTGGGCGATTGCGTTTTCATTGCAGCCCGGCTAATTGACATCGACAAACGGCGCTCGCTGCATCGGTGGCTGTCTCTGAAGAACCTCCCGTGCACTCTGGCAAGTTCCCTTTCAACTCCGGCTGAGGAAGACGCTCCTTTATTTACTCGAAACGCGGCTTTAGCGCAATCAATAACGGGCCCTCTTTGCTTTGAATACGACCTTGGGACGCGCACAAGTGTTACATTATCAGCAAAAACTATTTCAAGTGACGCATTTGAAGTACCTTTTTTTTTTTTATTTTGAACATTTTGGAAAAGTTGTCGTGTGAAACGCATCTCCACATAATGGTTGGCTCAACCTCAGTGAGGAGATGACGTTTGCAAGGATTTACTCCAGATGGTGGCGCTTCTTTGACGTGCCGTGTGAGGTCATGTGTCACAAATGCGTGTCAAACGGAGGCGTTGCATCGCAGACGATTCCGATGACACGTGGATGTGCATCCCTCACACACAGCCGCTCGGAGATGCTAATCGTCGCTACCTCTTGCAAACCCACGCCACCGTCAATCTAGGAGGTTCCGTCTGATCTGATTATGATTGCGGGATAAGCGGATTGAGGTGGCGGTGCCGAAATGCAAGGCTGATTAGAGAGGCCTGCTGGAGGGAGGCGGGACGATGGAGGTGAAGGTGTATCGCTTGCGTGTTGAAGGCCAAGCAGGGATGCGCGATGCGACGATAACGCTTACAAGGAGACGGCAACTTATCTCGCAAGGGAGCTGCAAGGCTGCGATGACGAAAATGACTTTTCAGCGACCCGTGGGCAGGCTTATCGCCGCATCAAGTCAATTGCACGTGGCCAACAAACAATCCAGAATTTCCTGCCTTAAAATGTCAGCACCTATTGATTTCACCTTCCGTAGGCCGACCACAATTTCAGCAAGAGTGCGAAAGGTTGCGAACACGGCAGGTAGAGCCGCGTAAGAACGGCACTCATATCCATCTTTCATATTTGAATGGGAACACGACATTGAATGAGGCCGAACGCTCCGTGCGCTGGCGTGAAAAGCCTGGGGGAGCACGTGAGAGGCAACGAGCAGCTCCGAGAGCCACTGAATTCAATTTCTGTCGGCATTTCGACGCATCGCGTGAACGGAATGATTAAAAACAACTGGCAGACATGTCAAGAAGAAACAATCATCTCTGTAAAATGCTCCTGGATATTGATTGGGAAAGCAATTCCTGGCTGGTGAATGCAATCCAAAAGACTTCTACAGACATCCTTGATTGCATTACGAGACTCAGCTGCAACCTTTGTATTCAATATCCACGCATGCTAATCTCAACGTATACATTTAGACTCGCTAATCACAAATGCCACCGAGGAGACGCAATGCGGGTGTGAAGTAACTAATACAGACCATCCTGATCTGAAACTTACACAAACATCAACTCCAAAAAAAAAAAAAAAAAAAAAATATGACATCTGAACTTTGACCCCCCCCCCAACCCCCTCTGGGTCTGCATCTTTGTCCTGATCCGGTCACCCTGAGCCAAAGTCACCAAGTTTTGTGCACACAAAAGCTGCTGCATTCGAACATTTCTCACCCCGCGACCGTTTCATTCATTATTCATGCAAAATGATTTGCAAAGATCCAGCTCAGCATCCTGGGGCGCAACTCCCGCGAATGCATCTCTGACATCGCTCGCCGCTTTTTATTTTTCCTCAACTATTACATTTTTTTTTTTTTTTTGTGATGCTTGAGCGGACGACCACAGTGGAGTCGGTCCAACTTCCCAGTTCCTCCTCAAACATGTTGATAAATCTTTGAGGAAGAAACGCGCGGCACTTTCTTGTTGACGTACAAAATTTCCCACAGTGGGACTGGAAGAGATTATCCTCTCACTGTATCAATTTGATGGCTTCGGCTGAACGTAACCCGAGCTCGTCTGACCCCGCTGAAAAAGCTCGATTGACCTTTACGAGTGCGGTGCGGTGTGTACGACCTTTGCACCGGGGAAGAGCGCGCTTACATCACAAACATTACTCAAGTGTCTCTGCATGTTGCAAGCTGAGCACCGGCATGTTTTCATGGACGCCTTTCAAAGGTTCAGCCCTTGGCCTCTAAAAGGCTTCCCTGACCTCACGGCGCAGTCATCCAAAGTCTATTTTCAAAACGGCGCGATCACACGACCGAGCCATTTAAGTCACGTTCCAGCTCTCCGCCCCCCACAAAAAAATGCAATGAGAATGAAGGCGGGATTTCCCTCGAAAAGGCTTCCCCCCCGCGCCATGCGCACACATGTCTGGAAAAAGACGGACCGCTCTATCGAAATATCGCCTTCCGTTTTGAATCAGAGGGACTTGGCTTTCGAGGAGATATCGGCTTCCGTCCCACCGTTCAAGCGCCGTTTGTCTCAATGCAATTATGAAACTCCGAGAGCATCCTTGGCAATCACAAATCACTTAAGAGCTTTTTGCACGAATAATACATGAAAGACGAGTGAACGGAAAGGAAAGCAGTAAATATCACCCGCCTGCGACTGTCAAAACTGATTACACTGGTACTATGAAGTTCAAACTAAACCAAAAATTCCTCGGATCAAAAATCGCATATTCAAAAGGTCAATGACAGATGACATTTTTCACAGGTGTGAACATGAGTGTAAATGTTTGTATACATGTGCCCAGCAATTGGTTGTCCAACCAGTGCATGGTGCGTTCCAAATTTAGCCTCCAGCTCATCCGCAACCTGAATGAAGTAATCTAGAAAATGGATGTTGCGACGGTCCTGAATATGGTTTATGCCAGATAAACACAAAGACCTCAAAACTTGCGTGAAAAAGTCAGATCATTCCAAACCCACCCAAAAAAGTTGAATCTGCATCAATCGCATAAAACCACACGCTTCATTCACCCGCGTCTTTTATGATCCACTTGACATGGAATATAATCCCAGAACGCCAGTGCCCTGCCCTGATGAGATCAGGACACTTGAGACCTGACGTCTACAACCAGTGATTGGATTTCATCAAGTCTGGCTGACCTAATTGAGAAGGGACGAGTCCGAAAACGGCTGGAATGAGGGCAGCCGAGGCTGAGGAGGAGTTGAAGGAGATGTCACCGTTTTTTATGATCGGAGTTATGGCCGTGACATCGCACAGCGCCTAGTAAACTTGGGGAGGGGGGGGGGGGGAGGTCTTACTTTAACACGGCTTTTATAATTCGATTATTACTGTTTCATGTGAAGAGGAAGCATGATACGGAGGGGTATTGTGAAACGATGGCACTTCGCCTTTCGATTCCCTACCTTGGCAGCGACAGACGAGCCGGGCTTCTCCAAGAGATCCCACAGCTTCTTCCTCTTCTCTGGGCAGCAGGTGTTGTCAAACTCGCCGTCGCCCTCACGTTCCCTCAGGGTCTCCGCCTCCCTGCGCAGCTCCTCGTTCATCTGCTCCTTCTTCTGGTGGTAGCGAGCCTGGCAGCAGGACTCCAGGTAGATCTCATCAATCCCCCAGAAGTCCAACTCCTGGCCGAAGGAAAGGGCGCACATCTCCTCCATCATGTGAAGCTTGCCCGTGCGGTAAAAATTCAGGATTGAGGTGAAAGCCCCGGGGTGGCGGTCGAAGAAGTACTCGTTCTCGTTCAGGCTGTAGTCGTCACACACCTCCATCAGGGACTCGTGCGTGTTGCAGTCCCGCAGTTTGCCAAGGCGGGTCCTCGGCAGCCGGTCCAGAGTCCGCCACAGGACTTCGTGGTTGAGGCCGCCGACGTTGAGGCGGACCCGGCGGGAGCGGGCTTTGGTGCGGATGATGTCGATGGGTTCCGGCGGCACCGAGGGAAGGGGTAGAACGTTGGCGGGCTTGAGCCCGACGGGTCCCAGCTTCTCGGCCATGGCGACGGAGAAGACCCAAAAGACTTGTGACGGTTTCAAAAAGTCCACCAAAGAGAGCCTAAAAATGGGCGCTGGGTCTTTTGAAGGCAAGTCGCTCCATGGCTGAGGAAATAGAGCAAAGCGTTTGAATGATGAAACGTCCGGCAGTATTACAAATTCTCTCGGCAACACCGGTAATGACCCCGCTTCATCACGTCTCCGGGAACGTGGTGGCCGGATCAATCACTTTGCTTTAAAAGTCGATATTTCTCGCGGAGAGTAAGATGAAAGCTACATTGGAGAGGACGAATCATCATCCGTGTCGTCATTCACGTTACGCTTCGCACACGGTTGACAAAATGTCTCGTCTGCATTTAAAGCACACGAACAGCAATGCTCTTTCGAAGTAAATTTGAAATGAACGTCTTTAATGTTTTAGTTCAAAGTAACGGGATGCGTCAAATGGATCAGTCGCATCCGGAGCATAACGGCAAGATTATCCGATTAAAATAGTGAAGCGACATTCTGTCTAAAAGAATTTTGCACTTAGTTGCACAAATTTCTCCTTTGCATTTGTTCATTTGACACAAACAGCAATGCTGTTCTCGGGTCAAGTTGACTCGGTGCTTGTACAAGTTATCCCAAAATTTCGCAATAAAGATTGTTCATAAGTCATTATTAATTTAACGACATCATTTTAGCAATAACTTTAAAGTGTGTCAACATAACAGTGAATTTTACACTTTGTGTTTATTCTCAAAAGTCGACATTGTTGCCTCTGGAGAACCTCCGCGTGAGCCAAAAGCAGTTTTTTTCGGGGGATTCTGTGCCTTGCTCAAGGGCACACCAGTCATGTGTGTGAACCGGCACCCCTTTCCAGGGTTCCTTCATCACTCGACCATAATCTGACTATGATCAAGTCAATGCGAGACAAGTGACGCGAAGAGGGAATTCAATAACATCACAACATCGTATGAATATGAAATAATGCAACAGTTTCTCGAAAATTCGTGAGTTTTATGACATTGTTTCCCCTCCACAACACAAAAATTACGACTATTTTTTTGCATAACATTCCACCACATGCACGCCAAACGTTTTAGCTGTTGTCACAGAAAGTACGAAGGGTCTTACCTTGCCAAGATAATTCACATTTGTCCATGCAAAGTCCGTCCATCGAAGCGGGATCTCCCCCCTCGTCCGACTCCAGTCCTCCTCCGACGTGTAACAGTCAAGCTTCCGCGGCCGAGAGCGATCCACAGGCACCGCGCAGAGACCGCCGCGCGTCCCGCATGCTGTCGACTTGAGTGTGCTGGTGTGTGTGCATTAAAAACGTCTTCCTCTTAACGCTCCATCATTGCCGAGAGAGAGAAAAATAAGAGTCCCGCCTCCATCCGTGCGCACTCGCTTGTTGCAAGCACTTGCGTGAAAAGGCAGGGAGGGGAGTTTCGGGAGGAGAGTGCGCCGAACGAAGTGTCCAGATGTAGCGGAGTGTGCGCACGCACACACGCCAGGGAGCCGAGAGGGGCTGCAGCACCTCCCCGGCGAGGGGTGAACTGACTGGCCACCACCATGCAGATCGCGCTTGCAGGAAGGGTGGGGGGCTGAGGGCCTGATGCACGCGGTTGCGTAAACGCTGATTTGTGTGGGAAGTGAGCGACGCACAAGCTGTTGATGCTGTACGGCTGAGTTTTAACGTGACAAACTTGATGAATCAGCAGCAGTTAGGAGTTTAGGAAAAGGACATTTGGTCAGAGAAAGAACCACAGTGTTTACACCAGGCAGTGTGCACATATATATATATATATATATATATATATATATATATATATATATATATATATATTTATATATATAATTTTTTAATTAATTAAGTAATTTTTTTATTATTATTTATTTAAAATATCTATGCACTTTTATTGTTGTTTTTTGTTTCTTTTTAAAATGAAGATGATTACCACCTTCTTTTAGTAAAAAAAAAAAAAAAAAGAATTAATTTAAAAAAAAAAAAAAAAAAAAATGGAATTTTTCACCCTATGAAAAGACAACCAAAGCACCAATATATGTATTGTGACACCAGGGAGCACATTTCGTTATCAGATCACGTTGAAGATTGGATTTAGGTGGGCTGACCACTTGTTGAACCCAAATTTTGACCCATCGTGCTGAGTCAAATCCTCAACCCAAAGCACTGGAATAATAAATAACCCAACATTGCCTCAGCACTGGGTTAGCTACGTCACGCAATTTTAACCCAGCACTTCGAACAGGCAAAAACAACGCGTGACAAGGTGTCAAGCACTTGAGACGTGTAAACTGATCCCGAGCAGAAAAGAAGACGCCGGCCTGACCCTAATTCTTGAACAAGAGAACAAGTGGGCTAAACCAGACACACCTGCACGCCTCCGCCACGTAATCAAAAGCCACCTTATCCTCTGCTTATGAACACGTAATGATCTGCCCCACTCGCCTCTCTTAAATGAATAAATAGAGACATTAAATTATGCATCCCTTATTATCTCCCGGATCATTAGCTACACTGACGTATCGGACTCGCTCACTCTCACTCGTGAATATTGTTCAATAGAGCCGTGATATTTCCCCGTCGAGCTCCCGTGTGTGTGTGAGGTGGGATTGAATATTCCCCCTTAGCCAAGCGCTTTTCAGAAATTTGATTATGCACTGCATACGTGTAATTGATTTCCCCGCCATGTCCCTTCCTCCTCGGGAAGAGTGATCAATAGGGCCGCATTGATTAAAGGAAGGCTTTGCCGCACAAATAGCGAGCCTTAACTGCATGTGTGCGCTTGAAGGTTAAAGGCGCACTGCGGGTGTCACGCGTGGTCTCGTCGTAATGGCAAATCACATATGGGCCCGATGAATTATTTCTACAGTACGGGGGCTTTGCCTTCATCACTTGGCCAGGCACATGCGATATGAATGTCAACACGCGCTTCTGGAAGGTTCCCGAGTTCAGTCGATGACTTACGGTACGTGGAAGAGATTTGGGCAGGGCACGTCGCGTCGGGTTAGCGTTGGCCTCGCAGGAAGTGGTCAAGCCTGCAAGAAGATTGGGGAAAAAAAAGTTTGGCGGCCATGTTGTGTGAAGTCATGCAAAACACTAGAGATGCAGAACGAAACACATTTTTAAAAATCGCCGTCAAACTGGCCACTTCAAACCAAAATGGCCGACCTCTTTTTAAATTTCATGAACTGCTCCTTGAAAGTTTTTTTTTTAATGCATGTTAGCCTGCGAGCTAGCTGGTGGTTCGCTTCCCCTCGTGGCGGTGTGGAAAAGCCTTGCAGTGACACATTTTTGCCACCAGAGGCTTCAAGTGGAAGTCCTGACACGTCAACCGTGGTTGTCTCGATTTTCACGCCTTTTATATACTTGGTGATTGACCGGGTTGTTAAAAATACTCTTCTTTATGTTGAGTCCAATTTACAAGACATTTTTATTTCCACTTTACAGGGACTTGAAATCAAGTACTATTCGGTGGACAATCAAAGTCGAATGCCTCAAGCCTCGCAAGGGATGAACCAATTCCGTGTTGGTGCAACTGGTTTCACTCATCTGTGGAGGATTCACCGTTGCGCTGGTGTAGATGTTGATAATCCAACCACGCGCGTAAGGGCCACGGTGACGGACCCTCTCAAAGGTGGCGTGTTCTGAGGCGATAATGATGCGTCTTTGAGATGTGCTGACGGTGTCAGAAGCGACAAGGAGGGATGGAGGGGGACGGGTGGGAGGGGGACTTGCGCAAGTCCGACCGCGGCTGTTGTCGGCGTGAATGAGCGGATACTTTTTGTGACAAATTGGAAAGGGAAAATACAGCAATGCACGGACAGCTCAGGGATGAGGCAGCTGCTACAGTCAATCAGCTCGCTCCAGTTCGGGACTTGTGACAATGCCACGCCGCCACGCTGCTGTTTAGTCTCCGCGCTCGACACGTTAACACAACATAGCAGGGGGATGTTGACGTTTGTAAATAAATGCATGCTGTCATCGCTAGAAAACACAAGTTCCTATTTTTCATTTTTTGCATTAGTGGTACTTCTAAAAAAAAATCTAATTAAAATCAATTAAGCAATTCAATATATCCATTTAATAATGTATTTCATGATTTCTAATCATGTCTATTGCATGAAAAAGCAACAAGAACCTGTGCTTAAAATTGACCTGGAAGTCGGTTTCATAGTTTGACGCAGCCATTTTCGGGTACTCTGAAGTTTGAAAAATGAGCCCTGGACGCCATTTTCACCAAACGACGGCAAATTGGGGAGATGTGTCTATCACGGTTTTATGCCCGAAAAAAGACGGCCATTTTAGTTTCAGTAAAAACAAAATGTGGGCTGTCTCTTCATAAATAGAAAACTGCAACACAATCGCAAAAAAAAAAAGGTTCTTTTGTCTCCCCCTCTCCCGTCTGTTTCCCAGTGCCTCATCGTTATGAGAATCACGCACAAAAAAAAAAAAAGGTGTCATTTGTTATATTGAAATTTGGGGAAGGTCCAGTAATCCCTCAGAGCGAGACCACCAACTGTGAGCATAACGAGCATGCGCCAGTGCCTGTGTGTACGCTGCTCAGCAACACGGGAGGAAATACACGGATTGCACCAGCCCATTTCTTTTTCTCTCCCGTTCGTTCTTTCTTTCGTTCTTTCCTTCCCTCGTAGCTATTAATAGATGGCGGCCATGTCAAGGTCCACACAAAGCTCCCACCCGCCCACAGTGGGCAGCAGAGGCCTTCAGTTTAATGGCCCGCCATAACCCAAAGTCATAAATCGGCGTCACCTCTTCATTCATCCAACAACAAACACCTGTTCACCTCTGACACTTCCAGCAGCAACCCTACAAGTCAAAAATACACACAACACCACACACACACACACACACGGGCTATGTCTGTAATAATGCTGCCACAAAATCCCATTTGAAACGCCACCAAGGACCTCTTTTTATGTCATCTACGCGTTAATCACTCGCCAGCGCCAGCGATCAAAACAAGGTAGCCATGTCCTCATCGCACAGGCTGTAGTTTTGTGTCGGCGGCTCGGGTGAGACGCGCACATACGCACACTCACGATTGATCATGGCTCAGTGCGGCCGCTTGTGTTTGCATAATACTTCCAGGACGGTGAGTCCTAATTGGAAAAAAAAAAAAGGTTCTATTTATTTGGATTCTCATTGCGACTGCCTGCTGTGTAGTACAGCTCAGACTGGCAAAACAGAAGCATAAAAGGATGATACACAACACTAATGGAACTAAAGAATGAAAAGAAGCTTGATAAAATCTCAGGTAAATGTGCAAAAGAAAAGTGCTAGCACGCATTGTCATTTTGTATTATATAAAAGCAAGGAAAAAAATTTGACTCTCACTAGAAAACCAGAAACACATTTAGCGCAGGTTGTCCATTTATGTGCTGATTAAAATGTCACCATCTTTTGGACTAAATTTTTAGATATTCTTGACATATTATTTTGATGATTACTTGAGCCTAATATATTTGTGGTGTTTTTTTTTTTTTATCCTTGAATAATGCAACAAGATCTTATTTTGTGGTCTTACCTGTTAGCCACATCTTGCTAGCAAATGGATCCCAAAACATTCAGGTGCCCATTCAGGTGCCTGATTAAAATTCAAGAGTTTCACCTTTAAGAAGAAATGCATATACAGCCACATACGACCATCGTGCCTGCTACATTAAAGCATAAATACAAAAAATAAAGTTTTCTTTTTTTTGTGTGCTGTTTTTGTTATTTTCTGCTCTTAACTGCTAGCCTATTCTTCTTAGCTACATCTTGCTAACAAACGGGACCCAAGCAGAGGCTTTCCATTTATGTGCCTGAGTGAAACTTTTCCACGTTTGAGGCCACTTTGTTAACTAACTATGATTTATTTTTGACTGAAATATAAAACGACTTGTGTCACCTCCACATTTAATAATTAATTTGATTCATTGGACTGAATTGTCCATTCATGTCCCTGATCAAAACTCAAGAGTTTTTTATTATTCTTGAGATACAAAGACATTTAAATCATATAACTACTAATATTGGGACCAAATATTAAGATGTCAATTTTTTTTCGATTTTGAATGACTAAGAAATGGTTCAGCTGATAGCGTTCGAGTGGTTGTCTCCCAACCCACAGGCTGTGGGTTCGATTCCTTGTGACCAAAGTGTCCTTGAGCAAGATACAGAATCCCCATTTGCTCTTATTGCTGTGTCATCCGTAAGTCGGTTTGAAACGCTACGAGTGCCTTGCAGGTGGAGAAGCGCTATGCTAACATTAATTGATATGCGTTGATAATATTGCATTCGTTGACCCCGTAGTGATCACAGGCATACTTTGCGTTTGTCAAGTGCGGCAAGGTGTTATTGGACTCTCTTCCACTTGGTCATATTTTCTTACGAAATTGGGAAACGGCCAGACATTTATGGGCCATAAGTAGGCGCTGGCGCTAGCCTTGGCTAGCTGACAACTTCATCAAGTCATCGAATAATAATGTTCAATCATGATCAGTGTCCGGGCGGTGATGTCATATCACTTCACTTGCTGTTTCTTCAAGGTTACAGGACGTATCGCTCTTTAAACGCCACGCAGGCTTGCTCGGGTGTCAATTAAGTCGCCGCTCATTCTGAGGTTTGTCCTTGGGATGGAACAAACCAGGGATTAAGGTAGCGCAGCTTGATGACCTGACAAATCATCAAATTGGCCGTTGTGCGACGACTGGTTGAGGGTTTTCAAACATACCGAGGACAGACGGAGCTCTTTCTCATCACGGGGCGACACTCCATCACGTCGAGGACTTAGTTGAACTCTCTCTGCATCTCAAGCGGATTTCCAGAGTCAACAGAAAAAGCTGCGCTTGTTTGATGTTAACTTGACAAAAGGGACGCATCACATCCGAGGTCCTTCGTTGGTATGCAAAGCTTAATCCCCAAAGGGATTCATGTGTGACTTTTAAGGAGATCACTTGCATCCCTCATCTTTGTGTTCTACGATGCTCGCTTAACATTCTCCTGCATATTAAGGTTCAAATGTGGTCGCTCAACAACCAAAAGCAATCAAGGACGACTTTGTAGTGAGGGACCATGTGGAGAATGGGGAATGGTCGAAATTGAGCGTTTAAATGACTGACTCAGACACATTCCGACATATTCAAGAGGAAGAGCTCGTCAAAGTACAAAGCCCTGCAATTTGCCTTTTAGGTCTTTATGATTTTCCAAAATGGCCGACTTTAACTTAAGACATTTTGCGCGTTCTGTTACGATGCGCTCCCCAGTGAGTTTTGGTTTTATTTGATTTATTCTGTTCACTTTAACTTTATTTTGTATGGTTTATTTTGGGTGTAATTCCACTGCAAGCCACTAGATGATGACTGCTGTGTTTAACGCTATAAATTTGAAAGATGCGTAAAAACAGGAAGTATTTCCAGTTCAGCCTCATTTTTAGATAGAAAGCAACCATGATAGGTTCATTTTATGATGTCATATTGAAAAATAAACCCAACCAAATATGGTCAATGTGATATGCAAGTTTTCGTAGTAAAGCAACAAAATACGCCATGATGCATTTGACAAAATCAAATCTCCGCATTTAGTCCGGGAAGTCCATATACATTTCGTACAATCACCCAACAGCTGACGGCAAAGTGCCGGTGGTTGCTAAACAGTAGGCCGGCTCCTCAGCTTCCTCCACCCGTGGGCAGTTGTCTCATTCAAAATGCTCATCCTATGAAGTCATCTTTTGCTGAATACTCCCGCCTTAAAAATAGATCCCATAGTACGCGCTGTGCCTCGCAATGAATTTGTTTGGGTGTACGCCAGTCGCGGTGGGTTCTGACATTCTGTACGTGAGCTTCTCTTCCAGGAAAGGTTTTTTTTTTTTTTTTTGTGTGGTGTTCGTTGCGATATATGGTCTTTGTGCTTGTGAGACTTGACTCGAGCCAGCCAGCGGGAGATGAGGTTTTTAACGACGTCTGTAAATTTACAGACAAGACAAGCCCAGGGGGTTTCTCGTCTATGGGGGCCTTCTTGCACCTTGACATTTGAAAGTTCCAAAAGTGGCATACAAAAAAAAAAATCGTTTTGCAGATTTGCCATGAAAAAGAATGAGCGATGGTTTCTGTCACCAGTTTCACGAAATGAGCCGCAATCGGAAAGAAATGCGCCATACAAATAAAGAGTATTGCATGAAAAAGGCCTGCAGCTTTTCATTCTGTTCGTCTCTGCAGAGAAAAAGCAGAAAAGGTATTTTTGGAGCCGTGACCCATCTGGCCCGCACGACGTAAGCTTGCGATCCCGTCGCTGGAAGGTTAACGTGGTTGCGATGATCCAAGGACCGCCATCTGTCCTCGCCGGTTGTCAGCGATAAGTCATTTTCATACGTCTCAACATCATTTCCCTTTTGAACCCGTGTTGTATGGATGGGCTTGTTGCGCCAAGGAGGGCGGCCAAAAAACACCTTGGCGGGGATCACGTTGGCCTTGCGTCACCCGTGGAGAGTTGTTGGAGATTTTATTATTTTTTTTCATGGCATTAATTAATTGCTGCGCTTGTTCTCAGAGTTGATATTAGTCCGCAGGCCGGCTTAAATTTGCAAGACATTTTATTTGCACTTTACAAGTTTCGATGAGGGATCATCTTTTTGCGCACGGCGAGTCCTTAAGATAAGATAAGATAAGATAAGATGTCCTTTATTAGTCCCACAATGGGGAAATTTGAGGTGTTACAGCAGCAAAGATATAGATCACACAGAGTCGGCGGCGTAATGTAGCCGTTAATGTATAACATTAGCAGCAGACATTCATAAAAAGCATGCAAATATACACAGTATAAACGTATCTTAGTGTAAGGAAACACTCCTAATGGCAGTTTAAAACCAAAATGGCCGACTTGCCGCTCAATTGGTCAGAAGACTAAGAATAAACGTAATGATTCCAAGAGGGCCCGAAAAAGAAATCACACAAGCAACACAGGCAGGCGGTAATGTTATCCCCGAAGGCCACGTAGCGTAACAGACACCTCAGCGAAAGGTTAGCTCGCGCCCAGCCCCAAACTCGTCCGGTTTGATTACTCTGTCAGGCATGGAGGTAATTAAGTCAATACAGTTTAATTACGGTGAGTAGGACTTCAATGAATCGTTCCTCGGCAAAGCACGGACACCGCGGCCGCAGTTGACATAGTGACACTCGCGTAACCTATTTTGGATTTTTGCTGACAATATTGATGAGACTAAACTAAAAACTAAATTAAACAATCACAGCAAATGTGAAGAAATAAAATAAAATAATTTTAACTTTTATTTATATCTGTTATATTTTGTAATATTTTATTTTATTTTTTTCCGATTAACATACCATTGAATTGTTATGACTAGTAATATAACTAGTAGTAGTTGTTGTATCATTATCATACAAAAATAAAAAAAGGTCCAAAATATTACACGTCCAAATTTGGTATTTTTCACAAACCTATAATGGTTGATCTACACGTTTTTGTTTTTTTTCAAATTATTAACCAATTTAACTCATTTACTGGCATTGACGGCTAAAGACGTCAAAGATCCTTTTTTTTTTTCCCACTCGGCTGGGAGTGAATGAGTTAAAGTGCCCAAAAAGGTTTGCTCACTTGAACGAGCCAATGTCGGTTTTTTTTTGGACTCTCCTTAAAAAGTGATGAGAAATTGGGGCCCATGCCAGACAAAAAAGCTAAAAGCTACTTAAAGTCCAAAGCAAAAGGATCAATACATGACGAGTACAAAAAAAGCTGCTTGATGCAGACGTGAAGCTCCTCACAATGCTGAGGAACAAATTGCTTTTTTTTGTTGTTGTTGTTTTTCTCGAGGAAACCTTCTCTGCAGACGTTTACACGCATGAATGCATCTCGGGAGCGACCAATCTGCATTGATTTTTGGGACTTTTTATTTTTTTTCCCCATCGCGTGTGCAAGCGGGTGTTGTAATGAGCGGCGAGTTGTACGAAGGGCAGCGTCACAGGGGAGTCTCTTGACCTCGCGCATGTGGGAAGCGTGAAGGAGGACGTTCAAGAGCGTAAAAAAAGCGTTTGCGTTTCTCTCGCCGGCTAATGCACGTGTTTGCTTTGAAACAGAAATAGGGCGTCTTTTTACTTTGAAATACAAAAATGCGGACGACTTGCCTCAATGGAAATAATGGAAATAGAAAAACGGCGCTACCTCGGCTTGCGAGTGACCCAACTGACACGTTTTTCAAGCCGTCACCTGGACGATATTTTTGTCTGTTCTGTCACAAAAATGTGAGAACTTCTCAACAAGTCGCGGGTTTGAAATTTTTTTTGCAATATCCCAAAATTCAAACCAGAAATCCACAGATTCTAACCACTCAACTGTGAGGCAGATGTGCTAACCACTATGGCACCGCGTTGCCCGACTAGAATACTGAACGTGATTCAAAGAGAAACGCATCGAAACTCGATGCACTGCACGGTATACAGAACTAACGCATCGATAAATCTAAACATCGGGAATGATTGAACTTTTTTTTTTTGTTTTTTTCAGCCGCATTATTTATTGTCAGCGGAGCGCCTACACACGCACGGATGCGGGTAATTTATTTGCGGGGCATCAAAAACATTTACGAGTCTGTTTCAAGAAGAGGAAGCAACAGCAGCAATAAATCCCGGCCGTGCCATCTCTCGCTAGCACCTCTTCATCTCCTCGTTTCTCGGCGCCTTCTCTTTGGAGAGATTTATCGCACGGCTTACTAATTCGCTTTTGCTGTGTTTAGATATGGAAAAAAAAAAAACGGGGTTGTTATTGATTTTCTTATTTGCCATCGATTGAACCGACATGGCCTGCTGTCTGCTCGGGCGTCCACAAGGTGGCGTCATCCTCATTTGCCTGCACAGTTTGAGTGACTCCCACTGCAGCACGCAGCAGCAGCGGCTGATGATGCTGATACCTCATCCAAGGCAACATTTGTGATAATAGCCTGAGTAAAAATGGGAGCAAGCGCTCACGTGTGTGTTGAGGAAGCTGGCGGAACGAGTGATTATCTCAGTGCGGCCGTCGCAAAGCAGTCCGACGACCTTCAAAATAATGGCGGCGCTGGAGCGGGGGCACTTCATTACCCGTCCGCACTCTCGCCGCTAAATGGTGGGCGGGAAAAAAAGGTCAGAGGGACTCGGTGGGCTGCGTTTTCTCTACTTTTCATGTACAAGCTGAGCCCTTGCGTTGAAAAAAATGACCTTTTTTTTATTATTTTATTTTTTTTCCTGGGGTACGGTCCCATTATGACTTGAAACTAACAACATTTTAAAAATATCGTCATCTTTAAGGGACTAACACCAGTAAAATGAAATAAAATAGTCGCAGGCTACATTGAGTTCATGGAGAATGACGTTTTTCATTTCTCGGCCATTAGCATTCTGGGAGTGGAATGTGAGCTTCTCTTAGATCACATAAACGCATAATCAGTTA